>NW_026652281.1:124803313-125347322 GCF_009828535.3 Hylobates moloch | reverse complement strand
TTTTGAGTCTATGTGTGTCTCTGCACATGAGATGGGTTTCCTGAATACACACTGATGGGTCTTGACTCCTTATCCAGTTTGCCAGTCTGTGTCTTTTAATTGGAGGATTTAGCCCATTTACATTTAAATTTAATATTGTTATGTGTGAATTTGATCCTGTCATGATGTTAGTTGGTTATTTTGCTCGTTAGTTGATGCACTTTCTTCCTAGCCTCAATGGTCTTTACAATGTGGAATGTTTTTGCAGGGGCTGGTACCAGTTGTTCCTTTCCATGTTTAGTGCTTCCTTCAGGAACTCTTTTAGGGCAGGCCTCGTGGTGACAAAATCACTCAGCATTTGCTTGTCTGTAAAGTATTTTATTTCTCCTTCACTTACGAAGCTTAGTTTGGCTGGATATGAAATTCTGGATTGAAAATTCTTTTCTTTAAGAATGTTGAATATCAGCCCCCACTCTCTTATGGCTTGTAGAGTTTCTGCCGAGAGATCAGCTGTTAGTCTGATGGGCTTCCCTTTGTGGGTAACCCGACCTTTCTCTCTGGCTGCCCTTAACATTTTTTCCTTCATTTCAACTTTGGTGAATCTGACAATTATGTGTCTTGGAGTTGCTCTTCTCGAGGAGTATCTTTGTGGCGTTCTCTGTATTTCCTGAATCTCAATATTGGCCTGCCTTGCTAGATTGGGGAAGTTCTGGATAATATCTTGCAGAGTGTTTTCCAACTTGGTTCCATTCTCCCCGTCATTTTCAGGTACACCAATCAGACATAGGTTTGGTCTTTTCACATAGTCCCAAATTTCTTGGAGGCTTTGTTCATTTCTTTTTATTCTTTTTTCTCTAAACTTCCCTTCTCGCTTCATTTCATTCATTTCATCTTCCATCACTGATACCCTTTCTTCCAGTTGATCAAATCGGCTACCAAGGCTTCTGCAATCTTCGTGTAGTTCTCGATACTTGGCTTTCAGCTCCATCAGCTCCTTTAAGCCCTTCTTTCCATTGGTTATTCTAGTTATCCATTCATCTCATTTTTTTTTCAAGTTTTTTAACTTCTTTGCTATTGTTTTGAATTTCCTCCTGTAGCTGGGAGTAGTTTGATCGTCTGAAGCCTTCTTCTCTCAACTCAAAGTCATTCTCCGTCCAGCTTTGTTCCATTGCTGGTGAGGAACTGTGTTCCTTTGGAGGAGGGGAGGTGCTCTGCTTTTTAGAGTTTCCAGTTTTTCTGCTCTGTTTTTTCCCCATCTTTGTGATTTTATCTGCTTTTGGTCTTTGATGATGGTGATGTACAGATGGGTTTTTGGTGTGGATGTCCTTTCTGTTTGTTAGTTTTCCTTCTATCAGACAGGACCCTCAGCTACAGGTCTGTTGGAATTTGCTAGGGGTCCACTCCAGACCCTGTTTGGCTGGGTGTCAGCAGCGGTGGCTGCAGAACAGCAGATTTTCGTGAGACCACAAATTCAGCTGTCTGATAGTTCCTCTGAAAGTTTTGTCTCAGAGGAGTACCCGGCCGAGTGAGGTGTCAGTCCGTCCCTACTGGGGGGTGCCTCCCAGTTAGGCTGCTCAGGGGTCAGGGACCCACTTTAGGAGGCAGTCTGTCCATTCTCAGATCTCCAGCTGCATGCTGGTAGAACCACTACTCTCTTCAAAGCTGTCAGTAAGACAGGGACATTTAAGTCTGCAGAGGTTCCTGCTGAATTTTTGTTTTTCTATGCCCTGCCCCTAGAGGTGGAGCCTACAGAGGCAGGCAGGCCTCCTTGAGCTGTGGTGGGCTCCACCCAGTTCGAGCTTCCTGGCTGCTTTGTTTACCTAAGAAAGCCTGGGCAATGGCGGGCGCCTCTCCCCCAGCCTCGCTGCCGCCTTGCAGTTTGATCTCAGACTGCTGTGCTAGCAATCAGCGAGACTCCGTGGGCATAGGACCCTCCGAGCCAGGTGCGGGACACCATCTCCTGGTGTGCCGTTTTTCAGACCCATTGGAAAAGCACAGTATTAGGGTGGGACTGACGCGATTTTCCAGGTGCCATCTGTTACCCCTTTCTTTGACCAGGAAAGGGAACTCCCTGACCCCTTGCACTTCCCGATGGAGGCAATGCCTCGCCCTACTTCGGCTCGCTCACAATGCATGGCACCGACTGTCCTGCACCCACTGTTTGGCACTCCCTAGTGAGATGAACCCAGTACCTCAAACGGAAATGCAGAAATCACCCGTCTTCTGTGTCGCTCACGCTGGGAGCTGTAGACTGGAGCTGTTCCTATTTGGCCATCTTGGCTCCACCTCCCGTTTCCATTTTTCTTAAGGTGTTTCCTCTCATAAAATCTTTCCACTTTCTTAATAATCATTTCCTTCAGAAGAACCACAAATATAATTATTAATCTTCTCCTTTAAGTATGGGCAGATTTCAAAATTGAATCTGGCCTGAGCAAGTAGGAAGGGTCAGTTGTCCCCACAATGGGACATATGTAGGTTTGGTGAACAGATGGGTCCCAGCTGTTTGTAGAAGTGGAGCACAGCCTTGTCCTGTCCCAAGTTCAAATCTTCACTGAAAAGAATTTGGTCCACTTCTCAGAGGAGCTTAACCTGATCTTTTAGTAGTGTATTTTTCTCTCTTTCTTTCTCTGCAGACTTCGTGGTGAAAAACTTAAATTTTATCATTATGGTGTTTGCTGAATTCTGACAGAACCATATAATCATATGGCATTAGTGTGAGCCCATTTTGCAAAGGATTCTACTATTAGAATTAGAAATTAATCAGTCTCAAATTCATAGATGTCCAGGTGAAATCTTCTGTGGAATACAAGATAGAACATAGCATGTTCAAGATTCTTTCCAACTATTAAAATTTTGTGACTTCGGGGTTTTGATTACTGATGTTCAATTATTCAATGACAGTTTTTAAAATATTTTAAGTGTATGTTTGATAATGTAAAACCTAATGCAAATAAAAATAGTAAATGTCTCACTCAAAAAATGTTAAATATTTTATCTTTATTTTAATAAGTACTTCTTTTTTTCATTAAGGTAATATTTTCCATTAGAACATAAAAATATAATCACCTAGTTGCATGGCCTTTTTCTTTATAGATGCTTTTAAAATAGTTCTTCCTTGAATATGATATGGTCATATATGTATTCTTTTTTATATTTATTCACCATATTACATAAAAGGCTACAGTGTGTCAAGCACTATATCAGATGATAAAGACAAGTTGATCAGAGAAAGCAGGTGCAGTCACTCACTGTTCTCTAGGATCATTCACTGTATTTGTTAAAGTTATTGTCCATCGGAAAACGGAAACTCTTCTTTGTCGAGTGACTGTTATCTGCAAAAGCTGTGTCAGGGAGCCTCCCACATGTCATCTGAATTCTTATAAAAATCCTACTAGGCATTGACTCCATACTTTAGCCACAATTAAAGTGAGTAATAACTTAAATCAAACTAAGTGAGGTATTTGCATACCAGAAAGTTATTTTAGATGTAATAAACTGATTTTTTGTGAATATATCAGAGATATGAAATCACCATGCAATCAAATTTTAGATTATTTATATCACCCCCAAAAGACTCTTCTGATTGCAGTTAACCCCTCTTCTCACCCCCATCCCCAAGCAGCTACAATTCTACATTCTCTATTGTGTTACCTTTTCTGGATATTTCATGTAAGCAGAATATGTAGTTTTTACAATTTGCATTTTCATTAAGCATAATCATTTGGAAGTTTATACTCTGTACCATGAATCAGTAGTTCATTATTTTTAAATAATGAATGGCATTGCATTTTTTGTGTTGATAAACTACATTGTGTCACTTATTTACCAGCTGATAGATACTTGGATTGTTTCGACTTTTTTGGCTATATGGTTAATGTTGCTATCAACACTAGTGTAAAAGTATTTGCATGAACATCTGTTTTTTTATTTCTTTTTTTCTGTTGGGTAAATATCAGTAGTGAAATGGATGGATGATTCACATAGATGTATATTGCGGTTTTTAAGAATCTGACAAACTTTTATCCAAAGTATTATCTAAAATGGTGTACCTTCTCATTCTCATACCTTACATTCTCACTAGTAATATAAGGTTACCCTTCATCCACATTCTCATAAACATATTTTATTATCTTTCTTTTTTTATTATAGCCATTCTAATGGGTGCGTTTAGTATTTTTATAATCATAAACATATTTAAATTAGTATATGAAATCTGAATATAGTCTATGATAATAATTAAGAAAAAAGGTCAAATATTAACATACCAAAATATTAAAATTGGTTGCCTTCGGATGAGAGAATTAAGGTTTTCTCTCTTTTTTGGAATTTCTACATATTTGTTTTTAGTAAGAAGGGTATATCTACTGACATAATAAAAAATTGGTGAATGAAAGTATTTTTATAGCCAAGGTTTCAATCACTGAAGCCAGATTTAACAGTAGAGAATTCAGACAGCAATTGATATTAAGAATATATAGATCCAGCATAACAAATACAGCAGGAACACAGGCATTAGAATAGGGAACATGCTGAGTTTGAACTGTACTTTCATTCACCATTGGCCTCCATATCTGGCTCAACACTTCTGCTGACAGTTTCTGCAAATCATTTTTAATACCTCTCATCCTACCATTTGTTAGATTTTTTTTCTTTTCTTGAGCTCCATGTTGCTAATCAATATGATTAATATTCTGATGAGATTTCTTCTAATCATCTAAATTTCAGGCTATAATGGGCTTAAACATATAAATATGTTAATTTTTCCATTTTAATGACTAAAGATCTATAATTTTATAATATACTTGTAGTCATCGCTTCTTGGCCTTTTGGCTAAGATCAAGTGTATAATATACTTGTAGTCATAGAACCCTTTAAGAACCCAATAATAGCTTTGGATACTCTCTTAAGAAAAAAGCACATAGAGGATTTATTTGGTATATGGTTTGATAGGCCTTCTGAGTCAATCAGTGTGTCCTTAAAAACATCTTAAATCAGTTTTTCATCATGTCCAGAGACAAACTTCGTTAGAAAAACCTGGAATGTGGTATTGAATTGCAGTTTCTTTAGCTCTGCTAGATCCCTAAATCAGTATTCCTAAAGTGAGGAATCTTCATTTTTTACATGCAATCCTGAGATTCTTAGATCTATTAGGATTTACAGATTGTTGGCCTAGGTCCTGAAGTGTTGTCCCTGAAGGAAAGAACAGAATTCATAACTGTTTTGGCACTTTGGGAACAGAGGGATCACAGACACATAGAATTAGGGAAAGTCTAGAAAAAAAAAATCCAAGAAGCCAGAAATTACTCTGGAACTGACTTTATTTGACATGGAACAAACTTGAAAAGTATGTAGGATCCATCAGATCTATAAGATTCAAGCTGATCTCACAATGGAACTCCTAGGGAAATCATTCTTTGAGGAGACTCGCCAGTGAATTTTGACTTCCAACTAATTTGGTCTCATAAATGCTTAGCATTCTCCCTCATGATTCAGACTCAGTTTTCCATTACTCAACCTGAAAAAAATGAGAGAAATCAAGGATCGAATAGTTGTAGCAGCATCATAAAGAGAAAATGAGATTATTTAAAAATCACTTGGAAAAGAACAGACCTAGATGCTGGCTTGTGTAGTTTTCATTGACTGCCCCGAGAATCTGTGCACTTTGAGTCAGTTCCTTCTCATCTCTGGGCCAGATGGCTTATCTATGAGGGAAGTGGCACCTAATGCCCTTTCTCATTCAAATGGCATAGCTACTGGGGACACTTAACTTTTAATTAATTTATTTCTGCAACAAGAATTTACAAAGTACTTACAAATTCTAGAACTGTTGAAAACAAAACAAATATTCTTACATTATCCCCACCTTTCATAGCTGAACATTCAAAAATTCTAAAAGCTAAATTATCTAACTTTTTTTAGCCACATGTTACAATTTAAAACAGCTATATAATTTATTTCTGTAGGTAGTGCATAACTCAAAGGTTTGATTCACTCACCAAATCCAAACTTTGCTATTGTTATTTAGGATTAACATATAATTGAGTAGGCAACAATTAGTAATCAATTGGCTTCATAGTCCTTTTTATGCTCTGATGTATTTCATTTGTCTTCTACTGCAGGAATCAAAACTTCATGAAAGCAGGGATTTCTGTGTTTTGCTTACCATTTTACCTCCAGCTCTTAGAGCACTTTCTGCTATATAATTGACATTCAATAAATATTTGCTAAATAAATTACTCAAAAGTAAATTTACTTCTACTTTAATAACTGAATAAACCACATTCCCTCAGGAATTGATTGAATTTATTGTTCAAGGTTTAATTTAAGTATCTTTTCGTTTTCTTTGGGCAAACGATAGCCATGGTACTATTAGGCGAAAAATCCAGAGAAGTGAGGAGTAATCATCTTTTATTCCCTGTGAAACAGAAGAGTACTCCCTCATATAAAGAGACACAAAGCCTTCTTACCACTTTGCTTCACGAAGTATGCAGTGGTTACCATAGGTTTTTCCATCAGAACCACAGACTGGTTTGTAGACAGACTGACATTTTGTTTTTCTAATTGAGTTCTTGCTGCTGGCACTGCCAGTCTGTAGAAACGTGAAAGATTATTAGGAATCGGGTAATTAATTTATTTCAGATATTATAATAAAAATATTCATTACCCATTAATTATTAAGAATTGTAATCAACCAATTATTGATTCTTGTATTTAATTCTTACAATAGAACTGAAAAAAGGGGTATATTTTGGTGGAGCAAGATAGCAAAGAGAAGATTCCACTGATTATCCTCCCCACTCCAACAAAGACACCAATTTAACAACTATCTACACAAAAGAAGCATCTAGGTAAGAACCAAAAATCAGGTGATCTCTCATAGTATCTAGTTTGAACTTTGTCACTGAAAGAGGCACTAAAAAGGTGAGGAAAGAGTCTTGAGTTGCTGATGCCACCTGTCTCTCATCCCGTTGCAGAGGCAGCGTGGCATGGACAGAGAATTTATGTGCATGGGAAAAAGAGAGCACAGCAATTGTGAGACATTGCATTGAGATCAGTGCTACCCTGTCACAGCAGAACGCAAAACTGAGTTGAACTCAGGTGATGCCCACCCATGGAGGGAGCAGTTAAATCAGGCATAGCGAAAGGAGAATTGCCCATCTCAGCAGTCAGAACTTGAGCTCTGGCAAGCCTTGCTACCATGGACTAACATGCTCTGGGGCTCTACAGAAATTTGAAAGACAGTCTAGGCCTCAAGGACTGCAAATCCTAGGTGAGTCTTACTGCTGAACAGGGCTCAGAGCCAGTGGACTTGGGAGGCACATGACCTGAGACATCAGCCAGGGTGACTAAGGAAGTACTTGCACCACCCCTCCCCCAACCCCAGGCTAAAAGGCTCTCGGCTCCAAAAGAGACCTATTCTTTTCACTTGAGGAGAAGAAAGGGAAGAGTAAAGATATCTAAGATGTTTTGCATCGTGGATACCAGCTCAGCAACAATAGCAGAGGGCACGAGTTAGAGTCATGAGGCCCCTTTCCAGACACTAGCTTCCAGATGACATACCTAGACACACCCTGGGCCAGGAGGGAACCTTCTGCCTTGAAGGGAAGGATCCAGTCCTTTCAGGCCCCATCACCTGCTGATAAAGAGCCCTTGGCCCCTGAATAATCAGCAGCAATTCCCAAGTAGTACACCAAGGGCCTTGAGTGAGACTCTGAGACTTGCGGGCTTCAGGTGAGACTTAATACATTCCCAGCTGTGATGACTATCGGAAAAGACTCTTTCTGCTTGAGAAAAAGTGGAAGGAACAGTAAACAGGGCTTTGTTTTGTGCCATAGGTACCAGCTCAGCCACAAGGGCATAGACCACCAAGCAGGCTCTTAGGGTCCCTAATTATAGGCCTTGGCTTTTGGATGGCATTTCTGGACCTGCCCTGGGTAAGAGCAGAGACAAAGTCCCTTGAAGGATAAGTCTGAGGCCAGGCAGCAATCACCACAAGCTGAATAAAGAGCGCTTGGACCTTAAGGTAACAGTGTTCCCCATGGGCCTTAGATGGTGGTGACCACAGGGTGAGGCTCCTCTGCCTATGGAAAGGAGGGGGAAGAATGTTAAAAACTGCATCTTGCGGTTTGAGCGTCAGCTCAGCTGCAGCACAGTAGAACATCTGGTTGACTTCTGAGTTTTTTGAATCCATTCTCTGGCTCCTTGATGGCACCTCTCTCTGAACTGGCCCAGGGACTGGGGGAGTTCACTACCATCTAGGGAAGGATGCAAGCCTGGCAGGCTTTGCTATCTGCTGACTATAGAGTTCCAGGGCCTGAGAAAACATAGGTAGTAGCCCAGCAGTGGTTACAGAGGTGAGACACAGTGCTGTGCTGTCTTCAGTTCTGACCCAGCTACTGATGGTGGCCACTGAGATAATTGTGTCACCCAATGCCCAGCTCTAGACAGGTCAGAATATAGAGATAGACTATTAGCTTGTAAGAAAGTGAGAGAAGAAAATAAGAATCTCTGCCTTGTAATCCAGATAATTCTTCTGGATATTATCCAAGATGATCAAGGCGGTACCTCTATGTGTCTGCAAGAAACACAGTGTTACTGGGATTGGGGTGCCCCTTAATGCAAATACAGCTTAGATCACAAGATCACAGCACTCAAGTTCTTTCACATATCTGGAATGCCTGCCCAAGAAGGATGGGCAGAAAGAAGCCCAAACTGCAAAAACTACAATAAATGCTTAACTCTTCAATGCTCAGATGACAACGAACATGCAGAAACATCAGGACCACTTAGGAAATCATGACCTCACCAAATGAACCAGGGGTCAAGGGAGAGGCACCAGGGACCAATTCTGGAGAAACAGAGATATATGATCTTTCAGGCAGATAATTCAAAATAGCTCTTTTGAGAAAACTCAAAGACATTCAAGATAACACAGAGAAGGAATTCAGAATTTTATCAGATAAATTTACCAAACAGATTGAAATAATTGAAAAGAAACAAGCAGAAATTCTGGACCTGAAAAATACAATTGGCATATCAAAGAATACATCAGAGTCTTTTAGTAACAGAATTGATCAAGCGGAAGAAAAAATTAATGAGCTTGAAGACAGGCTATTTGAAAATACACAGAGCAGAAAAAAATAATAAAATACAATAAAGCATGCCTATAGATCTAGAAAATAGCCCCAAAAGGGCAATTCTAAAAGTTATTGTCCTTAAAGAGAAGGCAGAGAAAGAGATAAGAATAGAAAATTTATTCAAAGAGATAATAAAAGAACTTTCCAAACATAGAGGAAGTTATCAACATTCAAGTACAAGAAAGTTATAGAAAACCAGGCAGATTTAACACAAAGAAGATAACCTCAAGTCATTTAATAATTAAACTCTCAAATACCAAGGATAAAGAAAGGATCCTAAAAGCAGTGAGAGAAAATAAATAAATAACATACAACAGATCTCCAACATGTCGGGCAGCAGATTTTCTGTGGAAACCATACATACTAGGAGAGAATAGCATGATATAATTAACATGCTGAAGGAAAAGAAAAAAAAAAAACTTTAACCCTAGAATAGTAAATCTAGGAAACATATCCTCCAAACAGGCAGGAGAAATAAAGACTTTCTGAGACAAACAAAAGCTGAGGGATTTCATCAATGTCAGACCTGTCTTATAAGAAATGCTAAAGGGAAGATTTCAATCAGAAAGAAAAGGCTGTGAATGAGCAATAAGAAATCATCTGCAGATACAAAACTCACTGGTAATAGTAAATGGCACAGGAAAACAGAATATTATAACATCATAATTGTGGTGTATAGACTACTCTTAAGAAGAGAGACTAAATGATGAACCAATCAAAAATAATAACTACAATGACTTTTCATGATATACACAGGCTGGGCATGGTGACTCAAGCCTGTAATCCCAGGACTTTGGGAGGCTAAGGCAGGCAGATCGCTTGAGGTCAGGAGTTCAAGACCATCCTGGCCAACATAGCGAAACATCATCTCTACTAAAAGTACAAAAATTAACTGGGAGTAGTGGTGTGCACCTGTAATCCCAGCTACTCTACTCCAGAGACTTAGGCAGGAGAATTGCTTGAAACTGGGAGGCAGAGGTTGCAACGAGCTGAGATCACACCACTGCACTCCAGCCTGGGCAACAGAGTGAAACTGTCTCAAACACACACACACACAATTCCAATGCTCTGTTGCCTACAAGAAACACACTTCAGGCCAGGTGCAGTGGCTCATGCCTGTAATCCCGGCAATTTGGGAGGCTAAGGTGGGTGGATCTCTTGAGGTCAGGAGTTCAAGACCAGCCTGGACAATACGGTGAAACCTGTCTCTACTAAAAGTAAAAGAATTAGCTGGGCATGGTGGCACACACCTGTAATCTGAACTACTCAGGAGGCTGAGGGAGGAGAATCTCTTGAACCTGGGAGGCAGAGGTTTCAGTGATCTGAGATTTCACCACTGCACTCCAGCCTTTGCTACACAGCAAGAGTTTGTCCTCTCGCCCCCCCAAAAAAAAGAAAGGAGAAAAGAAAAAAAAAAGTACACTTCACCTGTAAAGATACACATAGAAAATAAAGGGATGAAAAATAATACCCCATGCCATGCCAATGGAAACCACAAAAGAACAGGAGTAGCTAGACAGAATAAATTTCAAGGTAAAAGCTATAAAAAGAGAAAAGGTCACTCTATAATGATAAAGGTGTCGATTCAGTAAGGGCATATAACAATTGTAAGTATATATTTACTCAACACTGGAAAACTCAGATATATAAAGAAAATACTATTAGAGCTAAAGAGAGAGAGATCCCAATACAATAATAGCTGGAGACTTAACGCTACACTTTCAGCATTAGACAGATCTTCCATACAGAAGACACAAGAAGAAATATTGCATTTAATCTACACTATAGAACTGATAAAACTAATAAGTATTTACACAACATTTCATTCAATGGTTGCAGAATGCACACTGTTCTCCTCAGCAGATAAATTATTCTCAAGGATAAACCTTATGTTAGCTCACAAAGAAAGTCTTAAAATATTCAAAAAATACTGTATATAATAAAGTTAAGCATCTTCTCTGACCACAATGTAATAAAACTAGAAATCATTAATAAAGTGAATTTTGAAAACTATTCAAACACATGGAAATTAAACAAAATATACCTGAATAACCAGTGAGTCCATGAAAAAGTAAAAAATAAAATTAAAAATTTTCTTGAAACAAGTGATAATGGAAACACAACATACCAGAACCTATGGGATACAGTAAAAGCATTACTAAGAGGTAAGTTTGTAGCTATAAGGACCTACATCAAAAAACAAGGAAGTCTTCAAGTAAATAACCCAATGATGCATCTTGAAGAACTGGAAAAGCAAGTGCAAACCAAATCGAAAATTAGTAGAAGAAAAGAAATAGTAAAGATCAAAGCAGAAATAAATGAATTAGAAATGAAGAAAATAACGTGAAAGATGAATAAAATATAAAGTTGTGTTTTGAAAAGTTAAACAAAATAGACAAACTGTTAGCCAGACTAAGAAAAAAAGAGAGAAGCTCAAAAATAAATGAAATCAGAGATGAACAAGGATACATTACAACAATACTGCAGAAACTCAAAGGATCATTAGTGACTACTGTAAGAAACTATATGCAAATAAATTGGAAAATCTAGAAGAAATGGACAAACTCCTAGACACAAACAACCTAAACTTGAACCATGACGATATCCAAAACCTGAACAGATAAATAACAACTAATGGGATTAAGCCACAGTAGAAAGTCACTCAGTAAAGAAAAGCTCAGGATCTGATGGCTTCACTGCTTACTTCTATCAAATAATTAATGATGATCTAATATCATTTTACTCAAACTATTCTGAAAAATAGAGAAGGGAATACTTCCAATCCTATTCTATTCTATGAGGCCAGTATTATCCTGATACCAAAACCAGACAAAGAGATATCAGAAAAAGAAAACTATGGCCCAATGTCTCTGATAAATATTGATGCAAAAATTCTCAACAAAATACTAGCAAACCAAATTCAACAACACATTAGAAAGATCATTCATCATGACCAACTGGGATTTATCCTAGGGGTGCAAGGATGCTTCAACATACACAAATTAATTAATGTGATATGTCATGTCAACAAAATAAAGAACAAAAACTATATGATCATTTCAATTAATGCTGAAAAAGCATTTGATAAAATTCAACATCCCTTTATGATAAAAAGCCTTAGAAATCTGGATATAGAAAGATTATACCTCAACAAAATAAAGGCAGTGTACAACAGACTCACAGCTAGTATTAAACTAAATGAGGGAAAACCAAAACCCTTTCCTCCAAGATTGAGAACACAACAAGGATGCCCACTTTCACAAGTTTTATTCAACACAGTTCTGTAAGTCCTCCTAGAGCAATTAGACAAGAGAGACATAAAGGGCATCCAAATTGGAAAGAAAGAAGCCAAATTATCCTTATTTGCACATAATCTGATTTTATATTTGGAAAAACCTAAAGACTCCACCAAAAAACTATTTGAACTGATAAACAAATTCAGTAAAGTTGCAGGAAAGGAAATCAACATAGAAAAATCAGTAGCATTTTATATGCCAATAGTGAACAATCTGAAAAAGAAATCAAGAAAGTAATTCAATTTACCTTAGTTACAAATTAAATTAAATACCTAGGTATTAACTTAGCCAAAGAAGTGAAAGATCTCTACAATAAAAACTATAAAACACTGGTGCAAGAAATTAAAGAGGACACTAAAAAATGGAAAGGCATTTTCTGTTCATGGATTGGAAGAATCAACGTGAAAATGTCTATACTACCCAAAACAATCTACAGATTCAATGCAATCCCTATCAAAATGCCAATGACATTCTTCACAGAGATAGAAAAAACAATGATAAAATTCATATGGAAACAAAAGATACCCAGAATAACCAAAGCTATCCTAAGCAAAAGAAAACAAAACAAAAAAGAGAACTTGAGGAATCACATTACCTGAGTTCAAATTATGCTATAGAGCTATAGTAACGAAAATGGCATGGTACTGGTATAAAAGCAGATATGTAAATCAGTGGAACAGAATAAAGAACCCAGAGATAAATCCATATGTCCACAGCACAGTGAAGCCATTTTTGGTGAAGGTGCCAAGAACATACACTGGGAAAAGGACAGTCTTCAATAAATGATGCTGGGAAAACTGGATATCCATATACAGAAAAATGAAACCACAATCCTGTCTCTCACCTTATACAAAAATCAACTCAAAATGGATTAAAGACTTAAATCTAAGACCTCAAACAATGAAACTACTACAAGAAAACTGTGTTGAAACTCTCTTGAACATTGGACTGGCAAAGATTTCTTGAGTAATACCTAACCAACACAGACAATCATAGCAAAAATGGACCACATCAGGTTGAAATACCTAACCAACACAGATAATCCATAGCAAAAATGGACCACATCAGGTTGAAAAACTTCTGCACAGGAAAGGAAACAATCAATGAAGTGAAAAGATACCCACAGAATCAAGGAAAATATTTGCAAACTACTCACTTACTATATGTCAGACTACCTCCATTTTAATTTTCTGGAGGCAATTCTTCCTCTACATGGAAAAACAATAGTCAGGGAAAAGTCATACAAGCAAATGCAAAACACATACAGTCATAATTTGTTGATTCCCTTTTTTTGGTATGCCCATGAAAAAAAATTATACAGGAAGTAGGATTATGCAGGATTTATTTAAACAATACCTGATGCATTTTCTTTGGATGTGAGCTAAATGGCAGAAGCCTGTGAATTTAAGTATGCTTTGACAGCAGGTGAGAACGGAGACATTAATGAGAATGATGAGACATTTTTGATAGATGATGTGGTATTCTCAGAGCTGAGATGTTGTCGGGAGATAAAAAAAATACCTCCATATTTTCCAAATCATACAACCCTTTCATGACGATCAATTTATTTCACACATACTCTGTTAATTGGATATGGTTATTTCTCCTATTCTAGAATAAATATAAAATTGCAAAAATTTAAGTGACATCCTAAAAAGTCAGAGACCTGCTGGTGACGGCATTAAGATCTGAATGGTAGGGAGTCTCTCTGAGAGATTACTACTTCATGCCAGTCAAGTGATGATGACTAAGAGAACAAATGACTTTCATCTGGAAGGCTTGTGAGGAGTGAAAATTTATGAGGTAAAAAAATAAAGTTTCCATTAAGATGATAAGATAGTGTTCTAGAAAATTGTTTTGAATGTGAGTATCAAACGGCGTATTCAAAGCAGTTGTTAAATTAGGAGGCCGATTGTTGGAAGAGAGGCAGGCAAGTGAAAGTAAAAGTGCAGCAGGACTCAAAAGGGAATACAGGAGACATGTGGATCAGATAGATGTTCACCTATTTGAAATGGTAGCTTCCAAGTAGCAGGCATTTATCTATCCATCTAACATGCAGTTCAGGAGAACTTACTATATGTCACATTTATTCTAGGTTCTGGGGATACAGGTTTGAAAATAAATGGTACTTTCTTCAAGAAGTTCATTATCTAGCTGATAATAGACAATTACAAAGTGTTAAGGTGAGTTTAATAATAGATGAAATCATTAGTATTAGGAATACATGAGTGGAAAATCAAAGGGCTCTGTATGATATGGGTGGTGTGTGAGCAACAGTGACATGAAATGAGGCTAAACAGTATGCAGTATAGTCATGAAAATCTGTAAATTCTATGTTTAGGAGTTTAAGTTACATCTTCTAGGTAGTATGAAGCCACTGGGGAATTTCAAGTAGGGGTCCAAAATATCAGAGAGGATTTTTGATTTAGGAATATTACTTCAGTGATTTATAGATTATGGATGGGATAAAAATGGACATGAAAGTTAAACCTGGCAAAGGTGTGGGCTCAGTTGATGAGGATCTGATTTGTTCTAGTATAGGTAGGGAGGTTTGAGTGGAAAATAATAGAGGGAAATGAAAGAATAGAAGGGCAGTACATTCATTAATAATCATAAGTATTATGCATGAAAATAATCAGCTCCAAAGTTCTTCTCATTTTGTTTAATCAGTGTCATTGCAAGTGACTTTTCATTAACACATTGTGGTTTTTAAAGCATTTTAAGTCTTGGAAAAGAGAATTGCTGGGTCAAGTTGACTGAGAAAAAGAAGTTATTAGCACTAACCTGAAAGTCCATTATATTGCCATCCAAAGTGCTGTCAATATTTTTTCTTTGTTGTTGGTTGTAAAGTGACCTTAATTTTCTCTGTTGGCTAGATGACTCTGGCTTCCATTCCTGGCCAGATGACCCTATATTTCCTTGCTGGCTAGATGACCCTGGCTTCCCCTGCTGCTTGGAAGATCCTAGATCTCCTTGCTGGCTAGATGACCCTAGATTTCCTTGTTGACTAGATGCCCCTGGCTTCCCTTGTTGGTTAGATGACACTGGCTTCCCTTGATGGCTAGATGACACTGGTTTCCCTTGATGGCTAGATGACCCTAGATTCCCTTGTTGGCTAGAAGACTCTGGCTTCTTCTGTTGGCTAGGAGATCCTATATTCCCTTGCTGGCTAGATAATCGTATATTTCCTTGATGGCTGGATGATCCTGGCTTCCTCTGTTTGCTAGAAGGCCCTTGATTCCCTTGCTGGCTAGATAAATGTAGATTTCCTTGTTGGCTAGATGACCCTGGCTTCCCTTGATGGCTAGACGACCCTGGCTTCCCCTGTTGGCTAGAAGATCCTGGCTTCCCCTGTTGGTCAGAAGATCCTAGATTTCCTTGTTGGCTAGATGACCCTGGCTTCCCTTGTTGGCCAGATGACTCTGGCTTCCCTTGATGGCTAGATAAACCTAGATGCTCTTGTAGGCTAGAAGATCCTAAATTCCCTTTCTGGGTAGATGACCCTAGATTCCCGTGTTGGCTAGATGATCCTGGCTTCCCCTGTTGGCTAGATGACCCCACCATCACTTTCTGGCTAAATGAGCCTGGTTTCCCTTGTTGGCCAGATGACCCTGGATTTCCCTGTTGGGTAGAAATCCCAGGTTTCCCTAGTTGGCTAGAAGATCCTGAGTTTTCCTGCATATAAGAAGATTCTGGATTCCCTTTTTGGTTAGATTTTCCTGAATTCTTTAAAATCCCAGGCTGGTTTAAAACTCCTGCTCTCCCTTGCTTAAAATTTCTTGGTTTCTCTAGCTTGTTAAAATAGCCTGGTTGTCCTTGAAGACTAAATATTCCTGGATTTCCTTGTGTATAACCACCTCCTCGCTTGTTAGAATCCCTTTGTCCTCCTAGATGGTTAGCTTCATTTTTTTTCTCCAGAATAAGTGCAGGTTTTGGATTCTCTTCTAGTTTGAAAACACTGGTATTTGAAATCTGGGTTGAAGATGCTGGAATAATAACACAACCAGAAAAAAATGAACATAAAGTTATATACATTAAATAATTTTAAATCAACATTTGTCCAAGATATAGTATGTTTTTAATGCTTTCTTGATTTTTTAACCAAGTCCCAAGATAGAATCTTCTCATTCTTCCTCATATCCTGAATATTTTGGCTCTTCCTTTGTTTTCTTTACTCTACTACATGGATTTCAAAAATTAGAAGATCAATCCAACTTGCCCCATTTCTAAATCATAAAGTCTGAATTATTTGAATTGAGACTTCATTCTACCCCCAATTCCTTTAAGTGGTTTTCTGATGAATCAAACTGGCTCTGCTCAATGCTCATTATAAACTTATTTTTTCACACCAAGTACTTTATCCCTAATTTTCCAGCTTCACTTTACGGAGAACGCCATCAACTTTCCAGACAGGAAAAGGCTGGCAGACGTGAGCCCCACTTTATTCTTCTCTCTTCCATCTCTATACATGTTATCTGTAGCCATCTTTCTTTCCATTTCCATCCCTAAAACAGATGTTTCCTTTCTCCTTCAGAACATGTTTCTTTCAATCAGCTTTATGTTCACCATTTCCAACAAAAGGCCCTAGGATCAATCATGCTGTCTCTAGTGGTTATATTTCTTCTTTCTATTTTGGTCAACTACTCAAGAGAATGGTAAATATCATGATTATTTCTTAAATCCTATGTTTTATAGCTTCTCCAACTTATTTTGGAAGCCCATCTATGCCCTAATGAAATATATATAATTGTGTGTATGTGTATATGTTTTATGTTTTTTCAGATTATATTCCATAATGAGCAGGATCTAAAAAACAATAAATAAACAAATGGAATGACTTTAGAGTTAAGTATAAAAGTATTGCATTGGGTCTATGCTTCTTTTCCTTTTTTTTTTTTTTGGTAGAAGTGTATATTTTTCTCTTCCTTTCCTTCTTGCTTGATAATTCCTCTTTCTTTATTCACTTTCCTAATGTGAGGTTCTCTTAAAGATTGTAATTAGGCTTACATTTTGTTTTCTGCATAGTTTTTTTTGGTATTTTTTTCAATATATGCAATTTTAAATCATTCCAATGTTGATTATTTCAGATGCATACTTAGGGTCTGACTTGAATTTTCAATTGCTCTGCTTTATATTTCCATAAATATACACATTTATACCTTCAAGTCAATTTAAGTAAAGTCAAATGATAGTAAATTGGTATGCACTGAGCATGCTATGGTATACTACTGCAGGTGATTAAGGTCCTAGTCAAGACACAGAAGCTTAGCAGGTAGCAACCTGCTTAACTAAACTGTGGTATAGTGTGGATATGGTTTGTGAGTATAACTGAGCCATTCATTCAATTTAACAAAAAATAAATTTAAATAATTCATTATTATAAAAGAAGCTTAGAAAGAGCTAGGAATGAACAAGACATTCACGGCCCTGCCCACATGAAGCTGAGAAGTCTAGTAGTGGGGCAAATAAGTAGGACTTTATATTATAGTAGAATGATCAATGCTATCATGTGAGGAGTAAACTAGACAATAGTCTCGTAATCAAGGTAGCAGAGAGTGTGGAATCCTTTCTTCTTCCTGGAGGAGGAGGTACATAAGAAACATGAGATTCAACCAGAGAAATTAATGAGAAAAAATAATTTTTTTTTAGCTAAGAGATGAGTACATGTATGGATTCCTTCAGTTCTAGGAATAAAACATTGCTCATTAACAGTTGCTAACACCAAGTAGAAATCAATGAAAGTAGATATGTGGATGAAATAGGAAAAAAAAAAGTCGGTAACATATTTTTATTAATGATTTTGAGTTTTTTTAACAGGTGACACAAGTAAATGGAGCCAAATCCCAAAGATGCAAAGAGTAAACAGTTTAAAAATACTTTCCTTTTCTTTCCTGTCTGTACCCCCACTCCAAATCCCCCACAAAAATAATTTCCTAACTACGACATAATTATTTCCTGTTACCTAGGAAATGGTAAAAGTAAAGTGCCTAAGACACCATCACATTTACAGGTTTTTGTGAATTATTTGATGGATATCCTATGTATTTACAAACATATGTGAATATAATTATCCACACAATTGGTGGCCACTCTACACAGAGTTCTACTCTTTGTTTTCTCCAAGGACAATCAATGTAATGAAGGTTTCACTACATCAATACATACAGAGCATATTTATTTATTTCCCATCTTTGGTTGCATAGTATCCCATTTTATGGGTTTATCATAATTTATTTAGCCAGTGTTCTAGTAATTAACAAGTAGTTTATTTCCCTCTTTTGCTAATGTAAGTAATGAATCGATGAAAATCCTAATAATACATCATTTCTTATATGGATAAGAAAATTTATTAAACAAAAACTAAGGGTGAATTTTGGAGTAATAAGAGGCAATTAAGATATTATAATGTGGTTTCACCATCTATTTTTTAAGCTAAAAACTTGGAAAATAAGTATCTTCAGCTTTGTTTTGTATTTTTTCCCTTCTGATTTTACAAACTCTAGGATGTGCTTAGTATTGCTTTTCTGATTCATCTCTCTTCTTTATCTTCCAATCTATATAATCATTGCATATATAATACAGTTTCTTCCATCACAAAATACCTTCTAGCACTTAGCAAGGCACTGAAGGTCACAACACTTACAGTACCTGCCATCATGAAATATGAAATATATGTTCTATAAAGGAATTTTATCTGAATATCTGTTTTCCCCCTTTAAAACACACACACACACACACACACACACACACACACACACACACGTATTGTTCTCCTTTCTCTAATTCTATCTCTTAACTCTCCCTTTCTTTTCTTAACTCTGTTACTTCAGCTCCTCAGTGGCATTACTGTACAACTTCTTAAATCTAATTCATTTTTAGTATTACCACAAGACTGATATTTCTTAACAAGATGAATATTATCACTCTTGTACTCAAAACTCTGAAACAGCTTTGCAGTGTTTCCAATGAGAAGAGAACCACTATTTTGATGTTACAAATATAAGAAGTGGGGGGTCTGAGGCACTTTACTTTTATTATTTCATTTCACTAGGTATAAGAAAGATGGTCAAGTGGGAGCTTATGATTTGGGGATAAATTAGAATCAGTTTCATTATTATAATTTTTATCTTGAGAAATGTATTAACTATGTCATTTATTATCTTGAGAAATTTACATCTCAAAGCTAGAAATTTACATATCTGAAAATCAGATATCTAACTGTTGTACTGAGGTAAGGAATAGAGAAAAGTAAGTTGAGAGTCAAGTGCCTAAGAAAACACAAGTAATGGTAACTAAAGCTATTATCTGTATAGTTCCTGAAATAACTCTATAGGAAAGAATAATAATTTCCATTTTCAAATGAGAAAATTGAGATTCAAGTAAGTTAAACAAATTTCCTCAAATCACATGAATGGGAAAAAAAAATCAAGATTTGAACACAGTATTATTTGACCATATAGTCCTGGATCATATCACAAAACTATTTCCTTATAAATTATGAACTTAAATATTCACAAACTCATAAGCCTATTAGTCTAAATTCATCTTTCCAGTCTCATGTCTTGCCTTTCTTACTTCCTTGTATCTGTTTCTCTTCAGCCACACCAAACTATTCACTCTTATTTCATTCAGTCCGTATTTTTATGACTCTGGATCTACATTTATTTTGTTGGAAATTTACCTTCTTCCATTTTTCTGTCTGATGGATTGCCTATTTTTAAATCTTTTGACAAAGTATTGCTAAATCACTTAACATTTCTAATTCTTTGCTTTGAGATTTGGAAGGAAAGTTATTGACTGTGACTTTCTTACCTGAGAACATGGCCAGGAGCATGAAGAGAAAGAAAATGAAAGCCCTCATGGTACCGTCAGTTGTTTCAGACTTGACTGTTGGGTGGAGTTAAGCCTCTCTGCAGTAGATGCTCTTCAAATAAACCATGCTCACCACCACCATGTTATATATTGGAAAAATTCTTCTCCCTAACTGCCAAACACTGTCACAGTCTTTAATAAATTACAGAGTAATTTTCACAAACTGGAAAGTATTGCTTCTTGAATGAACTGTCATTTTCAAAATTAGCTCCATGCCCCAACTTCCATAAATATTCAAACTTTAATATGTGTCTATTAGGTATCTTCCTCCCAGAAGAAAATTAAAATGATGAAACCCATCTGGGAAAGTGGTAAATTCAGTGTTCACTTTTTTATTGTTAAGGGATGGCTTATCTTCAGTTAGTATTATTATTTGTTCTCCAAGTTTATGTGGCCATGAGAGAAACTTTCAAGTGATTTATGTGTCAATTATTTACCTCAAATTATCTTTTAAAAGCAAGTAAAAATGCATTGAATATTGGTCATTAGCAGTAATGAATGCAGACAGTATTCATCAAGATGAATGGTGACAAGAAATGCATTTTTATGAGTTAACAGGAGACAGTAGAGCTCATGTTTAAGAAATAACATTACACAATTGGCATTGTTGCTTCAAGTTATTACGTCAAACAGCAGCTCATGGGAAAATCACCTTGGGATTTTTAGTTCGTCATAAGCTCAATGTTATTAGACATTGGAATATTCAAGATTGGTTTCTCTAAATAAGAGAAACTTGAATCAGTTGGAGCATGTCCAAAAGATAACTTTGATAATGTGAGGTCTGGAGACCATAAAGCGTGAAGTAGATTTATGGCAGTAGAAAATGTAAGCTCAGAAAAGCACAAACTCGGGAGTGTTACTGTCATTGGCTTCATCTTCTCAAGGGCATCACTATGGAGAAGAAAGATATTATTTGAACTTTTTAGTTACAGAGAGCAGAAATAATATAAGGAAGTTCAGGATAAATATCTTAGAGTTCTAAAGAAAATTTTATCTTTCGGAGGAGAGATTAACTAGACCATTTTTCCAATTACTTCCGATTCTAAGACTTTCAGATTTAGTGGTTCTGGATTGTGTTTGATTTTCTCTTCAACTTATTTAGAAGGAGAAGTTTGAAAATAATAGATGATTTCTTTTAATCAAACAAGCAATTTTATGGCATCAAAAGAGACCAAGTTTAAGTTTCCTATAGTAAGAAAGCAACTTTTTATCCCTGCATAATTATCTTCTAAACTGACTGGAATTCACGTGAGTATCAAAGGAAGCTTATGGAACCAGACAGAGTTGGATTGTTTATATAACACACAGACACACATACACACACACACACATATATATATACTCACACATATATGGATGGATTGTTTACATATATATATACACATACACACATATATATATATATATACACACTTACAGCTCAGGTTAATTTTTCGAAATTTTTATTATGAACTGCTGCAATATACAGACAGAATTAAAGAATTCTGCAGTGAAAACCCACTAATATGGTTTGGCTGTGTCCCTACCCAAATCTCATATTGAATCTCATAATTCCATGTTGTGGGAGGGACCTAGTGGGAGATAATTAAATCATGGGGGCAGTTTCTCTCATACTGTTCTTGTTTAGTGAATAATTCTCACAAGATCTGGTGGTTTTATAAGGGGAAATCCCTTTTGCTTGATTCTCTCTTCTCTTATCTGCCTCCATGTAAGACATTCCTTTTGCCTTCTGCCATGATTGTGAGCCCTCCCCAGCCACATGAAACTGTGAGGCCATTAAACCTCTTTCTTGGTAAATTACCCAGTCTCAGGTATATCTTTATAAGCAGCGTGAAAATGAACTAATACACCAATACACACACCATTAAGATTAATCAATTAACATTTTGCTAAATTTCTTCTACTATATCTCTATCAAAATAGGTAAATTTTATAGAAGTTATTTTCACATGCAGGTACTCATTAATGGAACTCAATGTAGTAAATTTCCAAATAACAAATGGGTCACAACAGATGCTTTTGTATTTTGCCTAAACCATTGCCTCTTAAACACTCAGTGCTCTCATCTGTCCTGCCCATGCTTTTTTCTAACTCCAGTACTGCTGATATAACACAATAGCAATATCAATAATAAATGTCGAGTGTCTTGTAGGTCAGGCAGTAATAAAGTAAACTCTCATCAAGTTCATACTCTGAGGTCTTAGAAACTGTCTATTTGTTGAAGGTGTTCTTGGTTGCATGGAGTAAGATTGCTCCGTCTCTCTTTACGTACCTGTTTTCCAAATCATTTCAGAAGGCTTTTTGACTAATTTTTTTAGATGCTACAGTTATCTTAACTGAAACATTAAATTTTTCTTATAGTAATGGAAATTTTCCCGTCTGTAGAATTGTCTTCCATTTTTACTCTCCTTCACATTTGAGGGTAAGGTCAAAATTCTGGCTTGGAGCAGGCTCACCACACCTGCATATTTAAGAAGGAGGATAATGTGTTTCATATGTCTTGGAGTGAAATGTTGGGCCAAGGCTTTTCTTTCAGTTGTCATTATACTTGGTGGAAATAGCAATAGCAATGGAGTCAAATGACCCAAGGTGTCTGTCCTTTTTTAGCTATGTGTTAATGCAAGTTAATCTTAATCTCTCTCTCTCTCTTTCTCTCTCTCTCCTCTTTCTCTATATACTTACCTATCTAATCAGCTCTTCACTTTGCCTACCCAGAGGGTAAAAAATAACAAAAGCTTTTCATAAAATAGGAGGATCTCAGCAAAATTCTAGCAGTTGAAGCTCTTTAGACAATAATTTATTGAAGCTGACCTAAGATGAGAATTTCTGATTCAATATACATTTTTTTTTAAAGATGAAGCTTGTCTGTAAACATAGTGTTGTTAATTGTGGTCTACTAAAGGGAACATGACTCCTAATCCTGGGACTCCTAGATTAAGAGGCCTATTTGACCTAGAGCAGGTCTTCTCATTTTGACTTGCAACATTGTTTTTCGAATTGGATAAAGCTATCTCTTCCATAGCATTTTAGTGAAAATTAAAGGAGCTAATTTATAAATAAAAATTCTTTGTAAATTAAAAGTGTGATTTGTAGTCACTATGATTAACCATCTTTATCATCATCATAAAAAAAATCATGTTATAGCTTCAGTCATTGACTGGTCTGGTCCAGAATTCCATAAAACTCACCTGCAAAGAGGAATAAACAGGCCACACTAATAAAAAGCCGAAGGGTACCTGATGGCTTCTTGGTAAATAAGATCTGCATGGTTTATAGGAAATACACTAATAGAATTCACTATTGACATTCTACAGGCTGTATTTTAAGTGGATATATGAATGAATCTAAGTACCTATAAATTTGGTAGTCAGTTACATCCCTCATCTTAATTACGTAATGTATTTCCTCAAAGAGTAGAGACACCAGAAACCAAAGAAACTTTAGGCCTTTTTTAAACAGACAGAAACAATAGTCAAAAATAATGTTTAGGTAGAATGAAATGTGCTACAGGTAACATACCCATAATTTTCGCTGTTTAGCCCATGGAGATAATTACAATCAAGTCATCATCTTCCAATTTGCATATGTTAGACTTGCCTCCAGTAGAGCCTTGGGTTAGAGAGCTTTCACTATGTAGTAACCTATAGGATGATTTGCACAATTTGTGCACAGTATTAATAGTAATAAGGCTTGGTGTCACAACTACCAGGGAAATAAAAGTGCTGATGTGAGGAATTTTGAAGTCAAGGGATTTATTGGACAAAGTAAGAGGGCACTCTCAATAATCATTGAATTAGAAACTCTGGACATTCAAGGTGAATGTGAATCATGGGGCTGTTTCCTTCAGCCTCTTGCTTTTAGTCAGCCTATGCATGATGGTTTCTTGTTTACTTGGTTTACTTGTTTTACTTGGTTTACTTGTTACTTGGTCTTGTTTACTTGTTAATTTTAACAAGTAATTCACAGGTTGACTTTGGTCCTTGTACATATATCCCACACACACTCGTGTTCTTTCTCTTTCTCAAATCCATCATTCACTGTTTACCTTAGAACTCTTGTTCTTACTGTTTCCTCTGCCTGGAAAACTACTGTCTCAGAAAAGTAAATGGCCATTTCTTCTTTCCAGAAGTAACAGTTCAAATATTACTGGTTCAGTAAAGATTTTCCTATTTAAAATACCCCAACCTAAATCAATGTGTTTTATTGTCATCATACTTTTCAATATCTGAAATTATCTTTCTTATTTCATTAAGTATTTGTATATTTTCTCACCATCAAATCTACGCTTACATACACACAAATATATATACAAACACAGATGCATACACACTAGGATATAGCTCATGGATCTTTTGTTTTGCACATGGAAGCCCATAGACACCATTTGATTTTACAAATGTGAACCAATGAAAAGTCCTTTCTTCCTTTGAAAATAATAATTGAGGACTGATTATTCTAGGTATTATTAGATGCTGAAAACACAGTAACAACAAAGATATATTCATAGAGCTTACGTTCTTCATTTTTCTCTCAAACACTTACCAGGTGGAACCTACTGATTACTGGTATTTTAAAGATGAGTAAGAGAAGCTCATAGGCAACAGGTGAAAAAAATGTAATTAAAGTTATACACAAATAAGTAGAGAACCACTAAAGAGACCATACTGACTTGGAAGTAGGGTGGAGGAATGGACTGAGCAGAGATGGTCATGACCAGGCTCCACAAAGTACCTGGCCCGCAGAGATATTAGAAGGTGTTGAAGCACTTGACGGGATAACCAGCATTGTAAGAATAAAGAATGCTATGGAAATAAAACAAATAAGAACTAAACTATATTTTTTTGGAAATGAGAGTAATGGTTAGACCCAAATGCAGAGATGGAAAAAAGGTTTTTGTGTGTCTTTCATGTTTCTTGTGCTTGAGATCCACTAAGATCTTTGTATCTATGGGTTTATAGTTTTTATCAAATCACGATTATTTCAGTTATTTCTTCTCATTTTTCATAATTTTACCATTTCTTATAAGCTGCATAAAGTCCCATAACTTACTAATGCTCTCTTCATTTTTTTCTTCAGAATATTTTTTCTATGTTTTCTTTTTGTTGATTTCCAATGTTGTGTCTTCAAGCTTACAAGCCTTTTTTTCTGCATTGTCTAATCTGTTCTTCATAACCATATAGTACATTTTCCTCTACAAGCACTGTGTTTTCTCATCTTTAAAAACACACTTTTTAAAAATACGTATCTTCCTTGAATCTACTTAATATGTTCTATTTTTCTTCTACCTTCTTGAACACATAGAATAGCTGATTTAATGCCCTCATCATCAATTACACTATTTGTCTCATTTCTGGGTCTGTTTACCTGATTTATATTTTTTCATATTACAGGCTATATTTTCCTGCTTCTTTGGAACCAGACATTGTGAATTTCAGTTTGTTAGACACTGGATTTTTAAAAATTTTCTTTAAATGTTTTTCATCTTTGTCCCTGGATGCAATTAAATTACTTGGAAAACGTTTGATATTTTTGTGTGTGTGAGACTTGCTTTAATGTTTTGTTAGATGAACCAGAGTAGCCTTTATTCTAGGACCACTTATACCCGCACACTACAGAGGCAATGCCCTGCCGAACACTCCACATGCTACTCGTGTATTATGAAGTTTTTCACTCTGCTGGTAGGACCATAAAATATTTTCAGTCCTGTGTGAACTCCAAGGATTATTATCTCTGTCCTTCATTGTGGGGGTTCTTTCCTTGGCCTCGTGTAGTTTCCTAACACACACATCATGATCAACATTGAGCTGAAGACTAGAAAGGGTATCTCTGCAGAGCCCCCAACCTCTCTAATTCTGCCCTCTGAACTCTTGTCTTCACCTCATGGATATTTAAGGTCTGCTTGGGTTTCACGTTCCTCTGCTTTCACCTGAAAAATCTCCAAGGAGCAAACTGGTGCCATTTTAGTTCTCACTTCATTTATTTCTTCCCTCGAGAATCAATGTCCTGTGCCTGGTGTCCAATGTATGAGAAACATTGTTAAGTATATTTTGTCTAGTTTATTAGTCTTTTTAGGTATGAGGGTAAAACCACTCCCTCTTACTGCATCTTGGTCAAATCTAGAGTTTTATGCCAAAGACTTGGGTTTATCTTATTCTTACAATAAAGGTGATGAGAGTCATATAAAAAGCATCATCATTAAAAATAATTTCAAAGATCATTTCTTCCACTTTGTGGAAAATTACTTGAAGGGCATAAGGGTTGTGGGGCACTGGAGTGTATTTGTGAAATTATTGTCTAAATATGCAATAATAAGTGAGAGCTTGTATCCTCAACTAACATATTAAATATTGAATCTCACAACTTATCCTCTCTAACTTATTGCATCTCATACCAGTATCATCAATAATTCAGAACCCAGAATAAAAGTCACATACCTACAGCCATAAAGTCAACGAGAAATACACTGGGGAAAGGACACCCTATTCATTAAACAGTGCTAGGAAAACTGCATAGCCATATGTAGAAAAAAGAACTGGACTTCGATCTCTCACCATAAACAAAAAATTAACAAAAAGGTGAATTAAAGTATTAAATGTAAGACCTGAAACTATAAAAATTTCAGAAGAAAACCTAAGAAAAACTCTTCTGCACATTGTCCCAGGCAAAATGTTCATAACTAAGACCTCAGAAGCAAATGCAACAATAACAAAAGTAGATCAATGGGACTAAATTAAACTAAAATGTTTCTTCACAACAAAAGAAATAATCAAGAGAATGAATAGAAAACCCACAGAATGGGATAAAATATTTGCAAAGTATTCATTCAACAAAGGGTAACTCAAACAACTCAACAAGAAAAACAAACAACAACAACAAACAAAAAGTGGACAAAAAACATAGGCATTTTCCAAAAGAACACATACAATTGGCCAAAAAGGCATATTTTAAAAAAGCACAGCATCACTAATAATCAGAGAAATGCAAAATAAAACCACAATGAGATGCCAGCCAGAATGGCTATTATTAAAAAGTCAAAAATGAGCAGATGTTGATGAGGATGCAGAGAAAAGGGAATATTTAGACACTGTTAGTAAGAATGTAAGTTAGTACAACCTCTATTGAAACAGTGTGGAGATTTTCAAAGAACTAAAAAGAAAACTACAATTCAATTCAGCAATCCCGCTACTAGGTATCTACAAAAAAGAAATCATTATATCAAAAAGTTACCTGCACTTATATATTTATCGCAGCACTATTCACAATAACAAAGATATGGAATCAACCGTCAACCTAAGTGTCTATAAGTGTATGTCTGCATAAAGAAAATGGAATACTACTTAGGCATAAAAAATGAAATCGTGTATTTTGCAGCAACAGGAACTAAGACCATTATCTTAAGTGAAATCATTCAGGAACAGAAAGTCAAATACTGCATGTTCTCATGTTCTCAATTATAAGTGAGAGCTAAATAATATGTACACATGGATATAGGGAGTGGAATAATAGATACTGAAGTCTCAGAAAAGTGGGAGGGTGAGAGAGAGGTAAAGTATAAGAAGTTAACTAATGGATACAATGTACACTATTGGGGTGGTGGTTACATTGAAAGCCCAGACTTTATCACTATGCAAAAACTCACATAACAAAAATGCAGGTGTACACCCTATATCTATTTTTTTAAGTGAATATTCTCCTTTAACATATTTTTGCTTTACACAGTCTACTTACTAAACTACACATTTCTGTTCCTCTCAGTGTATTTCTACCGTGTCATATTTCTCATCTAAGCACAATAGTACAGCTGCTTCCTACAAACCACATATGTACATTGCTTATTAGCAAGTCGAAGTGAGTTTCTTTCTAGATTCTAGGATTTTAGAAACAAAAAGCTAGTGTTCTTAGAGGGGTGGGAAGGAATTCATACACAGTGATGTGTTTATGAGATTCTTATGTGTTTATGAATATAAAACAGTAAGAAAGTTTTCAGTAAGTCCCAGAAATCAACCTATAATTAGTTATGACACATATAGGAGGGGCTGGATACATCTTTAAAAACTCAGTAAGAAAGTATTTAATGACGTTGGCTTAAGCCTATAAAACTTTCCAAAGCATTGCTCATCTAACAAGATCAGTGCCACAGAATGAGTTAGATTTTATTGGGTGAGCTAACAGTTTCCTGTGAAATGAGAACTTAAGGACTGTGCTTATTAAGTCCAACTATTCATATAATAAAGTAATTTAGGTGATTGCCATTGTTACTCTGACCTGAGATTTGTGAGATTCTCTCTACTACTACCATTTTTGTTACTCAGCAAATGACCTCCTATACTTTTGTAGCAACAAAGTTGAGAGTTAATTTTCTTTATTTCTCACTACTAGTTTTTTGGCATCCACTCCTGTACCCTTACTCCATTCCTGAATATCAACACATCTCTGACTGCTATATATTTCCTATTCACATTTCATCCTTTTAGAGATTTTTAGATTAAAAAGTCGTCTTGGTTGTATTTTTTTTTAGTAATTTAATTCACAAGTTATATTTCCCCAAGTGTTTAAAATTGTTTATATATCCATATATATATCCACATATACATATACACACATTTATATATATATATATAATTTTTAATATTAGAACACGCCTTCCCCTAGTGGAAAAGCGTGAGTTTCTAAAGCAGCAGAGATAACATGGACTGAACCTAGTTCTCATGTTTTCTGTTCTATCTTTGCTGCTATGGTTTTTGTCTTAGTGGGGCATTTAGTTTACAGGTCACCACATTTCTTATAATTTCTAATATCCTACCACCAGGTGCTTTACACCAGACTGGACTCTAGACATTTGATTTTTTAAAAAACTTTACTATACAGGCCAAAGTTGTTAACCATTAAATATAACAAATCTCCAATAACATTCCAATGTAAATTTGGTTATAATTTAAGTTCTTGAGCCCACATCCCATTTATTAGCACTAAGTATGTGTCACTCATTGCCTTATAGGTTGAGGATACAATAAATAAAAGACTAAGAATATTCCGACTCTCAAAATACCCCTACCCAAAAGAGATTAAAAAAAAATAAAAGGTAAAAGTTATTAGTTCTTTGGGAAAAATAAAGCTATTTATAAAATATGTGTTACTAGCCAAGCATTCATAACAAGATTGGTAATTATGAAATATCTATGTTGGTGCATTAAAAAAAAAAGAAGAATGAACTCAAATCAATTACCAAGCTGTATAACTTAAATGACTGGACAAAGAAGGGCAATCTAAATCCAAAGCTAACTGAAGAAAGGAAAAAAGTAATGATGAAAGTAAAAATACATGAAATAGAGACTAGAAAAACAATGGAAAAAATCAACAAAACCAAAACATGGCTTTTCAAAATTGATGAAGCTTTAGATATATTGACTAAGAGCAAAGAGAGCTCTCAAATTACTAAGATCAGAAATAAAAGTTATATATTAATACAAATCTTACAGAAATTTTTGAAAATTAAGAGAATACTATGAACAATTGTATGCCAACAAATTAGATTAACTAAATAAAATGAATGAGTTTCTGGAAACACACAATCTACCAAAATTTAATTATGAATAAATATAAAATCTGACTAAACCTATAACTACAAGATTTAATCAGTAATCAAAACCACCTATTGAAGAAAAATTCTTGATCAGATGACTTAACTAGTGAATTCCACCAAACATTTAAAGAGGAATTAACACCATTTTTCCCAAATATTAAAAAGGAACACTGTCTAACTCTCTCTATGAGCCCTGTATTACCCTGATATTAAAGATAGGTAAAGAGAGTACACAAAAAATAGACCAATAACTTCTATGAATATTGATGCAAAAATTGCTCAACAAAATACTAGCAAGCCATAGTCAGCAGCTTTTTTTTTTTTTTTTTTTTTTTTTTGAGAAGGAGTCTCGCTCTGTCACCCAGGCTGGAGTGCAGTGGCGCAATCTCTGCTTAATGCAGGCTCCGCCCCCCGGGGTTCACGCCATTCTCCTGCCTCAGCCTCCCGCGTAGCTGGGACTACAGGCTCCCGCCACCTCGCCCGGCTAATTTTTTGTATTTTTAGTAGAGACAGGGTTTCACCGTGTTAGCCAGGATGGTCTTGATCTCCTGACCTCGTGATCCGCCCGCCTGGGCCTCCCAAAGTGCTGGGATTACAGGCGTGAGCCACCGCGCCCGGCCTCAGCAGCATATTAAAAGGATCACATACCATGATCAAGTGGGATTTATTCTTTGCTGCAAGAATGGTTCACCATATAAAGTTCAGCCAATGAAATACACTACATTAGTAGAAAAAAAGGGAGAAAAAAAGCTCATGATCATCTCAATTGATGCATATTTGACAAAATTCAACATGACTTTATGATAAAAACACTCAATAAACTAGAGATACAAGGAAGCTTTCTCAACTTAATAAAGGCTATATATAACAAACTCACAGCTAACATCAAACTCGGTGGATAAAGAATGAAAGCTTTTTCCTTAAGAGAGGAACAAGATAAGGATGCCTATTTTTACTACTTCTATCCAATACGGAATTGGAAGTTCTAGCCAGATAAACTAGGTAAGAAAAAGCAATAAAATACATCCAAATTTGAAAGCAAAAAATTAAATTATTTATGTTTGCAGATGACATGATCTTATATGCAGTACCCTAAAGAGTCTATAAAAGAACTTTTAAAGCTAACAAAAATATCGACGTTGCAAGATCCAAAATCAACACACAAAAATCACTTGTTTCTCCACATTAACAACAATCCCAAAAAATGAAATAAGAGAAGTTCACTTATAATAGCATCAAACAGATTAAAATACTTAGAAATAAATTTAATAAAGAGGTGAAAGTCTTGTACATTGAAAACTACCGGTTCCATCCTCTTCCACTGTCCCCTTGGTTCTCAGTTCCTTCGTCTGTGGGAGGAGCGGCAGTGGCCAGGCAGCTCAGCTTCACCAAGGCTTTTGGTGCACTGGGGCCTGCAGGCATCCAGCACTTGTCCTCCCAAAGGCAAAGATGCCCAAAAGAAGATCAGCTCAGCCTAATGAAGGGGCGGTGAGGGAAGAGCCCAAGATCTGCCTAGTTGTCAGGTGAACCTGCTCCTTCAAAAGTGGAAACGAAGCCGAAAAAGGCATCAGGAAAGGATAAATCTTCAGACCAAAAAAAGTGAAAAACGAAAAAGGGAAAGCGAGAGCAAAGAGAAAACAAGCCAAAGATGTAACCAGGATATTTACCTGCTTAAAATGGAGAAACTAAAACCGAGAAGAGTCCCGCTTCTAATGAAGCCAGAGAGAGAAGCCAGGTCTGATTAAAACTATATACCATGTTTTATCAGTGGTCCTTGTCTCTCTACATGTACAATCCAGAGGAATATTTTAATCAACTATTTTGTAAATGCAAGTTTTTTAATAGCTCTAGAAACATATTTAAGAAGGAGGGAATCCCACCTTCCCATTATTTAGGTGTAAGTGTCTTTTATTTAAGAGGTGAAATGGTTCACTGGTAGTTATTTTGGGTACAACCAGAAACTAGTGTGGGATATTGAATTATGGGAGGCGTTGACTGAGATGTCAGCTTAACATTCCATAGATGGTGGGTTAGTTTTTATATCCTCTAATACAACGCATACACTAAATGGCAATATGGAGTCACAGTCCTGCATTTAATGTCTTCAACATTTTAAATTACGTCTATTCCCATGTTGTTTTTCATAGAATTGTTTGTTTCCTGAAGAAAACCACTCTTGATTATGGCTCTCCCTGTCAGAATTGTGTACACTCTGTAACATCTTTTTGGTCATGGTAGTCCTGTTTTCCTAACAACTTTGTCAATGTGCTGTGAAAGATTAAAGTTTTGAGTATGTAGTATGTGTATTAGACTGTGAATTGGTGGGACATATCTAATAACTTATCAACATGTGAAATACTGGGACTTTATAGCCTCTTACAGAAAATTTGCCTCCAAATTTTTTTTTATCTTTTATTTTTTATTATTATACTTTAGGTTTTAGGGTACATGTACACAATGTGCAGGTTTGTTACATATGTATCCATGTGCCATGTTGGTGTGCTGCACCCATTAACTCGTCATTTAGCATTAGGTATATCTCCTAATGCTGTCCCTCCCCCCTCCCCCAACCCCACAACAGTCCCTGGAGTGTGATGTTCCCCTTCCTGTGTCCATGAGTTCTCATTGTTCAGTTCCCACCTATGAGTGAGAACATGTGCTGTTTGGTTTTTTGTCCTTGCTATAGTTTACTGAGAATGATGGTTTCTAGTTTCATCCATGTCCCTACAAAGGACATGAACTCATCATTTTTTATGGCTGCATAGTATTCCATGGTGTATATGTGCCACATTTTCTTAATCCAGTCTATCGTTGTTGGACATTTGGGTTGGTTCCAAGTCTTTGCTATTGTGAATAGTGCCGCAATAAACATACGTGTGCATGTGTCTTTATAGCAGCATGATTTATAGTCCTTTGGGTATATACCCGGTAATGGGATGGCTGGGTCAAATGGTATTTCTAGTTCTAGATCCCTGAGGAATCGCCACACTGACTTCCACAATGGTTGAACTGGTTTACAGTCCCACCGACAGTGTAAAAGTGTTCCTATTTCTCCACATCCTCTCCAGCACCTGTTGTTTCCTGACTTTTTAATGATGGCCATTCTAACTGGTGTGAGATGGTATCTCACTATGGTTTTGATTTGCATTTCTCTGACGGCCAGTGATGATGAGCATTTTTTCATGTGTTTTTTGGCTGCATAAATGTCTTCTTTTGAGAAGTGTCTGTTCATGTCCTTTGCCCACTTTTTGATGGGGTTGTTTGTTTTTTTCTTGTAAATTTGTTTGAGTTCATGGTAGATTCTGGATATTAGCCCTTTGTCAGATGAGTAGGTTGCAAAAATTTTCTCCCATTCTGTAGGTTGCCTGTTCACTCTGATGGTAGTTTCTTTTGCTGTGCAGAAGCTCTTTAGTTTAATTCGATCCCATTTGTCAATTTTGGCTTTTGTTGCCATTGCTTTTGGTGTTTTAGACATGAAGTCCTTGCCCACGCCTATGTCCTGAATGGTATTGCCTAGGTTTTCTTGTAGGATTTTAATGGTTTTAGGTCTAACATGTAAGTCTTTAATCCATCTTGAATTAATTTTTGTATAAGGTGTAAGGAAGGGATCCAGTTTCAGCTTTCTACATATGGCTAGCCAGTTTTCCCAGCACCATTAATAGGGAATCCTTTCCCCATTTCTTGTTTTTGTCAGGTTTGTCAAAGATCAGATAGTTGTAGATATGCGGCATCATTTCTGAGGGTGCTGTTCTGTTCCATTGATCTATGTCTCTGTTGTGGTACCAGTACCATGCTGTTTTGGTTAATGTAGCCTTGTAGTATAGTTTGAAGTCAGGTAGCATGATGCCTGCAGCTTTGTTCTTTTGGCTTAGGATTGACTTGGTGATGCGGGCTCTTTTTTGGTTCCATATGAACTTTAAAGTAGTTTTTTCCAATTCTGTGAAGAAAGTCATTGGTAGCTTGATGGGGATGGCATTGAATCTAATCGATAAATGTAATCCAGCATACAAACAGAACCAAAGACAAAAACCACATGATTATCTCAATAGATGCAGAAAAGGCCTTTGACAAAATTCAACAGCTCTTCATGCTAAAAACTCTCCATAAATTAGGTATTCATGGGACATATCTCAAAATCATAAGAGCTATCTATGACAAACCCACAGCCAATATCATACTGAATGGGCAAAAACTGGAAGCATTCCCTTTGAAAACTGGCACAAGACAGGGATGCCCTCTCTCACCACTCCTATTCAACATAGTGCTGGAAGTTCTGGCCAGGGCAATCAGGCAGGAGAAGGAAATAAAGGGTATTCAATTAGGAAAAGAGGAAGTCAAATTGTCCCTGTTTGCAGATGACATGATTGTATATCTAGAAAACCCCATCGTCTCAGCCCAAAATCTCCTTAAGCTGATGAGCAACTTCAGCAAAGTCTCAGGATACAAAATCAATGTACAAAAATCACAAGCATTCTTGTACACCAATCACAGACAAACAGAGAGCCAAATCATGAGTGAACTCCCATTCACAATTGCTTCAAAGAGAATAAAATACCTAGGAATCCAATTTACAAGGGATGTGAAGGACCTCTTCAAGGAGAACTACAAACCACTGCTCAATGAAATAAAAGAGGATACAAACAAATGAAAGAACATTCCATGCTCATGGGTTGGAAGAATCAATATCGTGAAAATGGCCATACTGCCCAAGGTAATTTATAGATTCAATGCTTCCAAATTTTAAGTTAGAAAGCCACTGGAATAACCTTTTTAAAAAATTACAATGCATGGCTTTTTAGATTTTCAGTTTGTATCTTAATTGTGTACAAATTGAAATGTCTTTGTACTGACTTTAAACACATCCAATAAAATCTCAATTATGAAAGAAAACTACAAATCACTATGATAGAAACTAGAGAAGACATAAATATATCACAAGACATCTTCCACTCATGGATTGGAAAAATTATTGCTAAGCTGACAGTACTAACAAAGTGATGTAGAATGATTCCAAGCAGACACATAGCTCTGCTTTATTACTTGAATTCTTTTAGTATGCTCATCAAATCTGAAGGGTAGCTGCAGTGAACTAAACTGGGCCATTAAGAGTACCTGTTTTTATTAGGTCTAAATCTTCTCTAACTAAATCAGGGGAAATCTGTTCTGCCTATCTCTCCCTTTACTCAAACTGCAGAACTGATATAAACTAACATTTTAAAAAGTCACAGGTGCTAAAGCTAGAAGAAAAAAGAAAGTCCAAGAAAGAAAAGAGCAGTTCATTAGGTGTCCAGTGGAGAGTTAGTCAGCCCATTTGAACACAGGCCTTCTCAGGATTAAACGGTAGTCCCATCACAAAATTAACATAATAGTGCACATACTGGAAATTATGGCTGATACATGTCACCCTCTTTAAACATTCGCTTAAGGCTTTCTTGAATTATGAATATTTCCATTTCTGATGTCACCAAATATATAAGACTAATCTGTCCAGTTCAACATCTACATTCATGTCACTCAATTTATCATAATTATGTGGCATATAGTTTAGAAAATGGGATTGATACTAAGTATCTTAAACTTAAATTCCGTAAATTTAAACTCAGTAAATGGGTTAGTTGACACATAGTAATGAGTTATTTCAATGTTTATCTTAGTTATTTTTTCTCTGACCTTTTTTTCCCATGTTGTACCCTTTTTAACTTGGGTGTGTGTGTGTGTGTGTGCATATTTTGCTTAAAAAAACCTTCACATTGTCATAGACAGACAGGAAGCCTCCAGAGAATCCCTTTCACTCAAGCCTAATCGTTGACACACTACATCATTTTTGTCATGAATTTAACTTCAAAAACAAGTAAGAAGAGAAAAGAAATAAGTGTCTTGGCATCAATTGTAGTGGAGGAATAAGGACAGTTAATGGTTAAAGATCTGGAATGATTTAATTTTAACAATGCTGCCATTGTCATCTGAAGGTATAATAATTAATATGGATGTTGAGATCAAATAAACTATCTTTTTATGCTTTGAAGTTTGAATAAAAACCATATGTGAAACAGCATGTTTTGTACTGGATATCACAAAAATGAGGAACATAAACAATTGCAAATATCTGACCCTGTTAACACAATCTCTCTGTGTGTGTTTTGCCATTTTTTTAAATTATACTTTAAGTTCTGGGGTACATGTGCATAACATGCAGGTTTGTTACATAGGTATACGCGTGTCGTGGTGGTTTGCTGCACCCATCAACCTGTCATCTACATTAGGTATTTCTCCTAATGCTGTCTCTCCCCTATACCCTTCACCTCCCAGCAGGCCCCAGTGTGTGATGTTCCCCTCCCTGTGTTTATGTGTTCTCATTGTTCAACTCCCACTTATGAGTGAGAACATGCAATGTTTGGTTTTCTGTTCTTGTGTTAGTTTGCTAAAAATAATGGTTTCCAGCTTCATCCATGTCCCTGCAAAGGATATGAACTCATCCTTTTTATGGCTGCATAATACTCTATGGTGTATATATGCCACATTTCCTTTATCCAGTCTATCGTTGACGGGCATTTGGGTTGGTTCCAAGTCTTTGCTATTGTGAACAGTGCCTCAGTAAACATATGTGTGCATGTGTCTTTATAGTAGAATGATTTATAATTCTTTGGGTGTATACCCAGTAATGGGATTGCTGGGTCAGATGGTATTTCTGGTTCTAGATGCTTGAGGAATTGCTACACTGACTTCCACAATGGTTGAACTAATTTACACTTCCACCAACAGTGTAATAGCATTCCTTTTTCTCCACATCCTCTCCAGCATCTGTTGTTTCCTGACTTTTTAATGATCGCCATTCTAACTGGTGTGAGATGGTATGTGATTGTGGTTTTGATTTGCGTTTCTCTCATGACCAATGATGATGAGCTTTTTTTTTCACATTTGTTGGCTACATACATGTCTTCTTTTGAGAAGTGTTTGTTCATATTCTTCACCCACTTTTTGATGGGGTTGTTTGCTTTTTTCTTGTACATTTGTTTAAGTTCTTTGTAGATTCTGGATATTAGACCTTTGTCAGATGGATAGATTGCAAAAATTTTCTCCCATTCTGTAGGTTGCCTGTTCACTCTGATGATAGTTTCTTTTGCCATGCTGAAGCTGTTTAGTTTAATTAGATCCCATTTGTCTATTTTGGCTTTTGTTGTCATTGTTTTTGGTGTTTTAGTCATGAAATCTTTGCCCATGCCTATGTCCTGAATGGTGTTGCCTAGGTTTTCTTCTAGGGTTTTTATGGTTTTGGGTCTTACATTTCAGTCTTTAATCCATTTTGAGTTAATTTTTGTGTAACTTGTGAGGAAGGGATCCAGTTTCAGCTTTCTGCATATGGCTAGCCAGTTTTCACAACACCATTTATTAAATAGGGAATCCTTTCCCCATTGCTTGTTTTCATCAGGTTTGTCAAAAACAAGCAAACTACAGTATGCATAAATCTTAAATGTGTGTTCACTGAGATTTGAGAGTGTGGATATCTCTGTAGCCCAAATCTGTATATTTTGACTGTTGACTTCTTTTTTTATGTGACTTGCTTCTTTCCAAGAAATATAAGTCATCTAGTCTTCTGTGGTTTATTTTTATATGCTTTCCCTTCATTTCCAAAGAATAGGTCAGAACTAGACAAGAGATACTTTATGACAATTTTCAGATACAGCCCCTGACATAAGCCTTAAAATAAATGGTGCAATTAAATTCAGATTTGTATGAGAAAAGAAGAGTTAGGCAGTGTGGCAGAAGATATCATAAAAGACATTTCAGATAGGCAAAGGCAAAGTGGTGAAACTGAAACTTTTGTGTGGAAGATAGCTGGTAGGAATCTGGTCTGGCTGGTGGGGAGGGTTCCAATAGGAAATATAAGTACTTTCACCAAGGCCCAACGTGGTGGCTCATGCTTGTAATCCCAGCACTTTGGGAGGCCAAGGTGGGTGGATCACTTGAGGCCAGGAGTTCGAGACCAGCCTGGCCAACAGGGTGAAACTCCGTCTCTATTAAAAATACAAAAATTAGCTGAACATAGTGGTGGTCACCTGTAGTCTCAGTTATTGAGGTGGCTGAGGCACGAGAATTGCTTGAAGGAGGGAAGTGGAGGTTGCAGTGACCTGAGATTGCACCACTGCTCTCCAACTTGGGTGACAGAGTGAGACTTTGTCTCAAAAAAAAATAAAAAAAGTACTTTCACCAATGCACAGTTATTCTATTATCAAACTATACATAATTTTCTCCGTGTTTACATTAAAAGTAGCTAAATTGTTTCACAGAGTAGAAACTCAAGAAGAGATTTAGGCTTACTTTTCCTAATGAGCATGGAATTTAGTCTACAAAGAGAATGGGAAGGTGGAGAGAAACAGCTGAGATGAGCAATTCCAAAAATTGTGAACATAGAGATAGACATTTTTAGACTAGGAAATAGAACACAAAAAGATTCTGATCAGTGAAGACAATATAATGCTGAAACTGATGACAGAGCTTAATAATAACAGCCATTAACTTCTTGGCTTTTGTTATATATTAGTGATTAAGTGCTTTACATGCATTATATCCTTAGTCTTCATCATAAAACGAGAAGGTAGATATTATTATCTCTATTTTTCAGATGAAGAAATAATGATACAAAGAAGTCTAAGTGACTTGCTCAAAGGCACATAACTTACATCATAACCATGATTCACATTCTGGTCTGTGTGACTTGAGTATACTCTCTCTTATCAATGCTGTACCCAAATAATAGATTATGTGTTCATTTTTATCCGTCAAGGGGAATAATCTTTAACCATGGAACAGAATGCTCATACAGTTTTTCCAGCATAATCTAATCTATTCCCTGACTCTTTATCTAGATACTGGATACATCTCTCAGTCTGGCCAGGTCAGTCTTCTTTAATTATGTACAATTAGGGGTAACATCTATGTGCATAAAATATATTTGAGATTTTAAAATCAGAAATATAATCTTAATATGCATTGTTAGAAACACATTTCATATGTCAAGGTAAAAGAAAAAATATTAAAAATAACTTCAAAGTCTTTCCTGAATCAGGCTCATTCCTCTTTTACATCTTCTATTATTTGCCCATTTAGTCAGTCCTCTTCAGTCACCAATGCCTTCTTGCTAAACCTTGAACAAAACAGTCATGCTCCACAACCTTAATGGCTATTTTTAGCATCTCCTTTTGCTCTTCTCCAGTATATGTATTTGGCCAATTTCTTCATCTCTGGGTCTTCCAATAAAAACTACTGGAACCAACTGATTTAGTACTGCAGATGGTTACCACCTTTCCCTAAGTATTTTTTATCCATATTAACATATTCTTCTTTTTTTTCTAATAGCCCTTATAACCTTCTATCTTATTATGCCATTTATTATTATATTTATTGTTTTAGTCTATTTCTTCTTGTTGGAATTTAAACATCATTAAATATTGAAGGGTCATTAGCCCTTCTCACTACCATCCACGCTGTATCCAAGGCACCTAGAACAGAATCTACCACAGAGCAGGCCCCAGTAAATCTTTGTTGCTGGAGTGATGTTTATTACATTGCAGCTAGAGATGTATTCTGTCTGAGTTTCCCCAGTAAGGTGTTACTTATAAAAGCATGCTTTACTACATGAAAATACTCAAAGAAAGAGTTCTGAATACTTCCATGTGAATGTTCAGAATAAGATATATACGTATCAAACTGTGGATTTTCATAGGGTTGAGGCAGCTACATGGAGATTGAGCTTGTTATCAACAGAGCTGTGCTTTAACCTTCAGTCTTCTTTTAACTACAGCTGTTTTATTTGCCAAGTGACTGATTTTATTGAACAGTCACCATTTATTGTATATTTTGTTACATTATATCTGGTATTGTAATCCCAGCACTTTGGGAAGCCAAGGTGGGTGGATCACTTGAGGCCAGGAGTTCGAGACCAGCCTGGCCAACAGGGTGAAACTCCGTCTCTATTAAAAATACAAAAATTAGCTGAACATAGTGGTGGGCACCTGTAGTCTCAGTTATTGAGGTGGCTGAGGCACGAGAATTGCTTGAAGGAGGGAAGTGGAGGTTGCAGTGACCTGAGATTGCACCACTGCCCTCCAACTTGGGTGACAGAGTGAGACTTTGTCTCAAAAAAAATATACTGCTACTGCAGAAAACCAAATACTGTATGTCTTTAGAAATTATATAGTCTAAATTTTCCATTCCAGATGCCTAAAAAATTGACCTGTAGAGAACAAATATTTTTCTTTTATATAACATGCTTTTTATGAAATTGGGAAGAATGAATATTATGTGATCTAATAAATGATAGATATTTTAAGTAACTGTAAGCATAACATATGGTCATGTTGTCAAAATCCTTCATTATAAACATGGAGGTTCTAAGAATAAGAGAAAGGAAGGGATTTTCCTAAGATCTCACAATGACTGGATGGTTAACTTAGATCAGGAAAATAGGTTTCTTGATCCAAGTTTATCCCAGTTCAATTATTCTCTGTTGTATGTATATATTTTCTTGATCTCAAAGTAAGAACACAGTCAATGCTTTTGCAAAATGTAGTTTATTGACAAGTGAATGAAGAGAAATAGACATACATTGAACTCCTCAAGACCCAGGGAGAGTAGGTATGTCTTTAGGAATTAAAAGAATCCACTAGCAAAAGTATAAGCAGAAGTGAGAAAAGAAGGCCACAAGAGCTGGCAAGTCACCAAGAAACATTGGCTTTAACTCAGCATTTTCCAGGATGCTTTAGGCTAATCTTTCCACCACTTTTCCTACAAAAAAGAAAGACAAATATATACTCAGCGCAATATCGTAAGTACTCACCACAGAGGTTCGAAACAGGTTTAACAATGGCACCGTCCATTTAATTATTTGATTCTGTGCATTCTATTTATATGATTCAGAAGATGTTAATTAAATGCACTCAGAGGTTACGTCTGGCCTAGCTGTGGAAAGTATGAATCTTAAACAAATCTCAAAGAGTTTTCATAAGTCTTAGACTTTTTGGTACCAATTGTTCATTCTCCAAGAGTAAGTATGTATACCATTGAAAAGGTAGAGGTCACAGGAGAAATAATGACAAAGGGACTATAGTTCTTTTCTGACAGAAGATGTAAGAAGTTGAACCAGATATTCAGGCGTTTGACATTTTGGAGCAAGTGACACATTCAAGCCCTCTCAGTAATATGCATCTATTAATTCAAATCTCATATTACACCACTGACTTTCTCCTGAGGAAAGTTTGGTATTAATTAGTCAGATGTGTTATATGTAAGTGTAGACATATGTTCATTATGTATTGATATAGCAAGTTTTAATTAGAAACAAATGAAAACATTAAAACATATCAAAATTATTAAGTATAAGTTATAATATATAAGATGTGTGAATGTTTTTGAAAACTTCTCTAAGACAAAATTAATAATAACAAAGCAAAGCAATTGAGATTATGTTTTCAAATAATTTAGTATGTAATGCTTTTGTTGCTTTTGACCCATCTGTTTTCAATCAAATTGCCTGAAGCTTGTTTCTTCAGTCTTTATGGGGAGGTATAGGTGTTTTCTATAATACCTCAAAAAAGTGTCTTAGTCTTATTCTGGAAGTTTGTGTTGGCAAGGGTCAGCTTTGATGAATATAATACTTACACCATGGCCTTACAGAAGGCACATTTATTGCCATATGTCTGGCCATCAGAGCCACAGTGTGGGTTAGATTCCCGAGTGCAGTAGACCTTGGGGTCCTGGAACTCACCACAGTCAACCTACCAAAGTAAGCAGAGTGACATTGTCATCAGTGCATTCTAAGAGACCATCCTTCAGAACAGAAGCTTTAGACAGCAAACTTTAAAAACCATATATAAATAGTTGTGACATAAAGCATTCTGAAATATAAAATAGCTCTCCTTATCTAATGTATTCTACTTACCTACTTAAGTAGAATACATTAAATATACTCGAGACATTTTGTTTGAGTCACAGGAAACTCATTACAAGGAATACAGATTGTATTCAGGAGTAAATTAATGATGTAGTCAAATGCTATATGGGTAAAACTTTTTGCTCCCACATTAAACTGTTCCAATTGAGAGTGGTTTTTGGTCATGAAATGACTTTTTAAATATCATATTAATGTGCTCTAACAGCACTCCTTCTGTATTGCTATCAAAACATGGATGGGCCAGGCGCGTTGGCTCACGCCTGTAATCCCAGCATTTTGGGAGGCCGAGGCGGGCAGATCACAAGGTCAGGAGATGGAGACCATCCTGGTTAACACGGTGAAATGCTGTCTCTACTAAAAATACAAAAAAAAAAAAATTAGCCGGGTGTGGTGGCGGGCATCTCGGGAGGCTGAGGCAGGAGAATGGCATGAACCTGGGAGACGGAGCTTGCAGTGAGCCCAGATCGCGCCACTGCACTCCAGCCTGGGCGACAGACTGAGACGCTGTCAAACAAAAACAAAAACAAAAACAAACAAACAAAAAACATGGATGAACCTTACAAGGGGCACCAGACATTACCTGATGCTTGTTACTTTTCCCTGCGGATGCAATATCCATCCATAAGCTCTTGAAAACAATATTCTAATGTGTTTGTGTATATACACATAAACTAATATATATATAGGATATGCATATATAAAGTATATCTCTAAAGTATATAGATACTAAATATATCACTTATATACACATAAACTAATATATATACAGGATATGTATATATAAAGTATATCTCTAAAGTATATATATACTCTATTTCTAAAGTATATAGATACTAAATATATCTACTTACGTATATTATAAATATATATTTATATACTAAATATGTATACTTTAGAGATAGAGTCTTGCTATGTTGCTATATATATATAATATATATAAAGGTATACAATATATACTTTATATACAATATATACTTTATATAAAATATATATACACACTATATATATATTTTAGAGAGAGAGTCTTCCTATGTTGCCCTGGCTAGTCTCAAACTCTTGGCCCTCAAGACATCTTCCTGCCTCAGCCTTCCAAGTCACTAAGATTATAGGTGCATCTAATGTCATTTTATTACCTTACCCTGTTTCAGAGTCTGTGGAATTTGAACTTTTGTGCTTACTACAATCATTTAGTAATGGCTGCCTAAGTTGCTGTGTTTAAAATGATTCTAAGGTTGCACTATTGTTCAGAACATATGTTATGACTGATTAATAATTATTATTATGGGCTCCACAGTAGGAATGGTAGCACCTGTGCCACTAACATATCCTTTCAACTATAGCTGTTTTTCAAAAGTAGTCTGGAGTTTTAAGATTGTTTTCAACACAATGTCAATTAAATCCATATTTGGTGTGTAAATGACATTTGAGCCATTATTTCAAGAGTAATGACAATAAGCAATAGGTTAAGCTGAACCCCTCCAAATATATCTGTGTGGAATGAAGTGACATTTACATATGGAGAGAGGAAACTTGCTTTATCTCTATCTAAAATAATACTGCCTTGTGTTTATCAATTGCTTCAAAATATTCAAGCTACTTTTACATAGATTATCTCAGTTGAGCCTAGCACAACTGAACCCACACCCAAGTATTTTTTTCCTCTGCCCTGTGGAAGAAGACTAGGAAGAGAAAAGCATTTCAATAAATGAAAACAAATCAATCAAGTGGCATATGAACAAACTTCCATAGAACAGATAAATATCATACTCTTAAATTTTAGTGGCCTTCAATGATCTCTGAAGTAAGCTGAGAATCATGTTTTAGAACCTGTTCTGCCATTGACTGTCTGTGTTATCTTGAACAAAGGACTCGATGCCTGCACCTCAATTTTCTTAACCAAGAAACGACAAAGAACACATGTCATGCCTAATTTTCAGATTCCCAAGGTTTTTATAAGGAACAAATGTGGTCATATGAAAGTTGTAGAGAGTTAATATAGAATATTTGAAATAGTTCTGGGTTAGGAGTGTAGAAAGTAACCTTATTACAGGTCTATGCTAACTACAGTAGCTCTGAAAGATCTCTGTAACTCATAGAAAATGGTCAACACCATGAGATTAAATGGTATCTCGGATTCTTTTAGCTTTGATGTTTCAAGATTTATCAGTGAACACTTTCAGTGATGTGTTTTAAATAAAGCTGTTATGTCTTTAACTTCAGCTGGTGAGAGAAATAGCAACCTTTACCCAAATACTTCCTCCTTTAATTTTAGAGAGCCCTCTAAACTCACTCTGTGAGACATTTTAACATGGTGGCTGGGCAGGAGAGGACCACTCTCTGTGGGCCCCAGGGGTTGGAGAAGGTGCAGAATGCTTCTGGAAATTTGAGTTTATATGGTCATTAAGTCAACTAAAGACTCAGGATTATTCATACTCAAGTCTAGCGTTTTAGGTTTACAAGTAAAACCAATGAAAATTTGCAATCACACAAACATGGATTTGGGATATAGAATAGCATCTCTTCTTTATATTACTGACAAACACTACCTATGTGGTTAAATAATTTCCATTCTTTACCATATCTATTTTCTTAATTGCTACCAAGCTTGGCTTCCCCTCACTCTTATTTCCCTCCCCTTTCTACTCTACAGAAACTGCCCTCAAAAATACAGAATACATCTATTGGTTGTTTTAAAACTTTCATGATTTCCTTATGACATGTGCTACTCTTGATCACTCCAACCTTTTTGAAACTCTTTCCACACTTTCATTATATGTTGGTTCTCTTGTTCTCTGTTTCTTCTCTCTCTTGCTGTCTTTTCTTTTTTCCTCCAGAGCATTAATTATGGTCATTTCCTAGATAGTTTAATATACTTGGTTTTCTCTTCCTAATGACATATACTTTCCCATATGGTACTGAAAAATCCCAGAATATTTTTATAGCTTTTTATAAATATCTCAAACTAACTCTCAATGGTCAAACATATATACACATATATATACATATATGTGTATATATGTATATATGTATATGTGTATATATGTATATATGTATGTATATGTGTATATATATGTGTATATATATAACCTTTTACTCAATAATTTCATTCATATTTAAGATGTTTATGTGCAAAATACAACTCTTTCCTTCCAAACTAGTTTTATATTCTGTTTTTCTGTTTTTTCCATTTTTAATGATAGAAGCATTTTTTAGATTCTCCAACCCTCCCTCAGATGGAAACATTGCCGTTTATTTTCCCTTGTGTTACCTTCTGCATTGCTTTACCTCATTTTCTTTGCCAGTTCCAAATTTACTGCCTATACCAGTTCTCAATATTTCTTGTCTGAACCAATAAAATAAATTTTTATCTCCTTAATTTCGGCTGGGTGAAAGAAATAGCTACTTTTGCCCAAATACTTCCTCCTTTGATTTTAGACAGCCTCTAAACTCACTGTGTGAGACTTTTTAACATGGTCTCTTCCTCATTTTCCTCCTAATTTCAAATTTTTTCTGCATGTGGACACAAGTTATCTTATTTGAAACTAATGTAGTTATATTATTTGCTTAAGTGAGAATAGTGATCACTACCTTATATTTGCTTAAGAAATTGTACTGCTCAAAGCTCTTTCACATTCACTACACAATGGCCCTCTATTGCTGATTAAAAGCAGTACACAGCCATGGAAAGCTCACTCCATATGGAGTCAGGAGTCTTGAAGTGTTGACTTCACAGCTTTACTGCTGTTGGTAGATGTAAGTCAGCTAGACCTCGTTTCTGAGGCTTTAGTTGTTCAATTTGTAATTAAGTTATAGGTACTAGATAACATTTCCAAATTGTATTTAGACATTTTGTCAGTATATTAATTTTAAGCAAAATTAAGCTAATTAGGAAAAATGAAAAACTTCAAACTCATTAGAGTCATGGAGCGTTGTTTTACCAATTGTATGAAAATTCACCAATTCTTATCTTAAAATACAAGCAAAAATAAACTTAAGTATTTCAAAAAGTATTGTAACAGAAAATGGTTGCCAATCATTGCTTTTAAAAGGCTTGTTCTGTTCATTTCAATTCGAACTATTCATCTAAACAGCTCTTTAAGGATATGGTGCCCAAATACAGAGCCTGATAGGAAAATATAAAAATATTAAAGGCAATGCAGTACGTGATTCAAAAAGCAAAATGTATTCAGTTAAAGGACTATCTTTATTCTGAAATTATGTCTTTTAAACATTTTGGTGCTATATAACAAATTACTTAATGAAACACTAGTGATGATAAATAGTAGTTTTATTTTACTCTTATTGTTATTATTGTGCCATTATCTATCTCCTTGGTAAATTAAAGAGTTGTCAGCATATTAGTCATTTACATTTACAGGGAAAATTTTACTGGAATATGATTTCCAAAAGTCTGGCAACATGATTTTGTTTAGCTTGAATAATCTTTTCAAATTAATGTGATATTTTTTGAAGTCCATAATTCAGACTGCCAACTATAATTTCCCATCAGTTGTCTCATCATGCAGAGAATTCTTGGCGTGAGAAGAATGACTTCAGTGTTGGAGGAAATCTTACTTCCTTTTATCCTGGCTGGATCAGACTTGAGCAAGCATGCTCCTAATGATAGTTTCAATGTCTTCTGCTGGCATTGAAACTCCCACCCTCCCTCCAGGCATGCAAAAGAGAAATGGCAGCCTCAGTGCCATTTAAAAGTATAAGAGCTTCCCTGTCGTTTATATTTGAGTGGAGAAGAGACAGCAGCCTTGGCAGGACAGGCTTGGTTGATAACAATTTGGACAGTTAGGGCAGGAAGGGGCTTCACAGATCATTGCATTCAAATCTTCATCTTAGTGATATGGAAACAAAGGCAATGAGAAGGGAAACTACATTTTTCAAGTCACACAGCAAGTAAGTATGAATGAGGACTCCACTCATCTATATTATCTGACTCCAGAGATAATGCTTCCCAATGCAGTTTGCCTCCTCTTACCTAGGGAAAAATGTTCAGTTTTCTTATGTATAAATATCATCTGGATAATTATTTAAAATGCAGACTCAAACTCAAACTACCTTTCTGATTATTATTCAATGTCTTGCATGATGCCTGGGGAACTGTATATTTAGTAAGCAATCCAGGTGATCATGAAGCAAGCAAACTATAAGACTTTGGCCCATCTAAAGCATAAAGTCAGTAAGTAGTAAAATGTAAATGAACTTTAGAAAACACTCTGCAGTGGCACAATCTTGGCTCACTGCACCTCCACCTCCTGGGCTCAGGGAATTCTCCTGCCTCAGCCTCCCAAGTAGCTGGAACTGCAGGTGCTCCACCACGCCTGGCTAATTTTTGTATTTTTAGTAGAGATAGGGTTTCACCATGTTAGCCAGGCTGGTCTCTAACTCCTGGCCTCAGGTGATCCGCCCACCTCAGCCTGCCCAAATGCTGGGATTACAGGCATGAGGCACCGTGCCCGGCCCTTCAGTAGGTTTTAAGGCACCCCCAGCCTTCCTTCTCTCCTTTTGGGCCTGACCAGCTATACTGCTCCATCTCTCCCAGCCACACACCCTGGGACCTGCCAAGTACTACACAAGGACCCCCACTCAGGAGCCCTGCTCCATGAGATAATGTAAAATATGTCTGTGGACCAAATGCAATAAAACCTCTGTTTGTAAGAAAAAAAATCTGAGAAATCAAGGTTCAAAGAAGGGAAGTAACGTGTGTGTTAATGAGAAAACTAGGATTAAATTCCGTATTTCTTAATTCTATGAGTAATGGTTTCACTATATTTTACTAACTAATGAGATATGAAATGTGTTGGCTGGATGTTATGTCCTTTCCTTGTGTGTTTGTTTTCACGTTTAGTATAGACAATACTATCATTCTCATTTAAACATAATAATACAACTTTAAGGTATACAGTTTCATATGACAATGCCAACACACATGTGTGCATGTGTTAGGCATACACCTAAGTGCACATGCATGTACACACACACACACACACACACAAATGCGTCATCATTTGTAAGATGCATCCTAATTTCTGAGATGCTAAAATTTAAAAAATAACAGTCTTATATAATGCAGTGGGTATCTCAGGGTTGGAAAATATTTCCAATGGCTTTTCCAACTCCAATTAGTTAGCAGTAGTGTCTAGAAATTTTCATGTCAAAGGTATAACAAGGCACACCAAGGCTAAACAAGAACTAGTGCCAAGACCAAGTAGATAAAGGAACAGGATTGGCAGAACAAATAGTACTTGTGTTGTCCTTTGACAGTTAAAATGAAAAAGATAGAAAGACATTGGTGAACTAATTTGGGGGAAAAACCCAACGATGAAGATAACTTGTGCTCATTCCAGTTTTTAAACCAAATTTTATTAAAATTTGAGTGAATCGTTCTGTGTATCCTCATTACAGAGCAGTAAACTAGTTTCCTGTCTACTTTCAGTTCTTATTTCTGAAAAAGAAATAACCTATATCCTAACTTCTTCAGAGGATGTTAATTTTTAATCAGTAACTAATACATATATAGCCTTTAACGGCTTGCCAAATACTTTCACATTGTTTACATAATTTAAATATAATTGCACTTCTATGAAGTGAATAATATTGTCCCTTTTCTATAGGTGTGGAACTTGCAGCTCAGAGAAGTTGAGTAACTTTCCCAAGATCACACAGTGAAATCAATGATAGAGCACGAATTTTATCCCAGATACATCCTATTTTTATTTATATTTATTCTTCCCTAAAAAATTATGAGAAGGTGTAGTTAGGTTCTTTTAAACTGACAAGAATTTAGTTAAGGAATAATAATTTCTGCTGACGTCTGCATAAGGTTTGCCTGCTCATTGTTTTTGCTCTGTTAACCATAGACAAATTTCTTTTTGGCCAGTGAAGATCAAGCCAAGCACCACCCAGGCAGGAAGAAGAGATAAAAATAGGCACTGACCTGTCCTCCCTGACTGAAGACACCTGAAAGAAAAGCACAAAATTCAAACACTGTAATTCATTGATGTACAAAAAGTGAAATTTTCAACATTAGGAAATTCCTAATATCTACTCCTGTTACTTAGCTATCTTAAAAAGTCATGGTATGTTTTTTTGTTTGTTTTTGTTTTCTTTTTTCTTCTATTCTTCTTTTTTTTTCTTTTATCTGCTCACTTCTTAAGAAGGTCATATAAAGACATGAACCATGAGGAGGTAACAATTGTTGGAGGTTAGGGTGGGGTAGAAAGAAAATGGATTAAGGATCTGGAAATTCATGTTACAGTTCTAGCCCAGTCACTAATTTACTATGGAAATTATCTTATCATTGCTGGTCTCACTTTGGAGAAGTTGAATTGGAAAGTATCCTCTACCTTTGACATTTCAAGGTTCATTTCATGCAGTTCCTCCCAAAAGCCTTTGCCACAGGCAGTAGGGAAAGAGATTAAGCTTGTAGTTTGTTCTTTGAGTTTGAAATTGCTCAACTTTTAAAACTTGGCCCAAATGTAAACTGGTAAGGAACAACTCATTCATTCCTGTGACTTACTTCTCCTTTTACATCTCTCTAAATTCCTAAAAAGGGAAAAGATCCCATATATATAGTCTTGTTTCTCTCCATTTCCTTTCTCTTAATATTGTATGTGTAATTTTAGTTTGTGACTAATTAGTTCAGTGGTTTAAAATACTTAAATAATAAAATCCCTCAATCCAGTCTTGGAATGGGCTGCTGAGTTTTGATCTGTGTCCATTTCTATGGGACTCCTGTCCCAATCCCTCTGACAAGTAAGCCCAAGGGCACCGCAATGAGAGATAGCGTGGATTAGCTCAATCCATCTCCAATGATGGCCAACACTTATGGGATAACAACTGGAAATTCCTTAAAGCACAATCTCTAATAATAAAGATAAGGAGAAAACAAGTTGTTGTTTTTTAATTTGAAAGAAGGTTACTGTTCATTTTTTCAGCAGAGATTACCAGCCTTACTGATTTATAACTAGCAATATGGGTGATTATTAAAATGACAAATTCTTAGGGCAATCATTTAAAAATTCTATTATATAAAACCAGAGAGTTCCTTGACAGTCTATATTTTTTAAAGACTCTAAGTGGTTTTTATAGCCAGGGACAATTTATTATTATAATTTTCAGTAAGTCTCCACTGTACAAATCTGTCATCAAAAGAGGAGAGATTTGCCTAATGTCTCATAGGTAGGAATTGGCAAGGCAAAAACAGGATTAATATTCACAATGATGGAGTCCAATTTAGTACTCTTTTTATTAAACTTTATTATGGCAATAATGTTAATAAACATTTGTTAAACATACATTATACCCCATCCACTATGTTAAGCATTGTACATGCCTTTTTCTCATTTAATTCTGCATACAGAGATAGTCCTTTATATGTTTATTTTATATGTGAGTGAAATAAACATCAGAAAGTTCACAAAGCTATAAAATGAAAGTGCCAGGGCTAAAATTCACTTTACTCTGTTTCAACATTAAGGCCCTTAGGCATTATGCCCTCCCAAATACTATCTAGTATGTCTGTGAAGCATCCATGCTTTGGTAAATTGTATTAGTCAACCAGATCCTGTTAAAGATCAATTCACCTTTGTCAAGAGAAAAAAAGGGACTAACAATTGATTTCTGAGACTATCTTTGCAGCTAAACTTTACATAGTCGGATCTATATTTTTCTGCCATCTCAGCAACTGATTGAACTACACATTAAGGTTATTTGGCTTTAGTAGTCAAGCTTACTCCATAATATCACAGGAATCCTTTACCCATTTTTTTCTATTTCTAAGTGTATGTTCATGTAATTATGACCAGCTACAGATTGGCTTCTCTATCAGCTAAATCTCATTGATTTTTTTTTACTTGTACAGCCATTTAAAATCTTGCATAGTAGTAAAATTCATCTGCTACTGTCACAGAAAATGATGCATAAGATATGGAAGGTCCCAGGGCTTAGTTTTATTTCTATTATTTTACAAATGAGAAAATATCTCAGAAAATTATGATGTTTCTTTAAGTGACACAGGCCATTAATAGAAGAGATGAAACTGGTCTTGGGTCTAAAAACTAGCATTTGCTTTGTGCCCTACAACGTGAAAGAGTAGAATAATAAGGAAGGAAAGAAATAGCTTATGATGGACCTGCTCATTCCAATGGTTCTGTCATAAAAAACATAATCTTGAAGTATGATTGTGCTTTGAACCTCTCTAAAGTGTCCAAAGATATTCTCCTTCTTGAAGATTATTTAGCTCACTAGAGACATACGTTTCTGCATTCTAAGTTTCAATTACATATTTTCAAAGATTTTTCTCATTGAGTTTCCAATTTCCCCATTGTCTTAATTTAATTATTTGAATTTCTTTGTAATGAAAACTAAGGGGAGGAAAATAGTCCTTTGTTCTGGAAAGCAAAACCAATATTTAATGCAATTATCCATCCTCCAATCTAGTTTTATGGAACAAACATTAAATGTGATAGCAAGAGAATCAGATTCAAATTCCAGATTCTAACTGCTAGTTGCAAGTCTTTTGCTGATTTTCTCAATTTTTCTGTTCCACAGTTTCTTATATGAAGAACAGAGATAGAAATACCTTATTATGAGTCTCAGAGACAATGCATAAAATCCCTTGGTACATGCCTAGAATATAGTGTATGCTCAACAAATCACAGTAATTTGTATAATTATTACCATAATCATTGTCATCATCACAATCATTATCATCATTATGATAATCTCTCAGAATTGGTCTTTTACATCAAAATCATTAGGATTTAAAATATGATAAACAACTACTCATCATATCCAGTTCAGTATAAATATGGGATCTTAATTTTAAGAAAAAACTTACCTGTTAAAAAGCAGAAAAGAGCCAGAGAGAGGAGCAGAAAGATGCCTGACAGCTTCATTGTGTCAGTTAGCTCACTCAGATCAAGGCTGCTTTGTCCAGCTCAGGTTCTCTGTCAAGACAATTCCCAGAAAGCCCTAAAATACATTCAGACCACATGAGTCCTATGCAGTTTATGCATTTATTGGGGCCTGTCAACACATTAAAAAAATGCTTCATGCTCCCCATCAATCTTAAAAATTAGGACAATTATGTATGTTGCACCTCAGATCTTATTAATAGAGGATGTCATTTTCTACTGGTAGCCTACATTTTCCTAACAACCAATACATCCTCCAGGCTCTTCTCTCTAAAGTTTCACTACATTATAGGGATGATTCACTGGTTGAGTTCCACTTGATTCTTATATTGCTTTCAGACAGGTCCTGCATGTCTGTGGTCCAAGTGAGTAACCACAGGATAATGGAATCTTGGGTGTAACTTGTATTTTTAGAGTCCAGATCATCCAAGGTGTACCTAAAGGAGACAGATATTCCATACTGTAGCTAGAACTGCATTAGAAGAAGCATTTTCTGAGCAGGAATCAGCTTATTAATTTTTAAATCATTATTGCAGTCAAATGCCAGTGGTTGTCCAGTTTTGAGTCAAAATAAATAGGGGAGTCAATTATTTTCTTTAATTTGTAACAAAAATTTGTTTTTTAAAGTTACTGAATTTAATTTTCTTTCTTTTTTTTTGAGATAGAGTCTTTCTCTGTTGCCCAGGCTGGAGTGCAGTGGTGTGATCTCAGCTTACTGCAGCCTCTGCCTCCCGGGTTCAAGTGATTCTCCTGCCTCAGCCTCCCGAGTAGCTGGGACTACAGGTGCCCGCCACCATGCCCGGCTAATTTTTGGATTCTTAGTAGAGACGGGGTTTCACCATGTTGGCCAGGCTGGTCTCAAACTCCTGACCTCATGATCCGCCTGCCTCGGCCTTCCAAAGTGTTGGGATTGTAGGCGTGAACCACTGTGCCTGGCCTGATTTGAATTTTTGAAATGAGCAATATATTTCCTTTCACTTTTCATATAAAAGTTAGATGAATCACATTATCTTTCATGGCCAATTTAATTGCAAGATAGATCAAAGAGTGCGATGCCATAACCTTCTTTCAGGAAACAACAACAAAAAAGAATGGTTGTAGTGATAACAAGAACGTCTACCTCAAATCATAAATTGCTATTTAAAATATCATGAAGGAAATCATCTTAAAGTCCTTTACAGAAAGATGTAGGTCAGATGTTAAAAGTATTCAAAGACACCACTGAAAAACCTTAAAAACTGTATTTAAAATTTTCTTGAACCTTTTGTGGGAAAAGGAGTCAAAATATTTAGAAAAACAAAACATATGGGAAATTGCTTAAGTCATGAAATTTAAAAACAGCAGTTGTACAATTTACCCACTTGCGAACTTTAAGTATTTTCTCATTCATATGAGCTAATATAAAGATCAGTTCCTAAAACTAAAGCATTGCATAGCATGGTTTTAGGTACTGCTGTGACCTTCCTCCCTCTTTCCATTGTACTTCCTATGTTTCTTCCTTCTTTGACCACCTTTTTTTCCCTCCTTCTGTGACTAGAATGTACAGAATTAGTCTAATAATAATCTTATGTCCAAAAGTGGCAAAAGTTTGAAAGCATAAACAAATAATAATTAAAAAAAACAATGTAACAGTGGTAGTCGATCATATGCCATCATTAAATTCATGGTGATGTTTCTAAACTTCCTGTTTAAACTTCTTCCTCTCTCCTCAGAGTTTCATTTTTGGTCCTTGCTTCTCGTATTCACCTCTACGCTCTCAGTCACTGTTCACCTAAATATTACCATCTCCCTATCTTCCAGTCTTTCTTTCCCTGCTTTCCTCTGACCTTCAAGAGTTCTTTTTTAATAGGTGTTTTTTTTATAGAATTATTTTTATTTGGAATGATTCTATCCTCTTTTTCAGAATGTTTTCAATTCTCTATCCTCAACACTTACACTACCTACCACAAAAACGCTTAGGAACATGAAAGCACAAATTAAGTATTGGCTCTGGATAGACATAGGGAAGGAAATATTATATCATAAATATATATAGTTTAAGAAAGAATCTGGCCCCTAATGATTGAATCATCCTTTTCCTTAGGTTTCTGAGGCCATATGAAAGTTTTTGGTTTTGTTTTAATACAACCTAAAGGAAAAGGTAAGAAATATTCTCTGGGAAATCACTTAATTGGCTCTTTAAATAAGAAGGTGAAATACTAGAAGTTAATAAATTAAAGGCAATTATTCACAGACTGCATACAATTATAGTCGTTTGGCTTCATAGTAAGTAAAAGACAGCAGTTTGAATTTTGTTTTATATAATACCCTGAATAAAAATAGGAAAAGTTTAAAAAATCTTAACATTAAAGAATAAGTAAACGTCAATATACTGAATCAGGCAAAAGCAAAAAGGAAACAGAAAAAATAAAAGAAAGGGAGATGTGGGAGAATGCAGTAGAAGCCATGGCTCTTATATAGACATACTAGAGTGCATTCCCAACATACGTACAGTGGTCTTCCAAAATATAGCTATGCATACATTTTTATGTAAAGACACAAACCCTATAAGAATATATTTTCAATGTAAAATTTATTATATAAACAACATACATTTACTAAAAAATTACTATTCATGGTAGTATATAAAATCATCTGCATTTCATTTAATACACATGCAAGGGAATTTAAGGTAAATTTTAATTCTATCATTTTTTCCTGCCAACTATATATATAATATTATTTCATTTATTGAAATGCAGGTTCATTGCTTTCAGAATGCTTAGCTCTGAATCCAAGGAGATACATATATCTGTGCCTGTGTGTTTTAACATTTTACTTGTTCATATACATTTTCCTTTTCCCACCATTGCTTATATATATTGTAAAATGTATGATTTTGAAATGTCACTTCTCAGACAGCTATGTAGTCTATTTTCTCTCAAACCCCTGAACCTTTCCACCATTTAGCATAGGGGATGAAATAGAGGCTTTTTTTTGTTAAATAAAAAAAGGACAGCCACCACCTTAATCCAAGAAAGTATTAATCGAGGAAATCAGTGCTTGCCATTGAATTATAAAGTGGTCTTTGTTAACATCCTTAGCTGTACAATAGACTAAAGTCAAGCATTTTTTATTTGCAACAATCGGCAATCTTTATTCAGAGTGAAGATTATTTTTCTTAGAACTTTCATTGGACCACTTAGGAAAAGAGGAGAACTGTTTCTTAGGACTAAGAGGAGGGGTTCGGGAAGAGAAGAAAAAGGGAGTTTTTGAGCTTGGACTTCATTGTCCTGGTTTAGTTCAAATTCCTTGGCTGTTGGAAGCATCTAAAGCATTATTCAACATATCATGGGTAAAACAGAGTGGGCAATATCGAGGAAGATATCCAAGTATTTGGACTTTATAGCAGTCTTATAGGAGTCTGTCATGTTGCAATGAAGATCAGAAAAAGCAACTGAAATCCATAGTCCCCAAGATAGTCAAGTGCTGGGAGGGCTCAAGAACAAGAAGAGTTTTTATTTCAGAACAAGGGACTTTGAGCTAAGAGACATTACAATTGATAGATTGATGGGGGGAATCATATAACTCAGCAGAGTATGATAACACATGAAACAGATAACGGAGCTGGGGAATGGAGAACCAGGTCCTCTATGATACAGTGACCATAGGAGTTGTATTACACTGCAAAAATTCCTGGAGAGGTAGGAGTCAATATCTAGGGACCAACTGGTAAGAAATACCTCACCAGGTGCCAATGTCATGCAAATGTCATGAAGTTATGTAAGCTTTGTCCTGGATTCAAATGTTATATTTGGGGGGAAAAAAGGGGAATAAAAAGGGAGAACCAGAGAGACACACTAAATTTGTAAAATGTGAGTGCTTAGTGGGAGAGATTTTTTTTTCAATGTGGTATCTGTTGTACTTTCAACCATGCTTAGTATAATAGCCATTCAGAAAATCTTTGTTGAATGACTGAGATTGAAATACCTTTAATTAATAACATATTTTCTGATATTACATTGAAATGAAGATAACAATTAAACATAAACACTTTATTTTTTGACACTTGTAAATCTTAGCTTATATAAAATTTGATCTACTCTACTTGATGGATTAGATTCAATTATTATTAATGTTTTAGCAGAAAAAAACAAAACATAGATTCTTTTATTGTCATCTTAGAAAACATTTACCTCAATCTTCCACTCAATATTTAAAAATGGCCTAAAGTTCTGCTGAGAAATACACATTGTGGTTCTGTGATAGATTAGAATGAACGCAGACTTTGAGTCCAGATAGATGTGGGGTGTGCATTCTACTTCTGCCAAATCTCTATGATATGGGGGATGTTAATTAACCTTTCTGAGTTTTAGTATTCTTAACAAGAGTAGGTTTCTGGGTTATTTTCATACATCATATGCCTATTTCACTAACATTCTTTGATTATAAACGCTTTTAGTTTTTTAACTAAACTTTGCATTCAGTCCCTCAAGATTGCTTAGGCTTGACTGTGTCTTCACTTTAGCAATCCTTTCCACCTTTGTATCAACTGAAAATTTAATAAGTATGTCTTCTTGGTTATCATCTATGTCATTGCAAAAGTGCTGAACAAAGCAAGCTCAAAGATATTTCACCAACTTATTTCCAAGTTACTCTACTGAAATCAATATTCATATATTGTATGGCATGGTACCAAGCTTCTTCTCATCCTTGTGAAATATGATGAAGGAAGTTTGGCCAAGACTTGCTTGTAATGAATTTATGTGGACTACCAGTCATCCTCACCTTCTTTCCTAAATGCTCATATTATCATATGTCCTGCTCTTCCCCATCATAGACTCTACACCTTTTCCAAAATAAGCTCTTCCTCATTTCTCATTTATTTTCATTACATATCTATTTGCCTACCTGAACTCACAGCGTTGCCTTTGCCTGGGATGTTATTTTCTTTAATCATTATATCTCTCAATTTTATATATCAAACAATAAAAAGTCCAAATTATGTTACTCTTCACAGAACATTTCTTTATCCTCCAAGGCAGACATTCTAAACTGGTAGCATAGAGACAAACTCAGGCTTGTTAATAAATTTTATTTAGCCTATGCTGTGATTTTAAATGTCTTTCTAAATAATCTACAGCTTTTAAATTTGAATATTTAAGAAAAATAGGCCGGGTGCGGTGGGTCACACCTGTAATCCTAGTACTTTGGGAGGCTGAGGTGGGTGGATCATTTGAGGTCAGCAGTTTGAGACCACCCTGGCCAACATGAAAAAACCCATCTCTACTAAAAATACAGAAAAAATTAGCTGGCTATGGTGGTGCACACCAGTAATCCCAGCTACTTGGGAGGCTGAGACACAAAAATCGCCTGAACCTGGGAGGCAGAGGTTGCAGTAAGCTGAGATTGTGCCACTACACTCCAGCCTGGGTAACAGAGTGAGACTCTATTTCAAAAAAAAAAAAGAAAGAAAAAAGAAAAAAAAAAGTAGAAGTAAAACAGAAGATTTTTCTGAAAATATTTGGGCACTTCATTGCCATGGCAAACGTCAGCTGGAGTTTAGTGGTACATGCCTCATTTAAATGTGCTCTTATTTCACTCTTTTGCCCCTCTTATTGTTGGCCCTTGGAGGCATTTGAGTTTGAGAATCCTGCTCTTTGACACTAATAATACTTCTTAATTCTCAGAATATGTGTATTTACTTTTCTTGTGAAACTGTTCTACATTATAAAATTATGCCTATATGGTATCTCCTCTATTTGTCTAGATGCTCTTTATGAGCAGAATCTGTACTTTATTAATCTTTCATTCTTCAAATTTTCATCTAATATTTAGCAATTACTGCATAAATATTTATTCAAAAAATATGATTAAAAAATAATTACCACTATATGATTATCAGGGATTATTAGTAACTATTCTGACATTTTCCAAAATTTATCTTCTTCCTTATTTTAAACGTGTATATTTGCCCAGCTCCAGTTTTCTATCATTGCTTTCATTTCTTTGATTTCTTACTAACATATTTTAACAAAATTGCAGTCTCACTTGGGAATCTCTATATTCTTATCTTTTCCTAATGAGATAAAAGGAAAAATTTCTAATACTCACTGGCTCTTGCACAAGAGTACATTATTCACAATAGCAAAGACTTGGAACCAACCCAAATGTCCAACAACAATAGACTGGATTAAGGAAATGTGGCACATATACACCATGGAATACTATGCAGCCATAAAAAATGATGAGTTCGTGTCCTTTGTAGGGACATGGATGAAACTGGAAAACATCATTCTCAGTAAACTATCGCAAGGACAAAAAACCAAACACCGCATGTTCTCACTCATAGGTGGGAATTGAACAATGAGAACTCATGGACACAGGAAGGGGAACATCACATTCCGGGTACTGTTGTGGGGTGGGGGGTGGGGGGGGCGGGGACAGCATTAGGAGATATACCTAATGCTAAATGATGAGCTAATGGGTGCAGGAAATCAACATGGCACATGGATACATATGTAACAAACCTGCACATTGTGCACATGTACCCTAAAACCTAAAGTATAATAAAAAAATAAAAATAAAAAATATAAAAAAATAAAAATAAAAATAAATAAATAAATAAAAAAGAGTACATTTCACTAAGTACATAATTGGAAGTCAGTTTTTCCAATTTGTAGATTATTGAGTGACAGTTCTCTCTCTGTCCAATTCATATAAACTGTGTTATTCATCACTTCTGCTCCCCCATTTATCCTCCCTTCAGATCCCATTTCACCAGAATCAAAGCAATCTACATTTCTCTAAATTGTGTTTACCACAATGGAAATCGAACTACATCACAAAGTGTAGTTTGTAATATAAAACTTTTGAAAGTTAACAGATATTATAAATATTAATAAAGCATTCAGTAGTTTATATTTCATTCAAAATCTCTTCTTAATTTGCTTTCTTTTTTATGTTTTTGGATATTTCTTCTTAAATTCATTTATTAAAGTTGGATTTCGTACATGTGTTTTATGGTAGGTCTCCTCAAATCTCTTTGCTTTTAAGTTTTAGTGTTTTAGCTTAACGTTAATTCAGAGAATTATTCAGGAAGAGATTAGTTTAGCATAGCCTTAGGAACATGACAAAAGGATGCCATGATCCCTAGGTTGAGAAAAAACTAGGTCACAGTGACTTTGTTTTCTTCGTTGACTGTGTAAATAGACTGATGGTATAAGGTATCTGCAGATACAATGGATTTGAACATCAGCAAGGCATTAGATAAGCTCTCGTGCTGTCTTTGTAAATGGATAAAGATACATGGGTAGACTACTACACTTGACTGAACAACTGAACAAAAAAGTGCCAATAGATTAATTAATATAACCAAGAGGAATAGAATCTTGTCCCAGTCAGTATGTTTATAACTAACCTAAATGATGATATATAAAGCAGCCTATAAATACAATATCAGAGCTCTGCTTTCCTCTCTTTCTGTGGTTCATTTCCTTCACATACATAGAAAGCCATTAATCACGTTTCATCGTGTTCATTTTGACTCATCATCATTTTTAATATGTAAAGATCTTTTTGACTCCTGACATAGAATCACACCCTCATTGATTACATCCGAATCTGGATTTTTAAAATGAATATTTTTAAAATAAGATTATTTAAAAGATCAAAGAGAGTGAGAGTTACCAGGTAATCCAAAGCTGGGTGCAGTGGCTCATGCCTGTAATCCCAATACTTTGGGAGCCTGAGGTCAGGAGTTCGAGACCAGCCTGGCCAACATGGTGAAAGCCCATCTCTACTAAAAATACAAAAAAAAAAAAAAAATTAGCCAGGCATGATGGCAAGCATCTGTAATCTCAGCTACTCAGAAGGCTGAGGCAGGAGAATCCCTTGAGTCCAGGAGGCGGAGGTTGCAATGAGCCAAGATCGCACCACTGCACTCCTGCCTGGGCAACAGAGGAAGACACCATCTCAAAAAAAAAAAGAGTTTAGGTGGGATTTCTGTGTATATACCAAAAATACTTGAAAAGGAGTCTCAAAGAAATATTTGTTCATATATATTCTTAGTAGCATTATTTATAGTAGCTAAAATGTAGAAGCAACTCAAGTGTCTTTCAACAGATAAATGGATAAACAAAATGTGAAAATAATGTGTATATATAACACCTTTATATATACTTGTTGTTATATATATGTTTCTATACACACACGCATATTTATGCAGAGAAAAATGCAATATTATTCAGCTGTAAAAAGGAAGGAAGTTCTTACGTATTCTATAACATGGATGAATCTTGAGGACAGTATGCTAAGCAAAATAAGCCAGGCACAATAAGACAAATTTTGTATTATTCCACTTTTATGAAGTACTCAGAATGGTCAAAATTGGAGAGACAGAAAGTATCATGGTAGTTTCCAGGGCCTGGGGAAAGTGGGTAATGCTGGTTATTTTTTAATAGGTATAGAGTTTCAGTTGAGGAAGACGTAGTATAATAGTTCTGGAAATGGATGGTAGTGATAGTTGCACACACAATGAACACACTTAATGCCACTGAACTGTTGAACTGGACACTTGAAAATGATTAAGATAGTGAATACTAAGTTATGTGCATTTTGTCATAATTAAAAACTTTTTTTTTTTTTTTTTGAGACAGTCTCGCTCTTCTCGCCTAGGCTGGCATGCAATGGCGTGATCTCAGTTCACTGCAACCTCCACTTCCCAGGTTCAAGCGATTCTCCTGCCTCAGGCTCCCAGAGTAGCTGGGATTACAGGCACCCACTACCACGTCCAGCTAATTTTTTTGTGTTTTTAGTTGAGACAGGGTTTCACCATGTTGGCCAGGCTGGTCTTGAACTCCCGACTTCAGGTGATCCACCTGCCTCGGCCTTCCAAAGTACTGGGATTACAGGTGTGAGCCACCACGCCCAGCCTAAAAACAAATTTTTTAAAAGGTCCAGGTTAGATAATGGGGAAAGTGTTCAAAGAATCAAGCTAAATTCTATTAATAATTTTGTGGTCATTTATCTCCCTCTTCTTAGAACTTTTATAAATTTGTTCCACAGAGGTGAATACTAAGTTGCTCGGTTACATTATTTACTGACTGATTCATGCTTAGTCTATAGCATGAGATTATAATGATCTTAAAGCAGAACATGTGCTTCTTTCATTCTTCTCTTAAATTCTACTACTGATTTTCCTGGGCTGAGTCTGAGGTTATACAATATGTCTTGAGTGAAAAAATACAAACTGTTTTAATATTTATTTAAATTTTTATTTGATCTTTTACTTTTTATAGAGACAGGGTCTTGCTATGCTGCCCAAGCTGGCCTCAAACTTCTGGCCTCAAGCAATCCTCTAGCCTTGGCCTCCCAAAGTGCTGGGATTATAGGCCTTAGCCACTATGCCTAGCCATTTTTTATTTGTTAGTCTTTTTGCTATCTTATGTGAACTGCCTTCTAATTTTCTATGCTATTCTTTGTTTGTGGCAGTTTTTCAATGGTTTCTAAAGGTTTGTTTGTTTTTAATTCTTCTGTGTTCTCATACCAATTTGCATATGGCTTGAATATAGTACTTACACTGTGTTATCCCTGTACTCAAGAAGCTCACGGTTTAGCAAATCGAATACATACAATATAATTCAAACATAATGGGATAACATCCTAGAAAACAGAATGTGCCCGAAGAGCTGTGAATACATAAATAAAGAATCAATTACTTTTGCTAACTAACACAATGTCATCAGAGAAAGCCCCATTTAAAAGATTTGCACAGGTATGAATCTTGAAGGCTAAATAAGAGTTCTGTGGCAAAATAAGACTGCTTCTAGATAGAATAGTAATGTTCACTGTTGGAGAATAGGAGGACACATATGCAGAAAGAAAATTAAACTATCGCCCATGAAAATAGACATGAGTGTGTGAAGAATGTTGATTGCATTAACACCAAATAGTTCAGCAGGTCAGAGCACTGGATATCAGGTAAAGATGGTTGAAAAGGAGACTGAAAAGAGGCCAGTAAGTACAAAATAGGTCATGCAACACCATGCTGTTTTCAGTAAGTACGGTGGCCCAAAGTGAAATGAGAGCTAGGTCTAAGTCATACAGTAGTAAAAATTCTTGCCAACATACTGACTTTCCCTACCGTCTTAAATCAGAACATAATAAATGTCAATACTACCCTCTGGAAAAATGTAATGGAAAATAAACAAGGTAGAATTGCATATTGGTAACAGTGAGAGAAAAAAAAAGAAATAGTTTCATCCTAACTACATGTCTGGCTTTTCCCCTTCCCTTTGAAGTTTAATTATAAGCATCAGAGGAAGCCTCTTAAATGTTTGGTAAGACACTGAAATATGAGAGGGAAAGTTTGCCAAAGTCTTTTAAAATCACAAGGAAGCAGTAATGCCCAGATCAGGTGATTTACTTTAAACAAATTGTTATTAGGTTTGCCCTCAACTTTGGGAATAAAAATCCTCTGTGATATCTTTATTTCTAAATTTAAAAATTCCCATTATGTCTGCTACACAAATTCTCCCCCAAGCCTATCATCTCTGGTCTGGCCAAGCCACCCCAAGGAAAAATAACTGGGTGTGCCTTCCCATTGTTTAACTAAGCTTGCTCAATAAAATTAAAGAGCTTTAGCTTGTGATTCAAAGTTCTTCTGCAATATGGCATACTTCTCTTCTTACTCCATCTCCCAGTTTCCCTTCCAGTTATCAGAGACTTGAACCACTAGTACTTTTCAATACTTTTGCCGATTAATATTTTCTCTGCGAAAGCACATTTTGCTATCTCTACCTCTCAGAATCTAACTCAATGTTCCTGACTAATCTAAAATGAAGCCTATTCTCAAATGTGTTCTGCAGTTATCCAAGAAGGAATCAATAAATCTTTCCTTCTTTTTTCTTTTTTTATTTAATAGAGACAGAGTCTCGCTCTGTCGCTCAGGCTGGAGTGCAGTGGCGCGATCTTGGCTCACTGCCAACCTCCGCCGCCTTGGTTCAAGCGATTCTCTTACCTTAGCCGCTTGAGTAGCTGGGACTACAGGCACGCACCACTATGTCTGGCTAATTTTTTTTTTTTTTGTATTTTTATTAGAGATGGGATTTCGCCATGTTGTCCAGGCTGTTCTCAAACTCCTGACCTCAGGTGATCCACCGGCCTCAGCCTCCCAAAGTGCTGGGATTACAGGCGTGAGCCACCGTGCCCGGCCAATCTCTTTTTTTTGACTTAAGATGAAGTATAACATTTTATCTTTCATGGCATATAGCCTGTGGCATGAGTATATGTCCTACTAATAAGTTATTTATTACTTAAAATACAATATTGCCTGTAAGGGTAGCGTTTACTTGATACATGCCAGTATCCTTTACAGCCACTAGAACAAGTAACAAAAGCAAAATAACTACTTTGGGTGGAATCATCAATGCCTGCATGATTTAATTTATAAAGCTAGCACGACCCAATAACTCCCTTATCTCCATACCCTAATGCAGGTAAATTTTGTACTGTGCCTTTTATTACAAATGTTTTACTTAGGGTAATCCCAGCTGATACAACAAATAACCCCTTTGTGTAATAATTTGTAGAGGATAGAAGTCTGTTTCTCAATTGCATAAAGTCCCCATGATTGTCCCTAATTCATAGGCAGTTTGCTTTCAGGCAGTGATGGAGATACCCAGTCTCCTTTCATTTCTGGCTCTTCCATTTTCAATACATGGCTCAAATTTGCCCTGCTCATTTGCATCAAAGTGGTGAGAAGAATAAAATATTGTGATTCTTTAAATGTGACTTAAAAGTGAAATACAACATTTTTGTTCATCGTTGCTGAGAATTAGGCATATAGTAACACCATATGCAAAAAGGACAGAGAAATAGGTTCCCTTATTAGACTTCCAATTCCCAGATATGTTCTATATTATAGTTTTGTAGTATGAGTTTTGTAGACAATTAGGCCCTGTGACCAACAAAACACTGTGCACACCCTTTTGTCCACATGTGGGACATACCCTGCCCCTCAAAGAGACCAACTAAAGTCTTATCCAGTCATTGCAACCACCAGAAAGTTCAGGGTTTCTAAAAGTAGCTCTTTATGGAGACCTATCAACTCCTCACCCCTCCCCCATGCTTTTTATAGAATAGAGGAATATGAACAGGATAATCATAATTTAAACTCTCATTTAAAAAAAGTGTAATGAGATACATGTAGATGTCATTGGCACATAGCACTGATAAAAATTGCTTACTTGGAAGGGTAGAGACCCCCTGGTCTGGCAGTGGCATATATCCTTTGATAAGACTCTGATTCTGTTACTGAAAATTAATGCCCTTGTCAGTTGTTCTTGGTTGTTTCTGGCTGTGCCCTCTGATAGGCTCTTGCGCTTCTACCAAAAACCAAACTGAGATAAAGTTAGAAAACCACATTTACTTTTTGGGGCTGTACTACTTTCAGAGGCTGCTTGTTTATGGTCGTTTTCTGGGTCTTGAAAATTTATTGAAGGTCATAGGTTCTTTAATCTTGGCTTATTGTTTATCCGACAATATAAATCCCTCAATATTTAGAGGGTTCCTTAACTGTTTGTTTTATTTTTTTTCCATACACCAGTAACTATTTTTAAAGTGTCCTAAGTTCTTTCTAGCCACAATTCTGAAGCTTACCTTTTGTTTTTCTTTATTCTTCTACCTGTTTCTAAATTTAATGGTAGATAGTTTGTGGCCATCTGAAACTATAAGCTTAGGTGAGAAGAAGTCAACAGTCTTAATATGATCATGGCAACAAACCCGAAAACCTTTTTTAAACTCAGAAAATACATATGGTTTTTGTTACTAAAAGCATTTCTTACTTTTGGGTGTCTAGAAGAAAACAGCTTTTAAATTTCCTTTACAGCATCACATTTCTTAGTATTCTCTACACTTCCTTTAATTTCTAATTACAAGTCTCCAAATACCTGCCTAAGTACTTTTTCTTATCCTATCATGTAAAATAAGAAAATAAAAGCCAAAATACACTTTCACTCTGACTCTTTCCAATCTTTTCCTCTAGAATGATAGGCTTAGGCAGCACATGATCTGACTTTTAATTTATCACAGTGTGGCAATTTTAAAACTGTCTCAAAACTGATTATACTGCTTTCATTGAGAAGTGAGGTCTATAGTTAATGCCCCTGAATCTGGATAGGCTTAGGATTGTGTTAGTCACTAGACTGTGTCAAAAGGGAGGGTAGATCATACAAAGCCACAGAGAATGCACCTGGCTGTCTGGGAACCCCTGCTGTCAGGATGCTCCCTCTTGGTGTGCACCTTTCTGGACTGTAGCCACCATGCTATGGTGGATTATTTACATCCATGTATATTCTTTGATGAAATGTCTACTTCAAATCTCATTTACATGATAACATTCATTTACATTTGGTTAAGTTTCAAGAGCATTATCCAAATTCTTCTTTATCAAATATGTCCTTTGAAAGTACCTTCTCCACCCTGTAACTTGTTTTTTTCAATTAGAGTTTTTTCAAAAAACAGAAGTTTTTAATTTTGATGAAGTCTGATTTACAAAATGTTCTTTAATGGATGATGTTTTTCGTGTCACATCTAATAATTTTATCTACTCTAAAATCATAATTTTTAAAGTTATATAGTTTTGATTTTAGTTCAGGGATCCATTTTGAATTAATGTTTTTATAATTGACGTTCATTGTTTTTGTCTATGTACGTTCAATTATTTCCGCAGCATTTGTTGAAAATCATTTTTTTCCACTGAATTGTCGTTAGATCTTTTTATAAAATCACTTTTATATGTAGACAGATCTATTTTTGGACCTTCTATTCCGATCTTTTGATCAATTTTTCTCTCTTGACTCCAATGATATACTGTCTTGATATCTATAGCTTTATAATTAGTCCTGAAAAATGGTAATGTTAGTTTTAACACTGTTCTCCTTTTCAAAGTTGTTTTGACTATTCTAGGACTTTTAGATTTCCATGTGAATTTTAGAATAATCTTGTCAATTTCTGCATAAAACATTGCTAGAATTTTAGTAAGAATTGCACTGAACATATAAATCAATTTGGAGGAGAATTGATATTTAGCAAAAATGATTTTTTGACCCATGAAAAAGGCATATCTTTCTATTTATATAAGTTTCCTTTAATTTACCTCACAATGTTTTTTTAAAAATTTTAATTATAGGACATTTACAACCTCAACAGATTTCATATTTTTGATGCTGTTGCAATTATTTTCATTTAAATTTCTGATTGCTCTTAGTTTATAGAAATACAATTTTTTTTAAAAGTAGAATGGTGGTTACAAGAGGCTGGTGGAGGCAGTTAGGTGGGGAAAGGGAACATGATCAAAGTTTCAGTAAGAGAGGAGGAATAAGCTTTAGTGAGCTATTGCACAAAACGGTGACTATAATAACTTATAATGCATTGCATATTCCAGAATTTCTAAAAGATTAGATTTTAAAATGTTTTCACAACAAAAATATAAGTATGTGAGATGATGGATTTGTTAATTAGCTTGATTTAATCATTCCACAATGTAAACATCATATTATACCCTATAAATACATATATTGCCATCGTCGATTAAAAATAAAACTGTAAAATGAAATACAATGTATTTTGTATGTTGTTGCCATGTCCTCTAATGTATTTTGTTATTATATCTTCCAACCTGGCTAAACTCACTTGTTAGATCTAGTATCCTTTTTTGTGGATTGCATCACGTTTCCTACAGAGACCATCATTTCATCTTCAAATAAAGAAAGTTGCAGTATTATTTCTTACTTTCCCATCTGAAAGTTTTGTTCTGTTCTTTCTTTTTTTCTCTCTCTCTCGTCTTATTGTGCTGGCTAAAACCTCCAGTAAAATACTGAAAAGAAGTAGTGAGAGTGGAAATCTTCATCTTGTACTTGTTTAAAGGGGGAAAACATTAGAGTTTTCATAATTATGATGTTTGCCACAAGTTTTCTATAGCTGCCTTTTATCCAGTTAAGAAAATTCCCTTCCATATGTAATTTGCAGGGAGTTATTGCTGTTGTTGTTTGCTTTAACCAGAAATTGATGTTGAATTTTAGTCAAATGTGTTTTTGTTTTTCACTAGTAATCACATGGTTTTTCTTTTCTAGTTTGCTAATACCTTGAGTTATATTGATTGAATTTTAAATGTCAATCAACATTGCATTTCTGCCTGAGCCCCAATTGTTCATTATTAATTGTCCTTGTTATATATTGTTGGATTCTATTTGCTGAAATTTCCTTTAGGACATTCCTCTCTGTTCATGAGGGACATTTATCTGCAGTAGTTGCTTTTCTTATTTATCATTTTAATGTCCTTTTTTTATTTGTTAGTAGGTTAATGGCAACTTTATAGAATAATTTAGTAAGTGTTCTGTTTTCATTAATATTATATGTGAATGTGTATAGAATCAGTATTTTTTTATTTAAATTTTTGGTAGAATTAACCAGTGATGGCACCAGAGCCAATGAGTTTCTTATCAGAGATTTCTATCTAGAAACTCAATTAATTTAAGAGATGTAGGACTATATAAATTAATTCCTTCTTGAGTGAATTTTGGTAGTTTATGTCTTTAAAGGAATTCTTCCATTTCAACTAAATTAACAAAATAGTTGATATAATTTTTTCATAATGTTTCCTTATTATTATTTTAATTTATGTAAGAACTCTAGGGTTGTTACCTCTGTCATTCTTCTTATTGGTGATTTGTGTCTTCTTTTTTTTTTCTGATTGGTCACTGAACGTTTATCAGTTTTGTTGATCTCAAAGAACTACCTTTTGGTTTCATTGATCTGTTTCTACTGCTTTTCTGTTTTCTATTTAATTGTTTTCCCCCTTTGCGATTTATGATTTCTTTTTTATGCTTATCTTGTTACGATTTCCTCATTTTTTCCAGTTTCTCACAATGTAACTTGAGATTATTGATTTCAGATCTTCCTTCTTTTAATAAAAGAAAATGTTCAGGGTTAGTCTTTGGTAGGGACTTGGAGACCTCTTCCACAGTAACAGAGAAGAGTACAGTATGGATGCCGATGTGCTGGTGGGAACCGGTTGTAGATCTTTTGGAATTGCTTCTATATTCTCAGTCACAAAGGAAGCTTTCTTATCTGAGAATGAGGATGCTAAAGGAAATAAATTTAATGTTCTTTGGCTTGTATTCAGCTTTACTTCCTATTAATATTGACAACTTTCACTTTACGTTTTTCATCTAATTGTTATATTTTTCACATATTTTGTATGTTTTTTAATTTTTAAATTAGTTTTTGTAATGTGGTTTTTTAATACCTTTTCATCTTCTTGTACAAGGAGACATTATAGTATGAAGTTTATTGTAATGATTGCTGTTTGAATTATGTCATTTTGCTATTTAAAGTTTTTAAAAAGCAGATTTAGTGCTCTACTTGTCACAGGCTAAAGATTTGAGCTTTAATATCTCAGACAAGAGTTGTAACTCAAACCTCAGATCATATTGCAAAACACAAGAATACTTGAGGAAAAGTAAGCAAAGTAGAAAAACTGATTTTTAAAGTCTTTTTCTCTATAAAATAAGCTATTCCTCAACTTCTTTACATGAGTATGTCACTTTAAAAAGTGAATTTACTGTGCTATCTCATTTTGAATATCACAATTCTGTGAGTTGCTTATTAGGTACAAGCTCATTTTACCCATGAGTAAACCGATGCTTAGCAAGATTAAATGAATTCTCCAAAGTCGTACAGAAAGTGAGCTGAAGAACTGGATCAGAATGCTGATTCTTCTTATTGTGCAATATCTGGCTCATGATATTAGATATAGATAATATACCTATAGCTAATATAGATATTAGACAGTAGTATTTCCTAGAATCAGTCCAAAAGCACCCAATTGACACAATATCAGCTTGCCTAGAATTTACATTCTTATATTGAAGACAAAAGAAGTAGTCACTTAACCATATAATTATAAATGTCTTAGGTAGGAGAAGTAGAGAGTCCCAGGAAAGAGTATAATGACTTCTTCCTTTAGTCAAGGGCCATTCTGTAAGAGTCAGTTTCACAGAAAGAAAGACACAAACTTCTGCTTGACTGCTTAGGAGGCAACTTTGCGATATGGGCATTTCCTCTCCTAACACTTGGTCATAATGCTAACAAGTCATAGTTTCCCTTGGAACACTGATGAGGGAGGAGATTGAGTAATCATAAAGCTAAGTTATTATTATGCAAAAAAGTATACCTTTGACATATTTATATTTTCTTAATAGTCTTATGTGTCCCTTCCTCGTTGCCAGAAAATGTTCAGCCAACTGAAGAAACTGAGCAAGGCCCCCCCACCACCACAACACACATATTCTTTTATTATTACTTTTAGTCATACAGGAATTTTCTGAAAAAGAAAAGTTAGGAAGGGTCATTTCATTATTCTAAGGTATATACATTTTTCGTTTGATGGTCCCAGTTTTTCCTAAAATTCATTATATCCAAAACTAAATTTCTTTTGATCTCTACTGAACCTGCATCTCTTCCATGTCACTTTACTTAATGAATGTGACATTGGAAGGGATATACTTCACCTCAGAGTTATATTAGGTTTATATGTCTATGCTATCCAGTCATTAAAATGGCATAATCTTCTTTAGTACAGGTTGAGCATGCATAATCTGAAATTCAAAATGATCTAAAATCTGGAGCTTTTTGAGCCCCAACATGGAGCTCAAAAGAAAATGCTCATTGGAGCATTTCAGATAACAGATTTTTGGATTAGGTATGCTCAACCACTGGGTTTTCTGAAAATATTCCCAAATCCAAAAAACTAAACCCAAATTCCCAAACACTTCTTATCCCAAATATTTCATATAAGGTATACTGAACCTGAAATATTTTTAAGTAAGAAGAAATTATAAATCATTGTTTGTAGAAGCCTGATTTCAAAGGTCTTACAGAAATAGTATGGATGTCTATTAGATCACAAAATGTGGAAAATCTTGAATATACCCATTTTTATTTGATTTTTGTGTATGGTCTAAGATAAGGGTTCAACCTTATTCTTTTCATGAGGAAATCCAGGTTTTTCAGCCCCATCTACTAAAGAGATTATCCTTTCCCTCTCATGACCTTTTGATTCTCGGCTTCCTATTCTGCTCCATTGAAAGGTTTCTGTTTTTAAGCCAGTTCTACACACTCTTTTGATCACTATAGCCTTGTAACATAACTTTAAGTAAGAAAGTGTTACACCTCTTTATTTTTCTTTCTCAGAATTATTTTGACAATTCGATGACTTTCGTGGTTCCAGACAAATTTTAGGATTTTTTTTCTATTTCTGTGAAGAATTTCATTGGAATTTTTATAGAAATTGTGTTAATTCTGTATATTGTTTTGGGTATTACAAACATTTTAACAATATTCTTCTTCTAATCCATGAGCAAGGGGTATCTTTTTATTTATTTGTGTCTTCACTTTTTTCATCAATGTTTTGTAGTTTACAGTGTATAATCTTTCCCATTTTTGCTTAAATTTCTTGCTAAGTATTTTTTATGCTTTTGAAAATGGGATTGCTCTCTTCATTTATTTTTCATATAAGTTATGATTTGTGTACAGATATGCAGTTAATTTTTGTATGTCAATTTTGTATATAGTAATTTTACTAAATTCATTGATTCATTCTAACTGCCTTTTTGTGGAGTATTTGGGGTTTTCTACATTTAGAATCTTGTCATTTGCCATTAGAAATAACTTTACTTTTTTTTTTTATTTGTATGCCTTTTTCTTTTTTGTTCTAGTCTGATTACTCTTTGTAGTATTTCCAGTACTGTAATATGTTTGAACCAAAGTGACGAGAGTGGGCATCCTTGCCTGGTACTGGATCCTAGAGGAAAAGCTTAGTTATTCCCCATTGATTATAATGTTAGCTGTGGTTTTCTCAAAGATGATTTTTAGTATGTGGAGGAACTTTCCTTCTATACCTAAACTATAGAGAGCTTTGAATCAATAAATAATGTTCAACTTTGTGAAATGCTTTTTCTGCATCAATTGAGATGGTAAAGAAGTTTTTTATCTTCTATTCTGTTAATGTGACGTATTACAGTGATTGATTTGTGTATGGTAAACCAGGCTTACTTGCCAAGGATAAATCCCACTTGGTCATAATATACTTTTTTTTTTTTCTAGACAGAGTCTCTCTCTGTCACCAGGCAGAGTGCAGTGGCACGATCTCGGCTCACTGCAACCTCCGCCTCCAGGGTTCAAGCGATTCTCCTGCCTCAGCCTCCCAAGTAGCTGGGATTACAGGTGCCTGCCGCTGCGCCCTGCTACTTTTCGTAGTTTTAGTAGAGACGGCGTTTCACCATGTTGGCCACGTTGGTCTCGATCTCTTGAGCTCGTGATCTGCCAGCCTCGGCCTCCCCAAGTGCTGGATTTACAGGCGTGAGCCACCATGCCATGTTGTTGAATTCCTTTTGACAATATTTTACTGAGAATTTTTGAATCAATGTTTATCAGAGAATCGCTTGTCATTTTTTTTTTTTTTTTATTGTGGTATCTTTGACTTTGGTATGGAGCTGGTGATACAAGGACTCATATAATGAGTTTGGGAGTATTTCCTTAGTTCTATTTTAGGAAGAATTTAAGAAAGATTGGTATTAATTCTGTTTTAATATTTGCTAAAATTTAGCTACAAAGCCATCTTGTCCTGAGCTTTTCTTCATTGGGAGGTTTTAATTATCACTTCAGTCTCCTTATTTGTTAATGAACTTTTCAGACTTTCTACTTTTTCTGACTCAATCTTTGTAGGCTGTATTTACTAAGAAATTATTTTCTCTATTGTCCCTTATTACCTATTCTATTTTTGATGGGTCTATTGTAATACCTTCCAAGTATAAGGCCTGAAACCCCAAAGCTCTTAGAAGAAAACATGGAAGAAAAGCTGTTTAACGTTGGCCTTGGCAATGATTTTTTGGATATCATACCAAAAGGAAAAAGAAAAAATTGATACAAATTGGGCTACCTCAAACTAAAAAGCTACTTCACAGCAAAGGAAACAATAAACAAAATGAATAAGAACCTACATATTAAGAGAAAGTATTTGTAAACCATATATCTGATAAAAAATTAATATCCAAAATACATAAAGGGGCCATGCGCATTGGCTCATGCCTATAATCTTAACAGTTTTGGAGGCTGAGGCGGGCAGATCGCTTGAGCCCAGGGGTTCTAGCCAGCCTGGGCAACATGGTGAGATCCCGTCTCTACAAAACATACAAAAATTAGCAGGATGTGGTAGCACACGCCTATAGTCCCTACTACCTGGGAGGCTGAGGTGGGAAGGTCACCTGAGCCCAAGGAGGTGGAGGCTGCAATGAGCCATGATTGTGTCACTGCACTGCACTTCAGCCTGGGAGCCTGGGTGACAGAGTGAGATCCCATCTCAAATATATATGTGTGTGTGTGTTTGTGTGTGTGTGTGTGTGTGTGTATATATGTATTTGTGCATATATATATAAATATATATAGTCAAAAATACAAGTAACAAGTTTTGGTAAGGGTATGGAGAAAAGGGAGCCCTGAAACATTGTTGATGGGACTGTAGATTAATAGGCCATTATGGAAAACTGTACAGAAGTTGCAAAAGAAATTAAAAATAGAACTACCATATAACCCAGCAGTCCCTCTTCTGAGTATATACCCAAAAAGGAAGAAATGATGACCTTGTAAAGATATCTGCACTTTCATGTTCATTGCAACCTTATTCACAATAGCCAAGATATGTGAAGAACCTAAGTGTTCATTGATGGATGACTGGATTAAAATCACTGTGGCACACGTATGAATGTATAGAATATTATTCAGCCCTTAAAACAAATGAAGTCTTGCCATTTACCACAAAATGAATGAGTCTGGAGGACATTATGCTAAGTGAAATAAGCCAGACCCAAAAATAAAAGTATTGCATGATCTCATTTATATGTGAAACTCAAAATAATTCAAATACACAGAAATAGAGAACAAAACAGTGTTTATCAGGGTTAAGTTTGGTGTGGAAGGGTATGAAAATACAGAGATGTAGGTCAAAATATTTAAAAAAATAGCCCATTTGTAGGATAAATAAGTCTAGAGATCTAATATACAACATGAGAACTACGGGTAATAAAATTACCCATTACTACATTGGGATTTATGCTGAATTAGTAGATTTTAGCTATTATTGCCACACACACACAAAAATGTTTACACATAATACACACATACACACATAAAACGAAAACAAAGTTATCATAGAACAAAAATCATTTTATTTGTTGAAATTAAATGAAAAACTTTGGAAATGAAAAACTGAAATTGTCTCTGTGTGTGGACAGTATGATCTTAAATATAGAAAACTCTAAAGATGCCACAAAGAAAACTACTAGAAAAGATAAACAAATTTAGTAGAGTGGCAGCATACAAAATGAACATACAAAAATTAGTGTTTATAAACTAATAATGAACTATCCAAAAAATTTTTTTAATCCCATCCACAATAGCAACCAAAAAAGAAAACACTTAGGTGTAAATTTAATCAAGGAGGTGAAAGATTTATATACAGAAAACTATAAAACAGTGATGAAAGAAATTGAAGAAAAAATAGAGAAATACCTGTGTTCATGGATTGGAAGAATTAATACTGTGAAAATGTTTATACAACCCAGAATGATCTAAACATTCAATATAAAAATTTCAGTCTTTTTATATAGAAACAGAGAAAACAACTCTTAAACTCGTATGGAGCCACAAAAGACCGTGAAAAGCCAAAGCAATAGCGAGAAAAAAGAATGAAGCTGGAGGCATCACACTACCTGACTTCAAAATATATTATAAAGCTATTTTATGCCAGCACCATGCTATAAAGACAGCATGGAACTGGCATAAAAACAGATACATCAACCAATGGAACAGAATAGACAGATCAAAAATAAACCCACACATTTTTATCTAATTGATTTTTGAAATAAAAGTTAAAAATATACAATGGAGAAAGAAAAAGGAGAGTCTCTTCAATAATACATGGTGCTGGGAAAATGGAATATTGGCCTGATGAAAAATAAAATTGGATCCTTATCTCATACTATATATAAAAATGAACTCAAAATGAATTAAAGATTTATATGTAAGTCTTGAAACTGTAAAACTAGAAGGAAACGGGAAGAGCTTTATAACATTGGTATGAGCAATGACTTTTTTATCTGAACTCTAAACAAAGGCAACAAAAGCAAAAGTATTAATACAAATGAGATTGCATCAAATCTGAAAGTTTCTGCACGGCCAAGGAAAAAATAGAGTAAAGAGACAACCCACAGAGTGGGGGGAAAAAATATTCACAAACCATGCATCTAACAAAGGGTTAGTATTCCAAAATACATAAGGAATTCAAGCAACTAAATAGCAAGAAAACAAATAATCTAATTAAAAATTGGCAAAGGACCTGAACCAACATCTCTCAAAGGAAGGCATACAAATTGCAAACACGTTTATATTTAAATGCTCTACATCACTAATTAGGGAAATGCAAATTAAAACCGGAATAAGATATGACTTCACACCTGTTAGAATGGCTGTTATAACAATGAAAGATAAGAAGTGCTGGCAAGGAGGTGAAGAAAACAGAAACTTTGTACACTCTTATTGGGAATGTAAATTAGTACAGTCATTATGGAAAACAGGATGGAGGTTCCTCAAAAAACTAAAAATGGAACTACTATATGATCGAGCAATCCCACTCTGGGTATATAGCCAAAGGAATTAAGTCAACATGTGGAAGAGGTATCTGCATGCTGTATTCATTACAGCATTGTTTGCAATAGAAAAAATATGTAAACAATCTATATGTCCATCAACAAATGAATGGATGAAGAAAATGTGATATATTTCCAAGTGTGATATACAATGGACTACTATTCATCTTTTAAAAAGAAGGAAACTCTGTCATTTGCAGCAATATGTACAGAATTGGAGAACATTATATTAAGTGAAATAAGCCAGGCACAGAAAAAAACTGTACCTAAATACAGTTATGCATAGAAGAAATGTACCTAAACACAGTTATGGCATATATGCCAAGCCAACAGCTAGCATCATACTTAATGGTGAAAAGCTGAAAGCTTTTCCTCTGAGACATGGAATAGGACAGAGATGCCCACTTTCACCACATACACTTAAATGCAGAATGTTAAAAGGTCAAGTTCATAAAAGTAGAAGTAGAGAGTAGTATGCTGGTTACCAGAAGCTAGAAGTGCGGGTGGGGAGGAAGGAATGAGGAGGTGTTTATCAAATTGTACAAAGTTTCAGTTACACAAAATAATAGGCTTATAAAATCTACTGCACAGAAGGATGGCTATAGTTAATAAAAACATGTTGCCTATTTAAAAATAGCTAAGAAAGTAAATTTGCAATGTCATACCACAAAAAATAAGTGAAGTGATGGATATGTGAATTAGATGGATTTAATCATTCCACTTTGTATACATATAACAAAACATCACATTACACCCCATAAGTGTACACAATTGTGATTTGTTGAAAATAATAATAAAAATAAATCAGTAAATTTTAAATTAAAGAAAATTAACTGTGGCTTATATTTGTCTTGTTTTTTTTTCTTTTTTTTTAATTATTATACTTTAGGTTTTAGGGTACATGTGCACAATGTGCAGGTGTGTTACACATGTATCCATGTGCCATGTTGTTTCTTGTTTTGCTGCACCCATTAACTCGTCATTTAGCATTAGGTATATCTCCTAATGCTGTCCCTCCCCCCTCCCCCCACCCCACAACAGTCCCCAGAGTTTGATGTTCCCCTTCCTGTGTCCATGAGTTCTCACTGTTCAATTCCCACCTATGAATGAGAACATGCAGTGTTTGGTTTTTTGTCCTTGCGATAGCTTACTGAGAATGATGTTTTCCAGTTTCATCCATGTCCCTACGAAGGACATGAACTCATCATTTTTTATGGCTGCATGGTATTCCATGGTGTATATGTGCCACATTTTCTTAATCCAGTCTATCGTTGTTGGACATTTGGGTTGGTTCCAAGTCTTTGCTATTGTGAATAGTGCCGCAATAAACATACGTATGCGTGTGTCTTTATAGCAGCATGATTTATAGTCCTTTGGGTATATACCCAGTAATGGGATGGCTGGGTCAAATGGTATTTCTAGTTCTAGATCCCTGAGGAATTGCCACACTGACTTCCACAATGGTTGAACTAGTTTACAGTCCCACCAACAGTGTAAAAGTGTTCCTATTTGTCCACATCCTCTCCAGCACCTGTTGTTTCCTGACTTTTTAATGATGGCCATTCTAACTGGTGTGAGGTGGTATCTCACTGTGGTTTTGATTTGCATTTCTCTGATAGCCAGTGATGATGAGCATTTTTTCATGTGTTTTTTGGCTGCATAAATGTCTTCTTTTGAGAAGTGTCTGTTCATGTCCTTCGCCCACTTTTTGATGGGGTTGTTTGTTTTTTTCTTGTAAATTTGTTTGAGTTCATTGTAGATTCTGGATATTAGCCCTTTGTCAGATGAGTAGGTTGCAAAAATTTTCTCCCATTCTGTAGGTTGCCTCTTCACTCTGATGGTAGTTTCTTTTGCTGTGCAGAAGCTCTTTAGTTTAATTCGATCCCATTTGTCAATTTTGGGTTTTGTTGCCATTGCTTTTGGTGTTTTAGACATGAAGTCCTTGCCCACGCCTATGTCCTGAATGGTATTGCCTAGGTTTTCTTGTAGGATTTTAATGGTTTTAGGTCTAACTTGTAAGTCTTTAATCCATCTTGAATTAATTTTTGTATAAGGTGTAAGGAAGGGATCCAGTTTCAGCTTTCTACATATGGCTAGCCAGTTTTCCCAGCACCATTTATTAAATAGGGAATCCTTTCCCCATTTCTTGTTTTCATCAGGTTTGTCAAAGATCAGATAGTTTTAGATATGCGGCATTATTTCTGAGGACTCTGTTCTGTTCCATTGATCTATGTCTCTGTTGTGGTACCAGTACCATGCTGTTTTGGTTACTGTAGCCTTGTAGTATAGTTTGAAGTCAGGTAGCGTGATGCCTCCAGCTTTGTTCTTTTGGCTTAGGACTGACTTGGCGATGTGGGCTCTTTTTTGGTTCCATATGAACTTTAAAGTAGTTTTTTCCAATTCTGTGAAGAACGTCATTGGTAGCTTGATAGGAATGGCATTGAATCCATAAATTACCTTGGGCAGTATGACTATTTTCACGATATTGATTCTTCCAACCCATGAGCATGGAATGTTCTTCCATTTGTTTGTATCCTCTTTTATTTCATTGAGCAGTGGTTTGTAGTTCTTCTTGAAGAGGTCCTTCACATCCCTTGTAAGTTGGATTCCCAGGTATTTTATTCTCTTTGAAGCAATTGTGAATGGCAGTTCACTCATGATTTGGCTCTCTGTTTGTCTGTTATTGGTATATAAGAATGCTTGTGATTTTTGTACATTCATTTTGTATCCTGAGACTTTGCTGAAGTTGCTCATCAGCTTAAGGAGATTTTGGGCTGAGACGATGGGGTTTTCTAGATATACAATCATGTCATCTGCAAACAGGGACAATTTGACTTCCTCTTTTCCTAATTGAATACCCTTTATTTCCTTCTCCTGCCTGATTGCCCTGGCCAGAACTTCCAGCACTATGTTGAATAGGAGTGGTGAGAGAGGGCATCCCTGTCTTGTGCCAGTTTTCAAAGGGAATGCTTCCAGTTTTTGCCCATTCAGTATGATACTGGCTGTGGGTTTGTCATAGATAGCTCTTATGATTTTGAGATACGTCCCATCAATACCTAATTTATTGAGAGTTTTTAGCATGAAGGGTTGTTGAATTTTGTCAAAGGCCTTTTCTGCATCTATTGAGATAATCATGTGGTTTTTGTCTTTGGTTCTGTTTATATGCTGGATTACATTTATTGATTTGTGTATGTTGAACCAGCCTCGCATCCCAGGGATGAAGCCCACTTGATCATGGTGTATAAGCTTTTTGATGTGCTGCTGGATTTGGTTTGCTAGTATTTTATTGAGGATTTTTGCATCAATGTTCATCAAGGATATTGGTCTGAAATTCTCTTTTTTGGTTGTCTCTGCCAGGCTTCGGTATCAGGACAATGCTGGCCTCATAAAATGTGTTAGGGAGGATTCCCTTTTTTTCTATCGATTGGAATAGTTTCAGAAGGAATGGTACCAGTTCTTCCTTGTACCTCTGGTAGAATTTGGCTGTGAATCCGTCAGGTCCTGGACTCTTTTTGGTTGGTAAGCTATTGATTATTGCCACAATTTCAGAGCCTGTTATTGGTCTATTCAGAGATTCAACTTCTTCCTGGTTTAGTCTTGGGAGGGTGTATTTGTCGAGGAATTTATCCATTTCTTCAAGATTTTCTAGTTTATCTGCATAGAGGTGTTTGTAGTATTCTCTGATGGTAGGTTGTATTTCTGTGGGATCGGTGGTGATATCCCCTTTTTCATTTTTTATTGCATCTATTTGATTCTTCTCTCTTTTCTTCTTTATTAGTCTTGCTAGCAGTCTATCAATTTTGTTGATCTTTTCAAAAAACCAGCTCCTGGATTCATTAATTTTTTGAAGGGTTTTTTGTGTCTCTACTTCCTTCAGTTCTACTCTGATTTTAGTTATTTCTAGCCTTCTGCTAGCTTTTGAATGTGTTTGCTCTTGCTTTTCTAGTTCTTTTAACTGTGATGTTAGGGTGTCAATTTTGGATCTTTCCTGCTTTCTCTTGTGGGCATTTAGTGCTATAAATTTCCCTCTACACACTGCTTTGAATGTGTCCCAGAGATTCTGGTATGTTGTGTCTTTGTTCTCGTTGGTTTCAAAGAACATCTTTATTTCTGCCTTCATTTCATTATGTACCCATTATTTCTGCCTTCATTTCATTATGTACCCAGTAGTCATTCAGGAGCAGGTTGTCAGTTTCCATGTAGTTGAGCGGTTTTGAGTGAGTTTCTTAATCCTGAGTTCTAGTTTGATTGCACTGTGGTCTGAGAGACAGTTTGTTATGATTTCTGTTCTTTTACATTTGCTGAGGAGAGCTTTACTTCCAACTATGTGGTCAGTTTTGGAATAGGTGTGGTGTGGTGCTGAAAAAAATGTATATTCTGTTGATTTGGGGTGGAGAGTTCTGTAGATGTCTATTAGGTCCACTTTGTGCAGAGCTGAGTTCAATTCCTGGATATCCTTGTTAACTTTCTGTCTTGTTGATCTGTCTAATGTTGACAGTGGGGTGTTAAAATCTCCCATTATTATTGTGTGGGAGTTTATGTCCCTTTGTAGGTCACTGAGGACTTGCTTTATGAATCTGGGTGCTCCTGTGTTGGGTGCATATATATTTAGGATAGTTAGCTCTTCTTGTTGAATTGATCCCTTTACCATTATGTAATGGCCTTCTTTGTCTCTTTTGATCTTTGTTGGTTTAAAGTCTATTTTATCAGAGACTAAGATTGCAACCCCTGCCTTTTTTTGTTTTTCATTTGCTTGATAGATCTTCCTTCACCCCTTTATTTTGAGTCTATGTGTGTCTCTGCACGTGAGATGGGTTTCCTGAATACAGCACACTGATGGGTCCTGACTCCTTATCCAGTTTGCCAGTCTGTGTCTTTTAATTGGAGCATTTAGCCCATTTACATTTAAAGTTAATATTCTTATGTGTGAATTTGATCCTGTCATTATGATGTTAGTTGGTTATTTTGCTCGTTAGTTGATGCAGTTTCTTCCTAGCCTCGATGGTCTTTACAATTTGGCACGTTTTTGCAGTGGCTGGTACTGGTTGTTCCTTTCCATGTTTAGTGCTTCCTTCAGGAGCTCTTTTAGGGCAGGCCTGGTGGTGACAAAATCACTCAGTGTTTGCTTGTCTGTAAAGTATTTTATTTCTCCTTCACTTATGAAGCTTAGTTTGGCTGGATATGAAATTCTGGGTTGAAAATTCTTTTCTTTAAGAATGTTGAATATCGGCCCCCACTCTCTTCTGGCTTGTAGAGTTTCTGGGGAGAGATCAGCTGTTAGTCTGTTGGGCTTCCCTTTGTGGGTAACCCGACCTTTCTCTCTGGCTGCCCTTAACATTTTTTCCTTCATTTCAACCTTGGTGAATCTGACAATTATGTGTCTTGGAGTTGCTCTTCTCGAGGAGTATCTTTGTGGCGTTCTCTGTATTTCCTGAATCTGAATGTTGGCCTGCCTTGCTAGATTGGGGAAGTTCTCCTGGATAATATCTTGCAGAGTGTTTTCCGACTTGGTTCCATTCTCCCCGTCATTTTCAGGTACACCAATCAGACGTAGGTTTGGTCTTTTCACATAGTCCCAAATTTCTTGGAAGCTTTGTTCGTTTCTTTTTATTCTTTTTTCTCTGAACTTCTCTTCTCGCTTCATTTCATTCATTTCATCTTATGTTATTTTAAATAACAATGACTTTCTGGCAGCCTACATAGGCCCATATCTAACTCATTCCAAATTTTTGCTTGGAAAATACATGGAAAACAGTTTACACAAGTCTGCCTCTCTGAATTAACTGTCTCAGGGTAAAAATAAGCTAATCAGAAAGAAAAAAAAACTGCATAGGATTAGAAGAGTAATATTTAGTCCATTTGTTTGTTACAAATATTCCATTGGTTAGAAATATTTACCAATACTCTCATCCAATGTGACACCTGAATAAATATCAAGGCTGAGTATGTTAGGAGCTTTCATCTTCCTGGGGGGAAGGATATTACCATGTTAGATGATGAGAAATCTGCAGCTCATAGAGATCTAGCAATTTCCCCAAAATCACATTGTTATATGACAAGTTGGCCAAAAGTATTGTCAAAGTTGTTGGTCTAAAGAGCAATGCTTTACTGCCACCTTATGGGCAAATAGGGTTTGCTACAAGTCCTACAAGAGTTCATTATAGTTCAACTTGGGCTTTGAGAGTGTCTTTTGCAGATGAACTAAAGTGTCTTGTATGTCATACTAAGAGGTTTATTTCTATTATAACTAACCAAGGATAGTGATTTTTAACAGGTAATATTTAAGTGGAAAATTATGGTCAGAAGAATAGAATGGAACCTGAGATAACAGTTAAGATGAATAGTAAAATACCATTAAAACGAGATGACTTGAATTAAATAAATGTTCATGAGTTTGATCAATATGTAAGCTGATATAAGGAATATACATTTATAGTATATTAAAATTGAGTTTGAGTGAAAAGGGGCTTAGAGAGAGTGATAGCATTAACTTTCATTACATCAAAACATGTGTAAAGCAAATTTAGAAAAACATAGGATCCATATTAGATAGATTGACTTTCAAGATTCTACAAGAGCCAGTGAAATTAAGATGTCCAGTGTCTGCTTCGCAAAGAAGATATTTATGAGGCCAACAAACATGAAAAACGCTCATTAGCACTGATCATTAGAGAAATGCAATTCTAAACCACAATGAAATACCATCTCATGCCAGTCAGAATGGTGATTAGTAAAAAGTCAGGAAACAATAGATGCTGGTGAGGCTGTGGAGAAATAGAAACTCTTTTACACTGTTGGTGGGAATGTAAATTAGTTCAACCACTGTGAAAGATGGTATGGTGATTCCTTAATGATCTAGAACCGGAAATACCCTTTGACCCAGCAATCCCATTACTGGGTATACACCCAAAGGACTATAAATCATTCTACTATAAAGACACATGCACATATATGTTTGCTGCAGCACTATTTACAATAGCAAAGTCATGGAACCAACCCAAATGCCCATCAGTGATAGACTGGATAAAGAAAATGTGGTGCATATACACCATGGAATACTATGTAGACATAAAAATGAATTCGATCATGCCATTTGAAGGGACGTGGATGAAGCTGGAAGGCATCATCTTCAGCAAACTAACACAGAAACAGAAAGTCAAGCACCACATGTTCTCACTCATAAGTGGGAGTTGAACAATGAGAACATATGGACACGGAGAGGAACAACACACACTGGGGTGGTTGTGGGGTGAGAGGCAAGGGGAGAGAGAGCATTAGGACAAACACCTAATGCATGCAGGTCTTAAAATCTAGATGATGGGTTGATAGGTGCAGCAAACCACCATGACACATGTATACCTATGTAACAAACCTGCACATTCTGCATGTGTATCCCAGAACTTAGAGTAAAATAAAAAAATAAAATAAAATAAAATAGTCAAATTCATAGAAGCAGAGAATAAAATAATAGTTTCCAGGGACTAGGGGGAGAGAGAAATGGGGAGTTGTTGTTCATGGTTTTAAAATTTTGATTATGTAAGAATAAGTTCTGAATATCTACTATACAACATAGTGCCCATAGTTAACAATACAGTGTTGTGCACTTAAAAACTTATTGAGGGTAGATCTCATTAATTTTTCTTCCGACAACAACAACAGCAGCAATAACAAAAACAAAGAGTCACAGGAAAATTTTTAGAGGTGACAGATATGTCTACTGCCTTGATTGTGACGATGGTTTCAAGGTTGTATGTGTATGTCCAAACTCATTAAATTGAATATATATATATGTGTGTGTATGTATGTATATATATATAGATGTCCAGTGTCTGATGTTAAGAATATGGGTACAGTCTCATGATGTGGATAAGTGAGTTATACGTATATAGGCAACAGAGTAATACAGATGTGAGTGGGTTTGTCATGCAGAGGAAGCAGGGTGGGTGGAAGATGGCAATAACTAAAACCTGGGGCTAATCAATAACCAAAGGATAAAATATACAGGGAATCAGAGGGAGGAATTTGAAATCACCTGCCAAAGGCAGAGGGAGAGAGAGAGAGAAAGAATGAGAACACAGGCAGTGACTGTCAGAGCTAGGACCACAAAAGGGGGAAGTTCCTTTTATGTTAGCAGTCATAAGAGACCTGTGGAAATTATCCTTAGGGGTTGCACTGGAAGGAGGCCATCTTGCATTTAGATGCATGCTGATCTCTTTTACATCTTTGGGAATGCCTACTATCAAATGACAGAAAAAAAATATTTTTACTGATCTTTCTACTGTTACCCATTGACAGTTTAAGTCAGTGCTTTCTTATCCACTAAAAAGATTTGTAGTATTACAGAGCACAAATGTTGTCCGTTGGAATTTTTACAAAAAGAAGAATAATGACAATGTATTCTAGTATAGACTTTAAGAGGTATCATAGGAAAAAGAAGTATAAAAAATAAGTACAATGGCATGATAAAAGATAAAGTCAACTTCTACTTTCAAACTATATGATGCAAGAAAAACCAGATAATATGAGACCAATGGACAGATCCATCCTCTGACTCATGTTTACTTAAAACAATTGAGTCTTTTAAACATGATATGAGCATATTCTCCTCTCACCATTGTGTGTATAATATCTAGTTCCCAATTTGTATAGAAATAGAGAAAATCTTTCTATATGATTTTTAGCTTAGGAAAATGACCATAGATATTCTCCTTAAGAGAAGAATCACATCCACAGACAGGCCTGATAGTCAGTTTCTTGCTTAGAATATTTTATTGAAGACTCAAATCCATGTCTGTACCAGATTATTGCTTGCCTCCCCTCCTCAGCCATCCAAGACAAACTGGTTATCTAAGTGGAATCTGCCAAAGGAGACTTGATATCCTTAAGCATCAGGGAGATTCAGCACAGTCCATAATTTTTCAACCAAATTGCACCTTGGCTCTTCCTACAAGAAAAGTTATTATTATTATTTTTTAAAAGGATGGCTTTGGAAATATTAAATGAAAAGTTTCATATTTTTAGATTAAGTCAGCTAGATGAGTATGTGGCATTAAAAAACTGAGTAATTAATCACTAAGCTTTAACATGGTAGAAAAGAAATTTTTCATGGTAGTAAGAGCTAGAGTCCGAAGCCAAAGAATCTGTAAATTTTTCTCTTAGCAGCCACTTGGTGATATTGATCAAATTTTTTATTTTCTTAGCATCAATTTTTTCCTTATATATTTTCTTCCTCTTTTCCTCTCTCTTTTCTTCTTTTATTTTCTTTTTTTTTTGGTAAGATATTATGATAATAATCACAGTCTTATGCTTCATAGTAGCATCTAGCCTGTTAGGTACTAAGATTGTTTCTGGCTATTTCTGAGAGAGGCTAGTTCTACAAATAATACATTAAATTCAGCACTTACACAATAGCGTTGCAAAAGATACATCTGTTGGAATATACATTTCCATCAGATCCACAGTGAGGTTTGTAGTCCATGGTACATGCCTCAGAATACCTGGTACACTGAATCTGCCCCATCAGAAACAAACAAACAAACATGTTTTATCTTTCAAATCATTAAAGCATAGAAAACAAACTTTTAAAAGATCTTAAAAGATCATTCATTCCAAAATTCCATATGCAAAAAATATAGCTGCTGCAGCTTACATACTCTGTCTCCACAAGGCTGGGAGTCTTGTCACAGCTAGGGACAGCTCAGTCCAGTTTAGGCCCTCCCTCTCACTAATTCCCTATATCTAAGTGAAGAATACACCTTGTGGATTCTATCTGGTACTTCATTTCTGAGTCAGTCCTCCTCCTCATCATACTGTCATCCACTTTATTCAGGCCCTCAATATGTCTTGTTCAAACGACCCCAATTGTCTGCCAATTATCTGCCCATTCTCTATGTTTATCTGAAGTTTCAATCACTCTCCACACTGATGCCAGACTGATCTTTTAAAAATTAAAATAGATATTGCTCTTCAAATACTTAACTGATTCTCCATTAGGAGTTAATCCTCTCCTGACTCATGCTTTTCTCTTCAGTTTTGTCTGCAATGTCTTCTACATCTTACTCTAATTAAACCTCAAGACTGAGTTCCCAAGTATTTCCTGTCCCTGGATACCTTTATGCTTTTGCTCTTGCTGTTTTCCTATCTTGCCTGACCTTTACCAACTGTATCTATCAGGACAATTCCCACTCCTTCTTTAAATGTCATTTTAACTACTTTTAGAACAGTTTCACAATGATACTTCTCTTTCTCACCCATCAAATTTGGTTAGGTGCCCGTCCTAAAAATGAACTGTCTTTATTGTCACAACCCCATGTTTACAATTATCTTATATCACATTTTAAACTCTATTAGAATTATTGACACTCCACCCACCTAGCTTTTTACCCCTGAATTAATTGTGTCTACACTTGTTTTTAAATTTTTTCATACTTTATTTATAACTTTTTTATTGTTATGAGTGTCTTTGAGTTCCTAATTTTCCTTGAAATCCTCACCTTAACCTTCTAGTTAATTGCAATGTTAGAAAATAACTATATGGATAGCAATATATTCCAATAAAGGGCTATAAGTAAGGTTTGTGAACTCTTCCTCTGCTATATTTCAGATCTGTTTAGGTTGGCCAGATGCCTTATCTATGAATATAAATAGTCATAGGTAATTTTTAGAATATGTATTTTTAAATAGTTGTTTTCTATGAAAGTGAGGCATATTATAATATTTTACATTAAGAATTAATAAAATTTCTTTATATACTTACACATTCACCTTCATGAAGTTTTCTGAGTTGAAATTCTTGATCTCTGGAAGAGAAGATTTTATTGAATGCATAATGTGATAATTTGAGATTTCATAGTCTATAGAGTAAAATAGTCATATGTTATTTCTTTGTTGTCTGACCCAGACTGAGAATGAGAAGTTCTTGTTGAATAACTATCCCAGTTGGCTAATGTTGATAGTATACATCTTTAATATATGAACATTTTCGAATCAAGTAAGAATATAAAAACATAAAATCAACACTAAAAGTAGATTGAGCATTTTTTTAAAATCCCGTGAATATTCAATGAGAATCTAAGGCATAATATAGTGTGAAAACATTCTTAACTTTGCAATTAAGAAAAAGAAAATACGCCCAAATCTTTCTCTGCCACTTAAAGTCTGTACAATTTTGGTATAGTCACTTCTTTCTAAATATTAGATATCTGCTCTTTAAAAACAAGATATGAGATAATATAATTTTAATCTCTTCTGGTTGCATTAGTGTATGAGCTAACATGTACTGAGAGACCTTATTCTGGATAACACTTGCTGTTACACTTGACTTTAAATTTTCAAAAGGACTAGAAAATAGGATAAAAGGAGGAAGAAAAAGATAAGAAAAAAGGAGCTTACTTCTATAAAGCACTCTGTGTTGGCTGCTTAGCTAAGTTTTGGCATACTTTATCACAGTGAATCCTAAATTCTATTATAATTTCTGTCCTAGAGATAAGAACACTGAAGCTTGTAGTAACTTGGGTATTTGCATAATCTACAAAGTGGAGTCTCGATTTTAATCTGAATGTTTGACACCAAAGCCCATGATTTTAACCATGAATCATAAAGTATTGAATTCATACTACTGGAAGGCTGGTAATAATCATCGTTTCATTCTTCTAAAGTCTCAGATCTTGTTAAAAGTAAAGACTTAATATTAAACTTGTAGTGCTAGTAGTGGTGGGGATATGCTAATTCCAACTATTCATTTGTACTATCATTCTCTTCCCTCAACTTTTCTAGATGATCATGAGAGGAAACACAAATTCTAAAGGATAGATCAAAGTCATATATTTCCATATAAGTTCACAAGGTTTTATGTGTCTATGGCTAACAGCCTAAATAGAAATAGCTATCCTCAAAATTCTCCTGTGGAGGAAGAAAAGTATAGGAGATTCATGAAAATGTGACCAATATATATTTCCTGCTTGAAACTGTTTCCTTAAATGCAATATGGGTATCAAATACATATAGGTAACAGCTAATACCCCAAAGATAGTGTATAATGTGAATGAGAATTTGGTTGAATAACAAATATAATATATATATATATATATATTATATGTACAAAAGTAATTGCAGTTTTTCCCATTACTTCCAACAAGTACGCATACATACACATATATATATTTACATATGTAAATCCGCATATACACATATATGTATATTTCTTTAGAGATATAGCTAAGCTTTTCTTTTTCATAACTTTAACAGAGCAATGTCCATGGGGTATTGAAGAAGCACACAAAAAGTGGCATTTGTCAAGCCATGTTTTAAAAGACCAAGAAGATTTTGGCCAGTGTGGGCTTTATGATCATAAAAAAAGAAGAGTTGGGGCTTCAAATTGAGTATAACACTTACTGGTTTTGCATGCAAAACACGCATTCATTACTGTAAGTTTTCTGATCTGTGCCACATATTGGTCTCCAGTCTCTTGGGCATGCAGTCTTTAAGCCTTTAATGTATCTGGAACAGTTCACCTATAGTTGGAACAAAAAATAATGCTCTGTATTCCCATTATAAAAGTCCGTTCTTATATGAAGATGTTGAAGGGGAAGGAAGTGGAAAGAAAACTAGCCTCTTCAGCTTTTCAACAAACACATCTGGAAAAACTTCTATGGACCAGGTGTTGTGCTACAGAAATAAACAGACCAGAACATGCCCTAAATAATAAGGGAATTTTCTGTTTAACAAGGAAATATCAATCTCTCCTTTAAGGGTTCTAATGAAAGTCTAAAAGAATAACAAAGGTGAAAAATGCTCAGAAAATTTAAAATGCTATACAAAGATAAAAGTTTACTCTATCTGCGGTCTTTTGCAAAGAGGTTCCTTGTGCAAGCTTTAGAGAAGGAAATACCACCAGGAAGGTGCAGAGCAGACACATTTTTACCTCCAGAGGAGTTACGTGAATCCACTGTGAGCCAGTTTAGCTACCTTTACAGCTCTATTTACACATTCACTATGACTTCATTTTTACAAATACCACACAGAGAAGGTTGCACTCACCTTTGTCCCTTTTGTTTGATCACCAGAAGAGAGCGAAGCAAGAGTCAATTGAAGAGGAGGAGTTGGAGAAAGAACAAATTGCACAGTTAGAAGTGCAAAGCTAAATCCCCATTGTTCACAGTAACCAAAACCCATTTCCTAGCAACAGTCCTTGCCCAGCCCAGCCCTAAAAGAGGCCATTTCTTTATGCAAGTTCAAACTCAGGATGAAGATAGAGATACATGTGGCTCTGATTTAAAAAAAAAAAAAATCCAGTGAGGAAAGCTCTGCTTATTGAGCAAGGGCTGTCACAGATGTCCAGGAGTTCCTATGGGCATTCTCTGAGTAGGATGGGATGAGTTTTGGTCCCAAGGGTTTATAGGTTGTTTCTGAAAGGGCAAGTCATAAACCTGAGGGATCCTGATCAGGAATGGAACATACAGCCACAATCCTTTTATTCCTCTCCTCAGTCTCTCTTCCTCACACTAAAGATCTGACCCAACTCACTTTTGTTAATCAGACCAATTCAAACAGATGCCTTCTAAATTTTCTTTAGACATTAACATATATAATTTAATGAAGGCTGAGTATATTCCAGTTAACACAAACACATGACTATTGGAAAGAAAACCTGACTTGCCAGATGGCGAGGTAGCCCAAGCAGTGGCTGCTAGAGCAAGGATGGCAAAAGCAGTGAAGCCCTTCATAGTGATGGTGAATGCCAGTGATGGAGATATGCTGCTCTGAGCCAAGGAGTCCAGAGAGAGAAGAATGCTCTATCCCATACAGGTATAAATACACACACAAGGCAGGGTCCCTCCCACATCCAAGATTGACCTTTTCAATGATGATTGTCTGTTAACTGAAGATAGGGTATTTGTTTCATTTGTCAAGGAAAACCACATACCAAGCCACATGGCATTTCAACATGCCAAAGGTCTTGTTGCAATTTGATCTCCAATATGCAAATGTTGGGAGGTGAGGCCTAGTAGGAGGGGTTTGGGCCTTGGAGGACCCCAAAATATATGTATTTCTCATGAATAGATTAATGTCCTCCCTTGGGAGTGAGTGGCTTCTCACTAATGCAGGACTGGATTAGTTACCAGAAAGCAGGTGTTATAAAATTGAGTTCAACTTCCTAGATTTTCTCTCTTCCTTGCTCTCTTGCCATGAGATCTCTTTGAACATGCCACTCACTTTTATTCTTCTCTACCATGTTTTGACCTAGAATGTAGCCTCACCAGAAGCCAGCCAGATGCGGTGCTATGCTCTTGAACTTAGCCTGCAGAACAATGAGCTAAAAAAAAAAAAAAAAAAAAAAAAAACTCTTTTCTTTATAATTTACCTAGCCTCAAATATTCTGTATAGCAAAACAAAATGAACGAAGACAGCTAATCTGAGGGTAAGCATCCCTACCAGAAGGTCCTGAGTAAACCCTTACAGCTGGAGCTCATCCAGCTGCTTCTTCTGAGTGTATAGGAATAGCTCCTGGCTAAAGAATGATGTGACATTTCCTGTTCAACTCTGCCTGTTCTATAAACAAAGGCTAGAACATAAGCAAATATGTTTAAGAGCTCATTTTTAGAGATCTTAGCAGTAGAATTTCTGGCAACTTTTTTTACTTAAACTATAGCAACAAAGTTGATTCCAAAGTAATAATGTAATAGCTGACAACCTTTCATTGTATAACTGACCCTGTGGATTTCTTTCATGTAAGTCAAGGCATTGGAATTCACTTTTTATCACTAACCCCATTGCTATATGCTGATTAAATCTACAGGTGTACTTTCTTCTACCTCATATCCTGTAGATATAAAATTGAAATATTCTACAAATAAGCAGAAGTGGCCATTTCTTCAGATAATTAACAATTTTTCTAAGATCACTGAATACAAATTCCATTCCTTTTGCCTGAAAACACAATCAGATAGACAATATTATTTATACAGAGAACACAAGAGTAGGATTCATGAGGCTAAAGGATGTGGTGTAAAGAACATGAGATTACAAGCCATTCACTTAAATTTTTATTTCTGATTTATACTCACAGGTTTGCTCAGAAAATCACTGTTCCTCTTAGCTTCAGGATCTCCGTATATTAAGGATATTGGATAAATTATCTCTAAGTCTCTTGCAGTTCTGTCAATCCAGGATTTTATCAACCTTAAAGAAATACCTTTTCCTGATTGAGATCTTTGTCAACTACACATTATATATTTAGCTAATAAAAAGCAATTAATTAGTTGAAAGTACAATGTTAATTACAAAAAAAAAAATACAGTTAACAGGATATTTTTTCTGGGGTCATGCTACTCTTTGCCCTTCTTTCTAGCCGCAGCTTATCTAATATTTCCGAGAACCACCTCATGATTATAGCTTTCTTCAGGGGGAGATGGGTACATTTCATAAGTTCATATTTCATGGAGCTAGCTTATTTCCAACAATGCCAGCTGTTTCCATCAGTGCTAACAATTTTTAATTTGTACCTGGAAGAGAATGCAGAATACCTCGGTTCTTTGAAAAATAAGTTCCATTCTCTATCCTTGTAGAGGCTTTATGTTACTGATCAGAACTGAGAGTGTCTGTCCTAAATATTACCCCCTTTTAAAATTCTTATCTTAAAGGTCTAAGTTTACTCAACAACTTTTAATGAGCAATTGCTTCATTCCCAGCATTGTATTCAGCAGTAGGAATAAAATCAATAATAAGCTGTCTCTTTTAAAGAAGTCACATTCCAGTGAGACAGATCAACTTGTAAGTAACTAGTAAACAGCGACAGTGGGTAATATAGGTGTAAGAACAGGGTGTTATAGGAGCGTAACAAATGAATAAATAATTCACATTCATATGGGGAAGTTGGTCATGGAAGGCTTTTAGAATAAAGCAGCATCTTTACTGAGATGAAAAAAAATTGTATAGAGTTTGGGGAGACAAAATTTCTAAAGTGGAAAAAAAAGGGGAAGAGAAGGAGCAAGGATGGATAGAGTGGTTATGTTAGGAAGAGGGGACGTGTGGAAACAATTTCAAGAAAATCATTCAAGTGTAGACAGGAAAGAGAGCAACACAAGTGTTGAGGCTGAAGAGGTAAACAGAGAATTCGTGTGTCAGAAGAAGCCACTTCAAGGTTTTAAGCACAATACCATCAAATCCTAACTTTAGGTAATTACCACAGGGGAGAAAGGAATGAAGGAGGAAAGAGTACAGCACTGAGATCTGTTATAAAGCTGTTGTAGTCAATCAGGAAAGAAGGATGACAGCTGGAACCAAATGTTTATCAAATTTGGTGATTACATGAAGGATAAAACGGAAAGAGGAAGACAAAGAGAATGCATAGATTTCAGGTTTGCCTAGTTTTGTTTTGTTCTAATGAAGTTTGGCTGCTGAGTAGGATTTTTTAACCAATTTGAGTTGGGAAATTGAACAGATCTGTGTTTTGAAGCGGTCATTTGAAAACTAACAAATTGTAAAAGATACAGCCCTTGTGTTGCTCTCCTTCCCTTCTACACGTGCCCCCTCTTCCTAACACAACCACTTTATCCATTCTTGGTCCTTCTCTTCCCCTTTTTCCTTCCATTTTAGAATTTTTGTCTCTCCAAACTCTATACTAATTTTTCTCATCTCAGTAAAGATGCAGCTTTATTCTGAAAGTCTTCCATGACCTCCTTTCTCTATGAATGTGAATTATTCATATTACAAACAAGTGTATTGCAGAAGATTATTGCAAAAGTCTGCTGAAGCAAGAAAGAGGGTCGAAAATACATGTCAAAAAATAAGGTAGAGCCCACAAGCAGTGGCTCATGCCTGTAATCCCAGCACTTTGGGAGGCTGAGGCAGGTGGATCACCTGAGGTCAGGAGTTTGAGACCAGTCTGGCCAACATGGCGAAACTCTGTCTCTACTAAAAATACAAAAATTAGCCAGGCATGGTTGCAGGCTCCTGTAATCTCAGCTACTCAGGAGGCTGAAAGGAGAATCACTTGAACCCGGGAGGCAGAGGTTGCAGTGAGCCAAGATTGTGCCACTGCACTCCAGCCTGGGCAACCAGAGCAAAACTCCATCTCAAAATAATAATAATAATAATAATGTAGAATGCAAGATGTCCATAGACTTGAGAAATAGTTAAAAGCACTATAGCAAATTAAAATAAAGTACCCAGAATGACTGGCAGCAAAACAGCACATCATCCCTCAAAATAATCCAAGAAAAACTGTTACATGGTCAAATGAAAATTCCATCAAGAAAGAAAAATATTTTAATTGTTGTTTTTTCCAGGCACCTATCAAAAGTGACAATCTTTCTCTCTGTTCTCTGTTCATGCTTGAAGAATGCTTTATTGTCATATGTTATTTATTTAAAACATTAATTTCGGTACTGGAAAGAAAAGGGGAATCTCTGTGCCAGGATGGTGCCCAGGAAAGAACAGGATGTCCTATTCTGCTTCTTTCTATGAAAAGAACAGTTTAGGACATCACTCATCATTAGTAAGGTCCTCAGCGAGTGTCATTTGAGGACTCATTCATAATCTAACTGGGTTAGATATTAGAGTAACCTTCGTCAAAGTCAATCAAGAAGGCCACAACTACACTAGTCAACTCTGCTGCTATAACAAAGTACCACAGGCTGGGTGGCTTAAACAACAAAAATGTATTTTCTCACACTCTGGAGACAAAAAGTCCAAGACCTAGGTGCCAGAAAATCCCGTTTCTGGTGAAGGCTCTCATCCTGGTTTGCAGGTGGCTGTCTTTTTGCTATGTCCTCAAATGACCCTTCCTTGTGCACATTCAGAGAGAGATCTCTGGTGTTTCTTCCTCTTTTTATAAGGACACCAATCCTGTTAGATTAGGGTCTTTCCCTTATAATCCCATTTAACCTTAATTACCTCCCTAATAGCTCTATCTCTAAATAAAGTTACTGTGGGGGCTAGGGTTTAACCTGCAAATTTTGAGGGAATAATATTCAACCCATAAAATAGCACATAGATTTGTGAAATCTGAGAAATGGTGAGCTTCTCTATGTGTTTTTCTTGATTTCAAGCACATATTAAGTTTTTTATAAAAGTGAACTTTTAAAAATTATTACTGTTATTATCATAAAATGAAGAATGTTGTTGGTGTTTGAAGGTGTGGAAGGGGCAAAGAGTAGACAAGTTGCAAATACGGACAAGAGCCAGACATTCATCCATTACTGAGTTAGTTGGTCTACACCAGGGAAACTATAGCCCCAGGGTCAGATAAAACCCATCATGTACCTTTGTAAATAGAGTTTTATTGGTACATAGCTGTGGGAACATGTTTACATAATATAAATTTATTTGCATTTGTTCATACAATAGCAGCAACAAAAGAGACTATATATTCCACAAAACCAAAAATAGTTACAATTTGGCTCTTTACAGGAAAGGTTTGGAGATCCATAGTCTAGATAAGTGCTCTCTTTAGTTTCTTTATTTTTTTCTTTAATACTGTGCCGTAGTATCCAATCCATTTTATTAGAGTGAAAATTAGGTACAAATAAACAACAGCAAATCCTGATCCAAGATATCCACAGGACATGAGTGCTTATTTAAAAGAAAAGATTAAAAACTCGTGAAGAAAATGGTATGTTTCGAGAAAATTAGAAACAATGCATACTTTTGTATTTTCTAAAATTATAATTTTTTAAAATTTATGTTGTCAAAAATATTTTGAGGTTAAAATGGAAAAAATCACAAGGAAATTAATTGAATTAGAGAGCTTATTGAATAGGCAAATTTACTCTTTTTATATTAAATAATGATAACAAGCATTTACTGAGCTCTTAATGTATATGAGATCTTCAGTTTATGGCATTCATAAACTATATAACATAATCCTCATTGTAACCTGTAAGGTAGAAATTATTAGCCCCCTTTTTATAGAAGAAATGAAGACCCAGAGAGATAAAGTAGCATTTTCATTGTCATAGAGTTAGTGAGTGACAAAGTCAGGATTTGAGCTTAGATCCGCTCAGTTCCTAAGTATCTGCCCTATTGTGGGATGGCAAATACCTGATGTTCCTGCCTTTGTTACTTCTCCCTGTGCTTATGGCAGGAATTACTAATCAACTACAGAATTATTTGCTGTTGGTTCCAGAGGTAACTTGAAGTTTTGTTTCATTTCTAATTTTAGATTCAAGGAGTAAATGTGCATGTTATTATATGGGTATATTGTATAATGGTAGACTTCTAGTGTACTTATCACCCAAATAGTGAACATTATATCAAACAGGTAATTTTTCTTTTTTTTTTTTTTTTGAGACTCACTAGTTTATTTTTTTTTATTTATACTTTAGGTTTTAGGGTACATGTGCACAATGTGCAAGTTTGTTACATATGTATCCATGTGCCATGTTGATTTCCTGCACCCATTAACTCATCATTTAGCATTAGGTATATCTCCTAATGCTGTCCCTCCCCCCTCCCCCAACCCCACAACAGTCCCCGGAGTGTGATGTTCCCCTTCCTGTGGCCATGTGTTCTCATTGTTCAATTCCCACCTATGAGTGATAACATGCGGTGTTTGGTTTTTTGTCCTTGTGATAGTTTACTGAGAATGATGGTTTCCAGTTTCATCCATGTCCCTACAAAGGACATGAATTCATCATTTTTTATGGCTGCATAGTATTCCATGGTGTATATGTGCCACATTTTCTTAATCCAGTCTATCGTTGTTGGACATTTGGGTTGGTTCCAAGTCTTTGCTATTGTGAATAGTGCCGCAATAAACATACGTGTGCATGTGTCTTTATAGCAGCATGATTTATAGTCCTTTGGGTATATACCCAGTAATGGGATGGCTGGGTCAAATGGTATTTCTAGTTCTAGATCCCTGCGGAATCGCCACACTGACTTCCACAATGGTTGAACTAGTTTACAGTCCCATCAACAGTGTAAAAGTGTTCCTATTTGTCCACATCCTCTCCAGCACCTGTTGTTTCCTGACTTTTTAATGATGGCCATTCTAACTGGTGTGAGATGGTATCTCACTCTGGTTTTGATTTGCATTTCTCTGATGGCCAGTGATGATGAGCATTTCTTCATGTGTTTTTTGGCTGCATAAATGTCTTCTTTTGAGAAGTGTCTGTTCATGTCCTTCGCCCACTTTTTGATGGGGTTGTTTGTTTTTTTCTTGTAAATTTGTTTGAGTTCATTGTAGATTCTGGATATTAGCCCTTTGTCAGATGAGTAGGTTGCAAAAATTTTCTCCCATTCTGTAGGTTGCCTGTTCACTCTGATGGTAGTTTCTTTTGCTGTGCAGAAGCCCTTTAGTTAAATTAGATCCCATTTGTCAATTTTGGGTTTTGTTGCCATTGCTTTTGGTGTTTTAGACATGAAGTCCTTGCCCACGCCTATGTCCTGAATGGTATTGCCTAGGTTTTCTTGTAGGATTTTAATGGTTTTAGGTCTAACATGTAAGTCTTTAATCCATCTTGAATTAATTTTTGTATAAGGTGTAAGGAAGGGATCCAGTTTCAGCTTTCTACATATGGCTAACCAGTTTTCCCAGCACCATTTATTAAATAGGGAATCCTTTCCCCATTTCTTGTTTTTGTCAGGTTTGTCAAAGATCAGATAGTTGTAGATATGTGGCATCATTTCTGAGGGCTCTGTTCTGTTCCATTGATCTACAAACAGGTAATTTTTCAACCCTCATCCCTCTCCCATCCCTCCTTTTGGAGTCCTCAGAGTTTATTATCTGTCTTTATGTCCATGAGTGCCACTTATAACTAAGAATATGCAATCTTTGATTTTCTGTTTCTGAGTTAGTTCACTTAGGATGATGGCCTCCAACTCCATCCATGTTGCTGCAAAGGACATGATTTCCTTCCTTTTTATGGCTGCATTGGATTCCGTGGTGCATATATACCACATTTTTGATCCAATCAACTGTTGATGGATACTTAGGTTGGTTCCATGATTTTGCTATTGTGAATTGTGCTGTGATAAATATCCTAGTGCAGGTGTCTTTTTAATATAATGATTTATTTTCCTCTGGGTAGATGCTTAGTAGTGGAATTTCTGGGTCAAATGGTAGTTCTATTTGTAGTTTTTTGAGATGTCTCCACACTGTTTTCCATAGAGTTTAAAATAATTTATATTTTCAACAAGAGCGTGTAAACGTTCTCTTTTCTCCACATCCTTAGGTATTTCTGAAGCCTGAAAGAAATGAGAAGGCTTCAGGAGGACTTCTAATATGAGAAAATAAGAGTTTGAAAGGGATAGATCTCTGAACACTCTTAATGCAAAATGAAATCTGAAGATCAAATTATATAGAGAAATGCATAAGTATTTGGTAGTAGTGGACAGGTGGGGCTGACAGAAGTATTTTGGCTTTCTTTAGTCCCATCTCAGCATCACCTTCTGGTTTAGAATTTCAGATTTAGTTTTGAAGCATCAGTGAGATAGGTCTGGTTTTCATTTACCTCCTGTCCATCAGGATATAACTTAAGTAACTCAAAGATTAGTTTACTTGATATTTAGTGAAGCTATTTATTTGTTACCATTTTGACATAGATTCCATTTTATATACACTCCTAGTTTGTATACACCCCAAAAGAAATCAACTTTTAGCTTTTTAAATCGCAAGGAATGTGTTCTACACATTCACACTCTTAACCCCAATCCTTGACCCTCACTCTATTTTCTACTTTATTTTCCTTGGTCATATTCTATTCCTGACCTCTGCACCCACCCTGCCCTCCACCTTTGATTCTTACTCCTGAGGTCACTGGGCTTCTCCTCATTTCCTTGTTTCATCCCATTCCAGACTATTATAGCTTCTACCCCACTCTATCCCTAAGCCAAACTCTTTCTCTGTACTCAGAGTGATTACCAAGAATTGGTTAAGTCTTAAGGACAGGATAAGAATGTCTTTTGAGTATATTAATAATAATAAAATAAATATAAAGGGTTTGTGTTTATATTCTAATCAAATATTCAAAATGACATAACAAAACACCTTCTCAGAAAAACATATGTTTTAGCCAGAAAAAGAGTTTTTCTGGATTTCCTGTAAGTGAACAGGAAGAAGATAAAATCTCATATGTCATGGGCACTCTGAACCCATCCTGTACATCCTGAAATTTCCAAATAATAATAAAAATAATTCAACAGGAATTACTCCATATTTCTCATGCTTGAAAAAATTATTTATAGGCCCTTCTTTTTTTCTTAATGTAACATAGAAAAGAATGCAGCATAAGGGATAATTTATTTTCACTCAGTTACAAAGGAAAAATAGGATTTGGTGATATTTTTCAACAATCTTCCCGTCATTCGTCCTAGAAGAGAAGATGGGTAGGTTAGATGCTAGAACCCAGAGATATTTTAACTGAGCTAGTAGAGACTTAAAAAAAAAGAAGGGAAAAATAACAAATTAACTTCCCAAATCCAAGTAAGTCTGTCACATCAGGCTAGTTCTGGAGCTGAGAACATCTTGCAGCAAAATGGATTTTCCATATAATTGCTCCCAGAATTTTCAAGTGAACTAGCCCAGAATTTTCAAGTGAACAAAGCGACTAGGTAGAGTAGGGATTTACAGAGTTTCAGCATAGAGGAAGGTGCTTACAAGCATTTCATCCGCCCCTACCTAGTACCTGCGTTCCTGCTCTGATTTCCCATGTCCATTAGCTCGTGGCAGCACTGCGTTGCCTAATACAGTGACCACTATCCACATGTATCTCTTGAGTACTTGAAATGTGGCTGGTCCACATTGAGATGTGCCGTAAGTGTAAAATATACACCAAAATCAAAGACTTAGTAAATTTAAAAGTTTATATTGATTACATTATTAGTTTTGATATCTTAAGCTAAATGAAATATATTATTTAAATTAATAATTTTTTTTTTTTTTTTTTGAGACGGAGTCTGGCTCTGTCACCCAGGCTGGAGTGCGGTGGCGCGATCTCGGCTCACTGCAAGCTCCGCCTCCCGGGTTCACGCCATTCTCCTGCCTCAGCCTCTCCGAGTAGCTGGGTCTCCGAGTAGCTGGGACTACAGGCGCCCGCCGCCACGCCCGGCTAATTTTTTTTGTATTTTTAGTAGAGACGGGGTTTCACCGTGGTCTCGATCTCCTGACCTCGTGATCCGCCCGCCTCGGCCTCCCAAAGTGCTGGGATTACAAGCGTGAGCCACCGCGCCCGGCCTAAATTAATAATTTTATAATTATTATTTGTAGCCTCTAGAAAATTTAAAATTGCATATATGGCTTAAATTACGTTTCTGTTGGAGAGTGCCACTTTAGAGGCTTACACAAATTGGTAATTAATTTTCTTAGTTCTTCCCAGATTATGGGTACAAGGCCGTGATACAGGAAATTGTCAAGAGGTAATTTAATGAATAGACATGAAAACTTACTGGTTTATGTCTTTGGATGGGAACTAAATAACTGAGAGGCAGTTATTCCATTCATGAAAATGTAGAAAGGGGAGCTGGTATGGTAATGAATAGTTAAGATGCAGCTGATTTATAGCTAGTTTAACTTTGTATAGCTGTTGGCTGATGGGAACCCATATCTCCCCACCTCTCTTCTAGACAGTCCTTCTCAGCTATGACAGCAACTTAAGCAGGAAAAAAGTGAACATTCTCTTCCCACCAATGGGTTTAGCAAGACAAAAAGACAAAAGGGTAGAGTTTATTCAGTTTCTTTAAAAGCAAAAATCTATTATCCAGACAGTGACAAAGAAATCCCAGAAAGGGTGTTCTGCTGAGTTTACTTTTATTGAACAGGCAGTTGGACAGACAGCATTGTAATCAGGACATTTTGAGGGCTCAGACTTGGTGGAGATGTCTTTATACCCTCAGATCACAGAGTCTAGGAGGAAAGAGATGGAAAAGACTGAAAATCAGTGAGTCCATTCCCAACAGCTCTGTATTGTTTTCTATAGCAAATAAGACAAGCTCCGAAGAATTCTTTGTATATACAGATGGTGAAGGTAGGTGATTCAGAATTGGGGTTTATTTTTTCCCTCATGGCTTTCAACAATCTTCCCATCATTCATCCTAGAAGAGAAGATGGGTAGGTTAGATGCTAGAACCCAGAGATATTGCAGAAATGTGGGCTGTATATTTATAGCTGCATCTTAAAGAAATCCATAGATTCTGCATTCTGCAAAGAAGTAGCAATTTAAAATCACTTTCACATTTTATCCAGTTTGATACAACAAATATTGAGCACCTAGTACGTACTACGTGTTGAGGTGGACACAAAAATGAACATGGCTTAATTCTGCCTTTGATTACATGCAGCCTTCATGCTGATCAAAAAGAAGTAGGTGTCATTAGCACCATTTTGCAGATGAGGAAATTGAGCTTCAGAGAAGTTTAGTAACTTGCCACTGTCATGTTAGGTCATAACTTGAATTCCATTCCTGTAACACGAATGTTTTTCTACTATAGTTTGTTGTAGACCACTAGAATGTAATCAGCTGTCTTCCTTTGCCTGACTCATCCACATATTTGAAATCAGCCCTTAAAACATTAAGTGAATATTTAAAAATAATCTTATAGGGGGTGAGGGCCTCAGGAAGTTTTCTTTCACATAACTGTGCATCTTCAACTAGTACCACCTGGGGCACAAGCTGCACTGTCATTCCAAACTCAAATCTCCACTTCATCGCCTATATCAACTCCAGAAGGTTTTCTTTGGTTTGAAAGTACCAAGCTTTGGTTTTCCTGAATCCTTGAAAATCTGTCATGAAATTGACACATATAGATAAGAATAGTCATTTATCTCACAAAATAATATTGGTATTTTTCTTAATATAGAAATTTCCTTCCAATATAGCAAATCATCTTTTAATTGAGATAATGCCTTCTCAAGAGCACTTACTTTTCAGAATCTCCTGACAACTAAGGAATGGTAGTAGAGCACTGGAAATGAAGTCAGGATATCTACATTGAACCCAAGATATTATACTGAGGGACTTCAATAAGTGACAGTTTCCCCCAGCATGACTTTCTGTAAAATGGGAAAGACAGTGATCCCTGCCCTAATCAAATGACTATTGTAAGAGTAGAAACAGAAAATGCACATAAAACTCTAAAGACCTATGTAAATCTTAGTAGTTACTGTATAATAGTTATTGCATAATAGAAAGCATTATGTACTTAGTAACAAGTGTGTTCCAAGATACTGAACCTACTTTTCTAAGGAAGTTGTGACTGCCTGGACTCTTATTCTATTCTTGAGATTCCAGACTTTCTTAGAGAAACTTCCACCCAGAAATAAAGTTCAAACAATAGGCTTCCACCCCAGTATATACATCCTTACTAGTCATCAGAACAATGCTAGGCCATGACCAGTCTGTACCAACTGTACCTGAGATCACACACTTGAATCTTATACAGGGACTGAAGTTCCACCTGTGTCCAGGACACTTTTCGTTTTTGTTTCATTAACTAACAGCATAATAATTTCTGTCATTATTAATGCCTGCTATGCAACTCCAGTGGAAAGCATACACTCAGAAATGGAAGAACGGCACTCTTTTACAACACCTTGTGTGCTGAGCCCCGGCAAGATTCTTCATTATTTAAAGAAATACATCTTATCAGTACAAACCTATGGCAAGTTCTTTATAAAGTAGTTTTTCCAAGTTGCCTACACAGGATGAGAGTTACAGGGAAGTGTGGTCTAAGGTGTGGTCTATTGGACTGGCATAAAGCTATTTTGACCTTTCTCTCCTGAGATATATGTAAAGGTGAGTTTGTGAGGATGGGGAACAGTATATTCTGTCAACAAAATGGGAGCAAACTACTAAGAATTTCCATATAATAAGACAGCAAACACAATATAGGGACTAGAGTTAAAGTTTAAACTCTCTTTTTATGGATCCTGGTAAAGAACCAGAGTAGAGGTCTTTAAATGGGTGGTAAATAACTTTGTTAAGCCCACATAAGAAAGATAAGGTCTTCTGATTTCATTCCAGTCCTCGGCTTCCAATAAATAAGCACTATACCATGGTCTGTTTTTCTAAGTTCATACTTTGGACTCTTCTCTTTTTCTAAATTCATACTTTGGTCTTAGACATAATAATAATAGTGACATTAATTTTTCAGACACCGTGCCAAATGTATAAAAGTCAGTATTTACTGAATATTTTCATAGGTCATTGGGATATTTGGTTTAGAGTATTTATGTGATTTGCCAAGAGTCTTGTATATGAAGCACAGCAAAAACTGAAATTTGCACTCATATTTATCCCATAACAAAACATTTTTCTCTTATTTGAAAATTCCCATTTTTTCATGTTACATACCATCTCCCTGAGGATGACTATGCAAATAGCCAACAGGGAGAATGTTAAATTCAGTAACGTATGTTGAAACATCCTTTCAGGAGTTTAAATGAAATTGGTCAACTTTTAATGCTGGGAAATAATTTAATACAATGTAAAGTTCAATAATATGGGCATTATATAGAAATTGTTTAAATCCAACTCTGACACTCTCTGACCTCTCTTGGTCTCTGCCTCATCTTTTTATTGAGATCACAGAAAATAAAACCTATCCTGAAATAAGTAACGTTATGTTGGAGACATTGCTCATAAACAATCTATCTATTAATGAACCCATTAAGTATTTTAAAATATTAACTGCTACATTATTTCCACTTATTTCAGTAATTACTTATCCTTATAGTGAAAATGTGACCAATTCTGGGTCACCTGACCTAGTGTCACCTCTCTGGCCAGGTAAATGTCCATTACTCAATGGAAGAGAACAAAACCAGAACCCACTGCTCCTCACAACGTAACTATGGAGGCCAGTCTATTTATGTACTTACAGATGGGGGCATGCTGGCAGCAGTGGTTCCTGGGGTGCTGCTCTCCTCACACTTCCCTGTACTGCGGATGTGTGTATTTGTTTGGCGTATCCTAAAACAGATCAGAGGATGCTTCAACAACAAGAAAGTTCTCAATGAGAAAATAAATAAGGACCAACATGGAGGACACTTGGGTATCAAAACAAACTTTATTTAGAGGGAGGATCTGGGATCTGCATTCAACTATTTTCATTTTCAGTAGGTATCATCCAGGCTGTCTCTCTTCTGCTCCAGATTTGTCCCCTAGCCCTGGACCTATCCTGTCACATTTCATTCACTGATATATTCATAGAGAATGTTGGAAATAAACTTGGAGATCATCTGGTCTAAAGGTGATCTCGCATTTATAGATGCAAGAATCAGATCCCAGAGAGATGTTTGACTATATTGAGTACCAATAATATGACTTGGGGAAAAATATAACAAGACAAAAATGATACAGTCTGAGTTTTGCAGTTGGAATGAATCTTAAGGAGTATGAATTTTAATGCCTGTCACTGGAGAAATATTATGAATCAGACATGTACTTGTTTGCCTCTGGTAATGGGAAACTCATTATCTATCAAGGCAGTGCAATTTGTCTTTTGGCATTGCTTAAACTGAAATTGCTCTCCTATAACTTTCTCTAAAACCTTAGAAATGAATATTGCTTCCTTTTGCCTCAGATAATCTGATCTTTCTTTATAATATATACTCCCAGCTTCCTTAGCCAAACAAACTATCCTGAGGTATGCTTTCTTAATATTTTCATCATTTCAGTTTCTTACTCTAAAGTTCCCTTAAATAGATCATTTTTTATGGGTCTATAAAGTTGATGAAAATGTTGAAGAAAATTATATGGATAATTTAGGCCCTGACATTTACAAGAAAGAGGAATTAAAGGATTTCTGGGCTGGAGATAAGGTATACATAGGAATGGAATTCCTGGACAGTTATATTTATTCCTTAAACAGGAATTTCTTAATTCTTAAAAACCTATAAGGTCTACAGATAAATTTCAGGTACTCCATGAGCCTATGAATATTATGTGTGTGGATTGTTCATATCACACTTTTTTTAAATTTTCTTGAAAGGGGTAACTTTCTTCACATTATCTAAGGAATCTTGGTCTTTGACAATTTAAGGAACTACTGTCTTAGGAATAACAGTAGGATAGTGGAGAAAAAAGAAAACTGTATTTAGACACAAATCAATAAGGTCAAAATCCTGTCTGATTTACTTCCTAGCTTTGTAACTTTAAACAAATTACCTGTACTCTCTGAGCCTCAGATTAACCTTCTGTACAATAAAGATAATAACATTCCATAGTAGGTTGCAGGGATTCAGTGACTGAAATCTGAAAGTGCCTTATCATCTACCATACCTTACCTATGGATGAAAGATTATATTCAGATTTTATGCTTTTAATCATATGACCTGAGGAGCACCTTTTTCTTTTAAATATTTTTTCCAGGATTAAAAAGCAGGATATCAGGGAGTCCTATCCTCATGTTCTGGGCCTTGCTTATAGCATCCTAAGAAGGATAAAGTAGTACTACAATGTAGGTCTAGGGTCAGGTGAGATGGAAAAACCAAGGTTTGTCACCATTCTGTCCTTGAAAGCTGGCCAAATGGTGGCCAGGAGAAGGGAAGGGAAAGGATGCACATAGAGGCAAGGGGAAATTATTTAAAAATTATTTAAAAATTCAGACGGCATTTGAGCAGAGTAGCAACAACAAAACTAAAGCCAACAATAAGAATATTATAAAAAGATGTTCTTTGAAACCAACGAGAACAAAGACACAACATACCAGAATCTCTGGGACACATTCAAAGCAGTGTGTAGAGGGAAATTTATAGCACTAAATGCCCACAAGAGAAAGCAGGAAAGATCCAAAATTGACACCCTAACATCACAATTAAAAGAACTAGAAAAGCAAGAGCAAACACATTCAAAAGCTAGCAGAAGGCAAGAAATAACTAAAATCAGAGCAGAACTGAAGGAAATAGAGACACAAAAAACCCTTCAAAAAATTAATGAATCCAGGAGCTGGTTTTTTTGAAAAGATCAACAAAATTGATAGACCGCTAGCAAGACTAATAAAGAAGAAAAGAGAGAAGAATCAAATAGATGCAATAAAAAATGATAAAGGGGATATCACCACCGATCCCACAGAAATACAATCTACCATCAGAGAATACTACAAACACCTCTATGCAAATAAACTAGAAAATCTAGAAGAAATGGATAAATTCCTCGACAAATTCACCCTCCCAAGACTAAAACAGGAAGAAGTTGAATCTCTGAATAGACCAATAACAGGCTCTGAAATTGTGGCAATAATCAATAGCTTACCAACCAAAAAGAGTCCAGGACCAGATGGATTCACAGCCGAATTCTACCAGAGGTACAAGGAGGAACTGGTACCATTCCTTCTGAAACTATTCCAATCGATAGAAAAAGAGGGAATCCTCCCTAACACATTTTATGAGGCCAGCATCATCCTGATACCAAAGCCTGGCAGGGACACAACCAAAAAAGAGAATTTCAGACCAATATCCTTGATGAACATTGATGCAAAAATCCTCAATAAAACACTGGCAAACCAAATCCAGCAGCACATCAAAAAGCTTATCCACCATGATCAAGTGGACTTCATCCTTGGGATGCAAGGCTGGTTCAACATATGCAAATCAATAAATGTAATCCAGCATATAAACAGAACCAAAGACAAAAACCACATGATTATCTCAATAGATGCAGAAAAGGCCTTTGACATAATTCAACAGCGCTTCATGCTAAAAACTCTCAATAAATTAGGTATCGACGGGACGTATCTCAAAATTATAAGAGCTATCTATGACAAACCCACAGCCAATATCATACTGAATGGGCAAAAACTGGAAGCATTCCCTTTGCAAACTGGCACAAGACAGGGATGCCCTCTCTCACCACTCCTATTCAACATAGTGCTGGAAGTTCTGGCCAGGGCAATCAGGCAGGAGAAGGAAATAAAGGGTATTCAATTAGGAAAAGAGGAAGTCAAATTGTCCCTGTTTGCAGATGATATGATTGTATATCTAGAAAACCCCATTGTCTCAGCCCCAAATCTCCTTAAGCTGATTAGCAACTTCAGCAAAGTCTCAGGATACAAAATCAATTACAGAAATCACAAGCATTCTTGTACACCAATAACAGACAAACAGAGAGCCAAATCATGAGTGAACTCCCATTCACAATTGCTTCAAAGAGAATAAAATACCTAGGAATCCAACTTACAAGGGATGTGAAGGACGTGTTCAAGGAGAACCACAAACCACTGCTCAATGAAATAAAAGAGGATACAAACAAATGGAACATTCCATGCTCATGGGTTGGAAGAATCAATATCGTGAAAATGGCCATACTGCCCAAGGTAATTTATAGATTCAATGCCATCCCCATCAAGCTACCAATGACTTTCTTCACAGAATGGGAAAAAACTACTTTAAAGTTCATATGGAACCAAAAAAGAGCCTGCATCGCCAAGTTAATCCTAAGCCAAAAGAACAAAGCTGGAGGGATTACGCTACCTGACTTCAAACTATACTACAAGGCTACAGTAACCAAAACAGCATGGTACTGGTACCGCAACAGAGACATAGATCAATGGATCAGAACAGAGCCCTCAGAAATAATGCCGCATATCTACAACTATCTGATCTTTGACAAACCTGACAAAAACAAGCAATGGGATAAGGATTCCCTATTTAATAAATGGTGCTGGGAAAACTGGCTAGCCATATGTAGAAAGCTGAAACTAGATCCTTTCCTTACACCTTATACAAAAATTAATTCAAGATGGATTAAACACTTACATGTTAAACCTAAAACCATAAAAACCCTAGAAGAAAACCTAGGCAATACCATTCAGGACATAGGCATGGGCAAGGACCTTATGTCTAAAACACCAAAAGCAATGGCAACAAAACCCAAAATTGACAAACGGGATCGAATTAAACTAAAGAGCTTCTGCACAGCAAAAGAAACTACCATCAGAGTGAACAGGCAACCTACAAAATGGGAGAAAATTTTTGCAACCTACTCATCTGACAAAGGGCTAATATCCAGAATCTACAATGAACTCAAACAAATTTACAAGGAAAAAACAAACAACCCCATCAAAAAGTGGGCGAAGGACATGAACAGACACTTCTCAAAAGAAGACATTTATGCAGCCAAAAAACACATGAAAAAATGCTCATCATCACTGGCCATCAGAGAAATGCAAATCAAAACCAGAGTGAGATACCATCTCACACCAGTTAGAATGGCCATCATTAAAAAGTCAGGAAACAACAGGTGCTGGAGAGGATGTGGAGAAATAGGAACACTTTTACACTGTTGGTGGGACTGTAAACTAGTTCAACCATTGTGGAAGTCAGTGTGGCGATTCCTCAGGGATCTAGAACTAGAAATACCATTTGACCCAGCCATCCCATTACTGGGTATATACCCAAAGGACTATATATCATGCTGCTATAAAGACACATGCACATGTATGTTTATTGCGGCACTATTCCCAGTAGCAAAGACTTGGAACCAACCCAAATGTCCAACAACGATAGACTGGATTAAGAAAATGTGGCACATATACAGCATGGAATACTATGCAGCCATAAAAAATGGTGGGTTCATGTCCTTTGTAGGGACATGGATGAAACTGGAAACCATCATTCTCAGTAAACTATCGCAAGGACAAAAAACCAAACACCACATGTTCTCATTCATAGGTGGGAATTGAACAATGAGAACACATGGACACAGGAAGGGGAACATCACACTCCGGGGACTGTTGTGGGGTGGGGGGAGGGGGGAGGGACAGCATTAGGAGATATTCCTAATGCTAAATGACGAGTTAATGGGTGCAGCACACCAACATGGCACATAGATACATATGTAACAAACCTGCACATTGTGCACATGTACCCTAAAACTTAAAGTATAATAATAAAAAAGAATATTAAAATGAATCCCTTGTATTTAACTTAAGATAAAAATATTTTTATATCTAGCAGTTCTTTTCAATCATCTGTGAAGTCAGCAGCTCAGAGAACTGTCTCCATTTCTCCAATGAAGGGAGTGAGATTCAGAATCATGAAATAATATGCCTCCAGATACCAAGATAGTCATAAATATGAGAGCAGACATCAGATCAGCCATTTACTTATTGTGCTTTCTTTTGTACAGTGCACTTTCCTTTTGCAAGGTACTACTTCTTTCAAGAGGCAGGGTTAAAGAAATGGGGAATATGTGGCTATATTATAGTCACAGGACCTTTTAGATATAATACACTGGGCTGGATTTATATAGCAGTAGTTCTCTACTGTTTTTCTCCACTACACACAGAATGAATGGTGTCCACACTCCCATGACTGTACACAGGATTATACCAATATTCTGCAATTGTAACCCCACTATTTTTTTTCTTTCTCTTCTACTCAGTAGAGCATATAGCAATGTAGGTAAGCAATTTACCAAAGGAATAGCCTTAAATCTTTTCTATTTTACATATAAGAAAGATAATTCACAAATTTTGAATTTTTAACTTCTACGATGAATAAATTACTTGCAACACACTTCAAATTTATATCAGTACATTACTATGGGTTAACACTCTAGCTGCGAAATTCTAAACTGGAAGATACGATGGGGCAACTTGAATACTTACAGGTTTTCATGACAGAGCATGCAGGGATTGTTGTAGGTTTGGCCATCGTCACCACAGACAGGCTTTAAATCCTTTGGACAAAGATAACCTATCCTGGGCAATACTCGGTAGTCTTTGCACATCTCAGAATCCTGAAGAAGCAAACAATAAAGCAGACTTACTTTATGGCATTCAAGGAGAGGGATGGGCTTAAGAAAACCTCTTGAGTTCCTTCATCCAACTTGAATAAATGGTTGTAAAAAGAGTGTGATATATGTTATTCAAACTCAAAGATTGATTTTGCACCATATGAAGTGGATTTAACTTCCTGTATTTGGCAATTTTTAACTTGACAAGGTAAGTAAACAAAGAAACAAGGAATAGCAAAGCAATAAGAAAGCAAAAATCCTTTATAATGTGTGACACAATTACTTGCCCATAAGAAGAAATCTAGAATCATAGGCATGCTAGAAATAATATTCGCCTTTTTAAGTGAAGGTGTTGGTTACATACAGCCTAGAAAGGAAAGACTCAGAGGTAAATACTCATAAATTGCATGAGTTTTGAGTCCTAGCTCTACCACTAACTAGAGAAGTAACTTATCTAACTTTTCTCAGCCTTAATTTTCTCACCAGAAAATCATAAATAATAGTAGTCCTTACTTTATATTACTGCTTTAAGGGATTAAAACAGATAATGCATGTAAGTTCATGATTAATGCAGTATCTGTCACATACTAAGTGTTCAATAAATTTTAGTTGTCAGTGTGTTTTCCATGGTAAAAAACATATGTATATTTTCCATGTAAAAGAAGAAACATACTTGCTCTTTGTAGTGTTTTGGAAGTATGAGTTTAATAATTAATGATAATTCCAAGAACTTGATTAGTTTTTTTAAAAGGCAAAAAGTAGAGCCAAAATATAAAAAAAAGTACTCAAAAGCAAATAGGATGATGGAAGACTTAAATCCAATGGTATCAGTAATTACATAGAATATTAACAAGTAAGTACTCCAGTTAAAAGATAGAAATTATCTAACTGGAAGAACAAAAAGAATCAACTATATAATATTTATAAGAAATATATTTATAAGTAAAAGGATGAGTTCTAAATAACTCATGACTCAAAATAATCATAGAATTTAGACATGAAAAGAATTACAAAGAAAATATAACCTATCAAATCCCAGCAGCCAAAGCAGTCATTTGGGGGAAAATTATAACTTTAATACATATATTAGAAAGGAAGGAGGTTCTAAAATGGATGATCTAAACTTTCATCTGAAGGAGCTAGCCAATGATGAGCATAGAAAATTTTTTAAAATAAAAAATAAAGAGGAGAAATTGATGAAATAGAAAACAGAGCAAAGCCAAAAGTTAGCTGCTTGAAAAGAATAAGTTGATAAGCTATTTGCAAAATTGACCAGAGTCAAGAAAACATATATTACCAATATTACAGATAAAACGTCATCACTATATGAGCTGTAGATATTAAAAGAATAATTTAGATGTTATAAATAACTATATGCCAAAAACTTTGACAACATAGATGAAATTAATAAATTCCTTGAAAACTACTTACTGAAAACAGATACAAAGACAACATAGAAAATTTAATAGTATTATATCTGCTAATACTCGTTTTGGAGGAGTCAAGCAGTATTTGTGTGCTTGTTCCTTTGTTTTGATAAATGACTCAAACACCTAAATGAATTGCTTTAGATTGTGGTGAGTTCCATATTGGTACAAATATTCATGCAGACTTTAGATAAGTAACTTATATGAAACCCTGGCAAAGGTTAGACTCAACCAGGTATATCAATCGTATTTTTTCAGGTAACTGGTGCTATAATGTTCAAAAGGTACTACAATGTTCCTCACTCTCTCTCTCTTTTTATTTTTTTAACGTAGTACATCAACTCAAAAAATTCTGTTGACTCCACCTTCAAAACAGACCCAGTATCTAACCACCTCTCAAGAGCTCCACCACTACTAACATGGTATAAACCAGCATCATCTCTTCTGTAGACTACTGCAATAGCTAACTAGCTGTCCAGCCCTTGCCTCCCTGCAGTGTTTTCAATAGGTATCAGGCAAAGTTATTCCTTTAAAACATAAATCAAATCATATTAGTCTTTTCAAAACTTCATTCAGAATATTAGGCAAAGTCTTTAAAACTGTCTACAAAACCCTTTATAACATGGCCTCCCATTAGCTTCCTGACTTCCTCTTCTACAGCTGAGGTAGCTCTATTTCAACAACACTAAACGCTTTGCTGTGTTTTCTCCCTGGAATATGTTCTCCTCAGATATACCTACAGAATCAATACCCTTAGGTCTTGATGTAAATGTCACCTTCTGAGAGAGTTATTCTCTGTATATGTCACTTAAAATTGTATCCCCCTCCCCTCCTCATCTCAGAAATTACTGTACCATTTTTTTCTGCCTTATTTCCTCCTTGGCATTATTTTTTCATTTATTCATATTATTTATTGTATCTGCTTTTCCAATATACTATGAACTTCTTGTAGTGAGCGCTATCTGTTTTGTTTATGGCTATTAACCTAGCATACATAAATAATGCCTGGAGGCCGAGCGCGGTGGCTCATGCCTATAATCCCAGCACTTTGGGAGGCCGAGGTGGGCGGATCACGAGGTCAGGAGATTGAGACCATCCTGGCTAACACGGTGAAACCCCGTCTCTACTAAAAATACAAAAAATTAGCGTGGTGGCGGGCGCCTGTAGTCCCAGCTACTCAGGAGGTTGAGGCAGGAGAATGGCGTGAACCGCGGAGGCGGAGCTTGCAGTGAGCGGAGATCGCACCACTGCACTCCAGACTGGGCGACAGAGCCAGACTCCGTCTCAATAAATAAATAAATAAATAAATAAATAAATAAATAAATAAAGCCTGGAAAAATAGCAGGTGCTCAGTAAGTATTTGTAGACTGACAAAAGGACTGCTGGCTTGATGAAAAAAATGAATAATGAAAGACTTATTTCTCCAAAAGAAATCTCAGCTCCAAAACAGACTGTAGCTTATGAGGGAGAATGAGAGGGCTACTGGTCTGCTGATGATATCTTATTGCTATCACAGGTATGATCACTTTGTGATATTTCATTTAGCTATTTACTTGGATATGTGCATTTCTTCTATGTGACTATTATACTTTAGTATTTAAAAAAAAAACATATTTTGTTAATAGCTCTTCTCCGTGCCTTTGGATCCCTGATGTGGAGCTCAATTCACCAGAAATGTGTAATTAATGCATATTTCATGTATGTAACTCATCTGTTACCCTAGTTGAATTGGGTGAATAATGAGGTAAAATTCATGTTGGATACCTTTCTTTCTCCTTTTCTGGGTCATCAGCCTAGGTGCTAAAATCTTCCTTTTAGGGCCCAATCTGAGAATCTGCTTGATGATCTCATATTCTCTTTGCTCCTTTCTACTCCTCATCTTGCCAAGGCTCTACAAAGTAAATCGTATCATGCTAATGTACACTAATACTTACATTACTGGTGACCATCAGCTACAAGAGAGAGAAAGAGAGAGAGGTGGGGTCTTGTTCTGTCACCCAGGCTGTAATGCAGTGGCACTATCATGGCTCATGGTAGCCTCGACCTCCTGGGCTCAAGCCATCCTTCCACCTCAGCCTCCCAAGTAGCTGGAACTACAGGCATAAGGCACCATGCCCTGCTGATTTTTTTTTGTATGTTTTCTAGAGACAGAGTTTAACCATGTTGCCCACAGTGGTCTCAAACTCCTGAGGCCAAGGGATCTGCCCGCTTTGGCCTCCCACAGTGCTGGGGTTATAGGCATGAGCCACCGCACCCAGCTCAGCCTATATTTTAAACAAGAAGTTTTAGCTACTGCGAACTGGTAATTTGTGGAAATTTATACCTGTGAGCATGCTTGGCATAGAGTTCCAGGATGTAGAAACAGATTTGGTTGGAGGAGGGAAATAAGCGGAAGCTAGGTGAGGAAGCTAAGAATACCAAGAGGTATGCTAAAATTACAGAATTGAGGCACCTGACTATGTATTTTACCATATGTGAGATTAGTCACAATTATTCCACACACGCATTGTAAATTTCAAAATATACTAAATTGAAGCAGGGCAAATAATCTCAAAGGGCACAGAATAAGGCACTAATGAGAAATCCCAGAACTCTCACAAAGCATAAACTGCATATAGTCCTCAAAGGACTTCAGGCTGCACTGAATCAGCAAACCTCAGACCCTTCTATGAAAATAGCAAATAGCAACAGGTAAAAAGAAATCAAGAAAATTAAATTGATAAGTAGCTTTTCAGAAATAGTCCTCCTTACCAGAGAACTGAAAGAGTCTGGGCTGTCTTCCTCTTGAAAAGCTCTAACATGGGATGGCTTTTCTTGAAGTTTTGCCCTTCCCAAAGCTTCTGTTAGACTAGAGAAGAAAATAAACACCAATTTAAAATAAGAAACAGTTCCTATAACTTCCAGTGAGAAGTTAAGCAATCCTCATAAAATATGACAGAGGCCAGGCATGGTAGTTCATGCCTGTAACCCCAGCATTTTGGGAGGCCTAGCTGGAGAATCACCTGAGGTCAGGAGTTGGAGACCACCCTGGTGAACATGGTGAAACTCCATCTCTACTAAAAATACAAAAATTAGCTGGGCGTAGTGGTGCACACCTGTTATCCCAGCTACTCGAAAGGCTGAGGCAGGAGAATCTCTTGAACCCAGGAGGCAGAGGTTGCAGTGAACTGAGATCGCACCATTGCACTCCAACCTGGGCAACAGAGCGAGACTCTGTCTCAATCAATCAATCAATCAATAAAACTGAATCACAGCACATTGAGATAGTGACCAGGATGACATACTAAGAAAAGTACAATTAGGAGCTGGTTTAGAACTTTTCATCACTTAACAGATGACAAGTGGGTTAATGTTCTTAAGTTTTGATTTTCTAGAACATAAAATGAGAGTAGTATTTGGTAATTCCCCCCTCAAAGAATACTCATTATGAAAAGCTAAATAAATTTGATTATTATTGTGTTCACAGTGTGCTTTACAACCATCATCATCATCATCATTTATAATGTCCATTGGTCTCCATTTCTATTTGCTTTTTAGAATAACCTAGAAACTCTAAAAAACAAATTCCATAGCCCCAAGATTCTGATATAATATATTTTGGGGTGTAAAAATTTGTATTTATTTTTAAAGGCATCTCAATTGAGTCTGATCTAGTTGTGGAATAAAGATCTTGAAGAATTTCTTCTAATTATGATGCTGAAAGTTGAAAACAAATTGTTTAATGACACAGCTAGTATACATCTTGGTTAGAACTTACATACGGAATTTCTGTCTCCAAGTCTCAGTGGTCTTTCTACTATATCAGGTGTTCTCAATTTGAGGGCTTTAATTCTAAAGACTAATTTTAAAATCCCATGGGGTTCATAAATACACAAACTTATTCAATCACCAGTTTCTAAAAATGCAGTTCCCCTGCTAGCTACAGGGGGAGCAGAATCCTCTTACTCACAAAACAGCTCTGCACATGTAGCACTTGTTTGTATAGAACTTTCCATCAGCACCGCGCACTGGGTCATTCTCTCTAGAGCAGATGAGCTCATTGTTCCTTACATAGTTTCGAAATTCACTGCATTCATCCTAGAAAATGAGAAAGGGAAAGTGAACATGGCTTTGTCCCGTTTTGGCTTAGTGATTTTTTCAAACTTGGTTTTAGGAAGTCCTCTCTTAGCTCTGGGCTCAGACTCACTGTACTTATCCTGGCAACAGAGGCCAAGGAACGCACAGGTTGTCTAAATTTTGCATCCTCTGCTTCATTCTGAACCTGTCTGCACTGGTCCTGAAAAATGTAGGGAAACATAAAACAACACTTGATAGACCTTCCTGTTTTTTTCTCCCGTTCATCCATCCTTCCTTTCCCCATTTTCCCCATGAAGCATGCTTTTGACAAAAGGACAATTGCTCAGGGATCTAACTCTACAAATGTGATTGTTACTGTTAAAGAATTGAATGAAGATGTCTTCTTTGTAGTCTTGAAAAAGAAATAGAAAAGAAAGCATCACGCATGCACACTGCTGATTCTTTAATACTGATACAATCATCCGGTGAAAACAGAAGGGAAGCTAAAAGGGAGACTTAGATTGGTTTATATTACCTGAATTATTAAAATAAACATCAACAAGCTACCCAAAGCCTTATTTCACACTTAAAGTGTCAAAGATAAGCATGCAGTTGAGTTGATAAAGAATTTTACCCTCTACTTTTCAATCCATATTTCTCCCAAGGAGGAAAGACTAAAACAATAATTGACACACACTCTCAGAGAATTTTCTACAAAATCAAAAAAGGTATCAAACCCCCAAAGCCACCCACAAAATCTTGTTATGATCCAAAGTGACAAGACAAGCAAAATCAATTTTCTTTGAAGTTAAGAGATTAATATCTTTATTATTCCCAAAACTGGAGAAGAATGCAAAATTCTGAGGGTGAAAAGTAAAATGGTTATTTTGGTATCCTTTAATAAATAACCTTTGCATTATTTGAGGGCTTGCTACTTGATTTCTCTTCATCTTTCTTTTTTCTTTCATTAGCTTCTCGATCGCTGCAGAATAATAAAAAAAAAAAGATAGAGTAATTTTTCAAGGGTTGTTACTGAATTGTCTGTAACCACGTATTTCTTCAATTCTAAATATTAGCAAATCTAACACTGTTTTCTTATAACTAAAAAAAATTCTAAGAATATTTTTTATAAGCTAGTCAGTTCTGATTGTTGGAATTTTCATGATAATATATTTGTGGCAATGCTATCAACTTTCATAGATGCTGTTACTATATTCTTATCCAGAAAAATATGATCCTAAAAGGTCTTTATTTTTCCTTAATATAATAGACTTAAGACTCTCATCTAGAAAGTTGCTATAATTCTCATTTTTACTTTTCTAATTAAATTATAACTAAACTCACAATTTTGATTGTTATTTACATAGGTATAATGCTTTGAAGTTCATAAACATTTTTAAAATGTCCTTGAATCTCCGCAAAATTATATTGTGCAGTCATTTTTCCCTCAGGAGGAACTGAGGCTCTGCACAATGAACTGGCCTGTCCCAGGTTACTTAGCTGATAAGCTACCTCTTCCTACCCCAGAGGTTCCGGGTATGATTATGCTTCTCAACATCAAAATAAAAAAAAATATTGTGAGAGTGCTTTGGAAATTGTCTCTTCAAAAGAGAGGAGCTATCATATCATTAATGTGTGATGCCAAGTATCCTAGGTTTTAAAAGTAACAAGAACTAATTTCTGGCAAACAGGCACAACTATCAAATTTATCGATAAACCTTTTTACGTACAAGATGCTCTGACACATAGCACATTTATTGATGTGCATCTTGCCATATGGGCCTCGAACAGGGTTATTTTCTCTGGTGCAGATAAGCTTCCCATTTCTCTGCATGCTTCGAAATTCACGACACAGATCCTACCAACAGTAGCAAAAAAAGTTGTTACTGTCATGGTATAATCTTTCAAACCTGATAATATGATTGACCGATTAGATATAAACTCATAACACAGGAAAAAAACAGAGAAAGTAAAATTCCAGAGAAGAAATATGTTTTAAAGGCACTTTATTCAACCCCTACCTAAGAAGTTTGAATCTTCTCCATTGCATCTCTATCAAATGATTGTCTTGCCCCAATGGAATTACACTAAAGCAGCCCATTCCTTTAAAAACTATATATTATATACATATATATATATATGCAAGCAAGATTACATATATATATTGCACCACTGCACTCCAGGCTGGACAACAGAACAAGATTTTATATATATATAACAAGATTTTACATATATATATAAAATATATTATATATCTATCTATATATAAAATATATACCTATCTATATATATAATATATTACATATCTCTCTATATATTATATATATATAATCTTGTTATATATATAATATGATCTTGTTATCTATATATAATCTTGTTCTGTTGTCCAGCCTGGAGTGCAGTGGTGCAATCATAGCTCATTGCAGCCTCTAACTCCTGGGCTCAAGCAACACTCCCACCTCAGTCTCCTAAGTAGCTAGAACTACAGGCATGTGCCATCATGCCTGGCTAATATTTTAAAATTTTTTGTAGAGATGGGAAAACTCTTGGCCTCAAGTGATCCTCTCACATTGGCCTCCCAAAGCACTGAGATTACAGGCATGAGCCCCCCAATGCCCTGCCGCATCTCATTTTAATACAGTTTTCTATGAGGCAGAGCCCCAAACCTGTCTCCCTATGAGTGCACTCAGTATTCCACACATAAAAAGTCTACTTCACAAGCCCTGGAATGAACTAAAAGACACTCTTCTGGAAAAGCATAAAAACATGTAAACTTTCAGCTTCATTTCTCAACCACAATTTACCAAAAACAAACAAACAAAAAAGCATTTTTATTGTGCGAGGTGCTTTGTCGTGTGGTTTAATAGATTTCCTTTAGTGGTCGTAAAAATCTTATAAGATAAATACTCATCATCCCCATTTTACAGATGAGAAAAATAAATCTCAGTGATATTAAATAAAGTCAGTGTTGAATTTGTGATCAGAAACCTGCTAACCACCAGGCTATACCTTTTTGCTTACTTGCTTTTACAAGGCAGAGAATAAAACTCCTATCTGTGGATAAGTATATGGAGCTGCCTTTTGTGTTCATTGAAACACAATGATCATAAAAAGAAGCCAACAGAACCGAGTCTACAGACAGGATCTAGAATGTATTAAAATCTTCAGAGAGCTACAGAAGTCTCTGGAACTTCCTTTAAGCCCAAAGAGCCAAAGTGGTGATATGGAAACGTTACCTTAAAAAATAACACAGTAACCTAGATTGTACTTACCCTTCTTTCTTTAAATTGTGATGTCCGTAAACAAACAATTCCAGGCCTTACTTTTAATTGCAGCATTTTAAAAAATTCTCTAGAATTAAATACCTATCAACATATTAAATGTCTCACAACCACCATTTTCACAAATTACTGGAAGTATGTTCTTTTCCAGGTGCTCACAATACCACATATGTTTATAATAGCACTCCTCTGACTGTATTGCAACCCTGCAATTCAGTCTTTGACTCTTCTATTCATTGGTTATGTGTAGTTAACTTCTCTTAAGTTTTCCTGAATTCTAAAAAATTGGAACAATATCACCACTGAATAGATTTTGGGTAGATTTAAATATAATTATTGGTAAACCTTATTTAACTTTGCATGTGTAGATAAAACTGTAGTTCTCTATTCGACACACACACACTCACACACAATCTCAATATTTTATTTTTATTTATTTTTTTAAGACAAGTTCTTACTCTGTTGCCCAGGCTGGAGTGCAATAATGCTATCATAGCTCACTACTGCCTTGAACTCATGGGCTCAAGTGATCCTCCCACCTTAACCTCCCAAGTAGCTAGAGTTACAGGTGTGCACCATCATGCCTGGCTATTTTTTTTTAATTATTATTATTTTGTAGAGACAGGGTCTCACTATGTTGCCCAGGCTGGTTTTGAACTCCTGGGCTCAAGTAGTTCTCTTGCTCTGGTCTCCCAAAACACTGGGATTAAAAGAGTGAGTTACCACACCCTGCCTCCATATTTTCTTTATTTTTTTTCACTCAGTGTTTTCTATATATACATATATATAGCATTTTTCTGTTCGAAATTTTTAAAATAAGGATCACAAAATTAAAAATTTACCAAGATTTTAAATAGATGTCCTTTAGAGATCATGTGAAGTTGTGCAATAATTTTCTCAAAGCCATTCATCTACCATAATGCACAACAGATATTCCCAAAATATTTTTAAATAACGATAATTACTATTAATGTTTCATTTTCTTTAGTGACTACAGGCTTAATGAAAAGTTGCCCTACTAATAGGAAAAATCTTCCTAGGGAAATTTTACTATTTATCTTCTCTAATTGGAGTCCGTCGGTGGATTCAAAGAGATTGTGCTGTGTAATATTCTACGTGTTGGTGTTGTAGTGTTGAATACTATTTATAAAGACCAAAACTGAACACTAGGTGGCAATGTAATGCCAGATCGAGAATTTATAATCTCAAACTCCAACTTTTTTTCTTTTTTTTTTTTTTTTTTTTTGAGACAGAGTCTCGCTCTGTCCCCCCGGCTGGAGCGCAGTGGCGCAATCTCGGCTCACTGCAAGCTCTGCCTCCCGGGTTAACGCCATTCTTCTGCCTCAGCCTCCCAAGTAGCTGGGACTACAGGCGCCTGCCACAATGCCTGGCTAATTTTTTTGTACTTTTAGTAGAGATGGGGTTTCACTGTGTTAGCCAGGATGGTCTCGATCTCCTGACCTCGTGACCTGCCTGTCTCGGCTTCTCAAAGTGCTGGGATTACAGGCCTGAGCCACCGTACCTGGCCTCAAACTCCAAACTTTTGATACTAATTTTCTTTGTAATTTTGGGCATCTGATTGCTTGATATTTATTTGTTTAAAAAATTCAGAAACAGCAGAGTGCGATGGCTCATGTAATCCCAGCACTTTGGGAGGCTGAGACTTGAGCTCCGGTGGATCGCTTGAGCTCAGGAGTTCGAGACCATCCTGAGCAACAGCAGGACCCTGTCTCAAAGGAAAGAGAAAATTCAAAAATGAAATTCACTGGCTAACTACAATAATTTGACAACTGTCACTGGTTTTAATTTAATTTCAAGATCTGGCCACGATTTCATTGTTTACCATTGTATTGCCAATGATTGGGACAGAGTCAGCATTTCATGAGTATTTGTTGAATAAATTTACCATACAATGAACTAACTGAATTCAGGTATTAGCCTGTCTAACATCTATTACCTCTTTGTCATTGCTCCTTTCTCCTGTATTGCTCCTGCCTTCATCCTCTTTCTTTTTTTTTTCAGCTGCTTCCCTTTCCCTGGGAGGAAAACAATGAAACATTTCAATCAAAGTGAACAAATGCCTCATTAATTACTAGATCTGCTTCTAAAACAATTGTCATTTTCTCAAACTGGTAAGAAATGATTATTGTACTTTAAGACTCACAGTCAAAAGCTCATTTTGAAACATACTCACAGTTTTTCCTTACACATAGTACACTTATTGCCATGTGTCTTGCCATCTGGACCCCGGACAGGGTCACTTTCTCGAGTGCAGATAAGTTTTCCATTTTTCATTTGGCTTCTAAACTCATCACATGTATCCTGAAAAGATGGGAAGATTATATTGGAAGTGCTGTTTTTACATAGTATTTGATTGGATTTGAGAATCAGAGGATTTCTTTCCAAGAGTCAGGCAGCCAAGTAACCTTGCTGTGGTAGGCAAAATAATGGCCCACAGAGAGAGATGTCTATGTTCTAATTCCTGGAACCTCCAAATATGTTGCTTTACGTGGCAAGGAGGAATTATGGTTGAATATGGAATTAAGATTGCTAATCAGTTGAATTTAAAATGGGGAAGTTACCCTGGATTATCCAAGTGGGGCCCATGTAATCGCAAAGGTTCTTACTCATGAAAGAGAGAGGCAGAGGCAGGACCGTCAGTGTGAGAATGATACAGCATAAGAAGGACTTGACTGGCCATCACTGGCTTAAGGGTGGCCACAAGCCAAGGAATACAGGTAGCTTCTAGAAGTTAGAGAAAGCAAAGAAACAGATCCTCACCTAGAGCCTCCACAAAGGAATGCAGCATTACCGACACCTTGGTTTTAGCACAATCAGACCATTTAAAACTTATGGAATCCAGAAATATAAGATAATAAATTTGTGCTATTTTAAGCAACTGCTTATAGTAACTTACACTAGCAGCAAAATAATACAAAAACAAAAATAAATCCCAGTATACTTGCAAAACCTCATTTTCCCTATCTACAAAATAAGGTTAAAAGGCCATATTTGACCAGGCTGTTGAAGTAATTAAATAAACTATTATTTATAAAAATGCCTTGTAGGCAAGACGCGGTGGCTCACGCTTGTAATCCCAGCACTTTGGGAGGGTGAGGCGGGCGGATCACGAGGTCAGGAGATCGAGACCACGGTGAAACCCTGTCTCTACTAAAAAATACAAAAAATTAGCCGGGCGTGGTGGCGGGTGCCTGTAGTCCCAGCTACTCGGAGAGGCTGAGGCAGGAGAATGGTGTGAACCCGGGAGGCGGAGCTTGCAGTGAGCCGAGATTGCGCCACTGCACTCCAGCCCGGGCGACAGAGCAAGACTCCGTCTCAAAAAAAAAAAAAAAAAAAAAAAAAAAAATGCCTTGTAAAGTGTCAGACTTAAAGACATCCACTTGGAATTAGGTTTCTTCACTGAACAAGTTATCGGTGATAGTCACTGATAACTTGGTAACTCCTGACCTTCTAAGGGCAAGCTGTAGCTTGATCATGTTGACACCTTCTTCTATAGTTTTGATCACCAACTGTTGACTCACAGAAAGCCCATTCTTGCCAAAACCCAAATAATAACTCACCTTCCCTGATTCTGATCCAGTCCCATTTGATCTAGAACGAGAATAATCATTTTTTCTCTCTGCTTCTCTTTCCCTGGAGGAGAAAAAGTGAATATTCGTCTTGTTAACAAATATTGGCCCTGGATTATGCAGTAAGTGTGTCCCGTGCAAATGACAAGAAGTCAGCTTTCTTCAACTGTGCTGGTCAATTATTCCAAATGGCCATGACAAAGTCTTCCTAGGATTCTGGGACAATAAAGAACAAGGGTCTATCATGATAGCACTTAGAGTTCACAGAATTGTAATAGAAAATACAATAGAAATCAGCCACTTGGTTAGCTGCCCTTGCTAACGCTCATTGTTCCTTAGAGAACGCAAGAGAAAAAAATAGAATATTTGGAAATTAGCAAAAAGAATAACTTGCATGGAAGGAGCCATAGCAAATGAGAAATAGCCATTCATTCAAGAGGAATGTGACTATGTTTTAGACATGCCTGTTGAGAGAAATACTTACAATTTTGCTTTACACATGGTACACTGATTGTTGTATGATTTGCCATCAGCATCACGTACAGGATCACTCTCCCGAGTACAGCTAAGTCTTCCATTTTTCATTTGTTCCCGAAACTCAGCACATTCGTCCTGAAAACAGAGAAGAATGAAGGGCCCCTGGATTACTTAGTCTACTGTATTCTTAGTAAATGTTTTTAACAATCTGAGTAAGAGAAGTTCTTTCACCTCTCTTTATAAGAAACATAACATTGCCAGGTGCGGTGGCTCATGCCTGTAATCCCAGCACTTTGGGAGGCCAAGACGGGTGGATCATGAGGTCAGGAGTTCGAGACCAGCCTGGACAACATGGTGAAATCCTGTCTCTACTAAAAATACAAAAATTAGCTGGGCATGGTGGCGGGTGCCTGTAATCCCAGCTACTTGAGAGGCTGAGGCAGGAGAAACATTTGAACCTGGGAGGCAGAAGTTGCAGTGAGCCAAGATTGCTCCATTGCACTCCAGCCTGGGTGACAGGGTGAGACTCCATCTCAAACAAACAAACAAACAAAAAAACTAACATCTAGGTCTGGTATCTGCAGAGAAAAAGGGACCAGAATTACCCATGTTCTAATTATAAGAGATGAGTTGTCATGGCTACTAATGTTGCTTTTAAGGATCTACACAAGCAAATTATAAATATGACTGAATTTGACAGCATATATTAAATGTCAGCAAACTACAGTTTCCCCTTGGTACGCTTGGGGGATTGGTTCCAGGATCAAAATCCATGTATACTGAAGTCTGTCCGTTGGCCCTGTACAAATCACCTATACATAAAGTTAGCCCTCCATATATGCAGGTTTCACATCCCACAAATCCTGTATTTTTTATCTAAGTTTGGTTGAAAAAAAATTATGTACAAGTGGACCTGGGAAGTTCAAACCCATGTTACTCAAGGGTCAATTGTATAGCCCACAGGGAAGATCTTTCCTGATGCCTGTTCTTACACATAAAGTTTTACTGAAGCACATCCTCACTCATTTATTCAGATATTATTTTTTGGCTTCTTTCCCACAACAGTGGCAGAGTAAAATAGTTGCAGCAGACATCATATGACCCACAAGGCCCACATTGCTTAAAATATTTATCTGGCCTTATACAGAAAAAAAAATGTGCAGGTCTGTAGTGCAGATAGAAGAGAGAGAAAAATGCCGGAGGAAAATCCAAAATTATGCAAAATGTCAAGGAAGGTAGGTTTGACCAAGTTATGAACAAGACACACAAAATGTCTATCAGACAATTCTAATCAACATGGCTATTCCTTAAAAGGGAGAACTCAGCCTCCTAAAGCAAAAAAGATGGGAAAAAACAGAACAGCCAGAGTTTATCAAAGATAAATATTGGGCCTTTGTCAGATCTGGAAATGAAGACATGGTTTTGATAGTCTAAGATTGTAAAAACATAAATAAGGTGACTGCAATTTTATGAAACTGTGTTCAGAGACCTAAGGAGTGACCTTACATGCAACATTGCCATGCCGACACTTAAAAATGCCTCAAGAAACATGCTAAACCTTTGCCTAAATTATTTTCTTTTATCCCTGGAAGAGCACTGCTAAATCAGGGAAAGTAGAATTCAGTGAGAGGAAGTAATTTACTCAATGTCTCACAAGTCCAGGTAGTAGGGGCAGAATCATACCCCAATCTGACTCCAAAGCCTGTGCTCTTTTGTCCTATCATGCAGCCTTGGATCAATAGAAAAGACGCCTCAAAAAAGTGGCTCTGTCCAAGGCAAGAAAGAATAATGACAGAAAATGAAGAGCATGTGATGCTGACGAGAACGATTATTGATATGAGGTCTAGATTACCATAAAGAGGGCGCAGGAGACTGGGATAAGGTCATTACATATTGTTAATTATTTCGAGGTGTAAAGAAATCCAAATGAACCCCAGAGCAGTGAAAATGTGCTGATATCTTACCCTGCAACCTTAAGGGGAAACTTCTCTGTTCTCCCAAGGACTCAGCACTGCCTTTACCATAGACTATATATGCTATGTCATAGTCCTATTGTCAAGGAGTTGAGCCCACCCCAGTTATTGAAATTAGAGGTTGCTCTCACCTGAGTGTTTCCTCCTCCACCACCACTGGAACCATGTCCTGCAGCATTTCTCTGATCTTTCTCTTCTTTCCTCTTTCTTTCCTCATCTTCTTTCTGGCTGGAAATTAGAAAGTGGGAGGTAGGGAACAATAGATTACAGAGAGTGGTGTGCGTTTCTTTGAGTTTCTCATTATATGAACAAATCATATATGTATAGAATTATTGAGCATTCAGTTAACATCTACTGTGCTGCAGGCCTTCTCTAAAAATAAAAATATAAATTATATGGAGTCCTTTGCCAGGAAGGGGTCTCATTAAAATAAAACAACACCACATATATATCACCACAAACAAGACAAAGTGAGTAAAGCTGGGTGTGTTGGCTCACACCTGTAATCTCAGCACTTTAGAAGGCTGAGGTGAGTGGATCCCTGAGGTCAGGAGTTCGTTCGAGACCAGTCTGGCCAACATGGCAAAACCCTGTCTCTACTAAAAATACAAGAATTAGCCAGGTGTGGTGGTACATGCCTGTAACCCCAGCTACTAGGGAGGCTGAGGCAGGAGAATCACTTGAACCCGGGAGGTGGAAGCTGCAGTGAGCCGAGATTGCACCACTGCACTTCAGTGTGGACGACAGAGTGAGACTCCATAAGAAAAAATAAATAAATAAATAAAAAAACAAGGTGAGCAATTAACTAACACTTCATAAATGTTCACTGGGGATCTCCAGCTGTGTTTATCACCAATACCTAATGTTCGAGAGGCCCCAAAATCGTTATCTTCTCTACCAAATGTATTCTTTCTCCTGGATTTTCTACCTTTCACAAAAAAAAAACAAACAAACAAACACAAAACAGTGGAATCATCTCTAATTGCTTACTGTCCTTCAGCTTGCATAGCTGTCGCCACGTGACATTGACTTCACCTTCAAGCATCCCCCACCTTGATCCACTCACCTTCTAGCCTACCTCCTTGCTCTGCATAGCTGCCTCTTCCTGGGTTATTTATTGCAGCTTCTCCCCCTACATGAGTAGCAATTCTTAAGTTTAGTACTTTCTTTCTCTTTTTCTCCTGTTTACTGCTAACAAATGAATCTTCCTAAAGGAACAATATTTATGCCACTTACTGTCTTATCTGAACAATTTTTGCAGCTTCCCATTACATGTAGAATTGACCTCAAAATCTTTGGTGTGCATTCAAGGTTGATAAAGTTGGTAAGTTCTGACTAAACTAAATGACTTACTTTTTTCCTAATTTTAGATCCTTACTCTTGCTGTTCCCCTCTTCTCCTCTCATTACTTTCTGTCATGTCCACATTTTATCCAAATTATAAGGTCCAGTTTTATCCCACCATAAAACTTTCTATTAACTGTCCCTTTCTTGAAGTACCATAACATACTACCGACAAATTTTTCATTCAACACTTCCTCCTTTGTATTATATTACCTTATGTCCGTGACTAATCTCAGTGGACTATATGATTTCTCAGAAGATTATCTATTTCATTCACCTTTGTATAATCATTATACACATTATACACATTGTACATTGTAGATGTTTGGTAAATGCTATTGAATGACTTAAATATTCTAGGTGTACTTCCAAACTTTGTGTAAAGACCTACTTTTCATTTTCTGAAACTGTGTTATTTTCAACCATGTAGGTGAGGACTTTGACATTAAAATCTGTATGTTTTCTTTCCAATGTGAATTCTGAGATAATCCAGAGAGAGGATCCACTTAATAGCAAATAACTTAAGAATTTTATCAAGGAAGTGTGATCTACTGGCAGGGTCTACCCCAGAACTAACAGAGAATGTAATAGCTTAGTTGTATATTTTTTAATTTCTAGAACTGTGAATCTTGGCCATTATAAAGAAAAGATTAATTTCAAATGCTTTATAGATAACCTTCTGTTTCTATTACATGTAAGGACAAACACAATACATATTATTTGCCTGGCTCACTGCTTCCCCAGTTCCACCATCCCACAGTAGTGGTTTTCTTTGTACACTCACAAGACTGCCTTACACATGGCACACTTGTTGCCATGGGTCTTGCCATCTGGGCCACGCACAGGATCATTTTCTCTTGTGCAGAAAAGTTTTCCATTTTGCAAAAGACTCCGAAATTCATCGCATGTCTCCTAAAAGGAAAAGAAAACGAGAAAGCTTGAGTATCTTCTTGGAAATTAGTTTATTGGGTTCCTACTAAGTGCTTTATGGAAAAAAAAAAGAGAAAATGACCTGAGAATTTTTTTTTTCTGGCAATTATAGTGTTCAATTTCTATTAAGCACAAAGGACTTAAGAAGAAGGCTCTATTTCTTTTTCCTTGATAGCCCCAAAATCCAGACTAAACCTGCAACCATACACAAGACTGTCAATAAACTTAGTTCTCTGATGAGTGGGCACACTCCTTGTTTAGGGTTACATGAGGAATTGAGACAGAATAAGCAATCATTTAAGATCAAAGAGTTAATTACAAATGGCAATTACAATTGATTTTGTATTGTATTCTGAATTCTTTAGTTCAAGTTGAAATTCAATGAGGATGAAAGAGGGAATTTTTCTCCTAGCTCTGCTTAAAGGTTCATTGCCAGATCCCCTAACTAATTATATTTAGCAAAAGAAAAATAATATGAGAGGAGAGTCTGCCTGTAGTAGTAATGTGAAATCAGAAATTATCTCACACTGAAGAATTTTCTCTTGTTGAAGAGTGAATCTGTTTTTCATATGAACTGCTATTATTTTTAAATTTAGAATTACAAATGTGCAGTACAAATGTAAACAAGCCAAACATACAGAATTCCAGGGCAATACTTCTTTAGAGGTTATTTTTAATATCAATAGTCTTTGATGGGGGCAGGGAAATGACTACAACTTGGAATAAACTACTTGGAACAAGCCTTTTTGAATCCAAGAAAATATTATTTGCGGATGCTACTTTTTAATCTTTTTCCTAAATGCTGGCACCAAAATATAACCACAGGTAAAGCAAGGAACACATGTGGTGACCAAATGTGGTAATCCAAAAACAAAGAGTGTGCTAGAAAGAAGGCTGGCTTTGGTATCAGGAAGTCTAGGATTGAATTCTGTTGTTTCCAGAACTTTGAAATATGAAGATATTGGTACTGATACTCATACTCCCATTAACTTTATATGCAAGTTCTTCTTTTTCTCTGAATTTTAAATCTTAATATTAATATATGGGAACAGAATAAATCAGGGGTTTGCAAACTGTGACCTGTGAGCAACATCTGGCCAGCCATTTGTTTTTATAAATAAAATTGTATTGGAGTCAGCCATGTCCATATGTTTGTATACAGTCTAGGGCTGTTTTACAGTCACAACAACCAAGTTGAGTAGTTGTGACAGAGATTATATGGTCACAAAAACGGAAATATCTGCTATCTGTTCTGTTAAGAAAAAGTTTCTCAACCCCTGAACTAAATGAACCTCTAGTTCCCTCACAACTGGGGTTTCAGTAATTCCATAGTTATTTTTACAGAGATACTGCAAAACCTCATCCTTTCATTGCAGTATAAACATCCAGGATTACTACCTTTTCAGCTTCTCTTTTGACTTTTGCTCTGGGTTCAGCTCTTTCTTTTTCTTTTGCTTCTTGCTGGCTATAAGAAAAGGGAGGACAAAACAATCATTCCTGGCACCCAATACGTACTATCCTAAAGGAGAAATGTCTCTACATTAAAAAAATGGTCCATTACTTCTATACCCCACCAACTTAGCTTTGGAGTGGAAAGGTAAATACACACCTCTCTACATCATTGTTCTTGTTCTTTTGTTTGTTTGTTTTTTGTTTTTTCGTTTTTGTTTTTTTTTTTTTTGAGATGGAGTCTCGCTCTGTCGCCAGGCTGGAGTGCAGTGGCACGATCTTGGCTCACTGAAACCTCCTTCCCCTGGGTTCAAGCAATTCTCCTGCCTCAGCCTCCCAAGTAGCTGAGACTACACGCATGTGGCACCATGCCCAGCTAATTTTTTTTTTTTTTTTTTTTTTGAGACGGAATCTCGCTCTGTCGCCCAGGCTGGAGTGCAGTGGCGCAATCTCGGCTTACTGCAAGCTCTGCCTCCCGGGTTCACGCCATTCTCCTGCCTCAGCCTCTCCGAGTAGCTGGGACTACAGGCGCCCACCACCACGCTCGGCTAATTTTTTGTATTTTTAGTAGAGACGGGGTTTCACCATGGTCTCGATCTCCTGACCTCGTGATCCACCCGCCTCGGCCTCCCAAAGTGCTGGGATTACAAGCGTGAGCCACCATGCCCGGCCCATGCCCAGCTAATTTTTATATTTTTTGTAGAGATGGGGTTTCACCATGTTGGCCAGGGTGGTCTTGATCTCTTGACCTCATGATCTGCCCGCCGCGGCCTCCCAAAGTGCTGGAATTACAGGCGTGAGCCACCGCGCCCAAGCCATTCTTGTTCTTAATGTTGTTTAAAGAATAAGACACACATGCCATAGCAAACCAGTAAAGAAATTTTTATGACTATATCTCTTTTGAAAAATAAAGATGTTGTTCTTCTCCCCAGAAATAATCTAAGATATCAATTAGATGTTAACTCATTTTCAATTTATTAGCACCTAATGATTACACCTTTGGATTATTTGACAGTGACCTATGCTTGCAGAGAACAGAAGTCCTAGTCCTTTTATACCATTAACTCTGTGTAATTTTGCTTTTAGCACATGGTCCTTTCTTGATGGTGATTCAAGTACCTCTCAGACTATTGAAGAACACTAGAAATAAATGGGCTGAGTATATGGCTTTATAATAGTAAATTTCCAAACTCAATGCAAAGACAGCCTTTATTATCTACCTCTTGGAGAAAACTTCCAATGCCACCCCTCTTGCCCACCCAATGCTGATCTTCTCCCACACTCAGTTGCAGCAGCAGTGGCTGCTGCCCACTCACAAGAAGGCTTCACACATGGAGCAGGTGTTGCCGTGGATTTTCCCATCTGGACCCTCAATAGGATCATTCTCTCTGGTACAGGGGAGTCGTCCATTCCTCACATAATGACGATATTCACTGCACAGCTCCTGCCAAAGGAAGGAGGTTTTAAGAATCCAATAACTAAACACTAGAAATCTTCCTCCACATTACCCCTTTAAAAACTAAAACATAATGATTGCATGGAAAACATGATGTTGAAGGTTGATAGTAACCAAAATGCTTTTCAGAGAACTGGTCACACATTTGGAACATGGATTGCTGTTATTTATCTCATTAGAAAAACTTCAGGTCAAATATTATTCTGTACTAGGCACTGTGAAAGATACAGAGAAGAATAATGTATGGCCTCTTAAATTGCTAAAAGAATTTGTAGTATACAAAATAATACCCTCCCACCAAATACATCTAAGTCTTAATACCTGAGACCTGAGAATATGCTACCTTACATGGCAAAAAGGGCTTTTCAGATATAATTAGGTTAATAACCTTGAAATGAAGAGATTATCCTCTATTGCCATAATGGGCTCAATGTAAGGCTCAATCACAAGGGTCAGTCCTTAAAACTGCAAGAGCAAGATGGAAGACAGAGTGAGAGGGAGATGTAACCACAGAAGAACAGTCAGAGAGATATAACATTGCTGGCTTTGTAGATAGAGAAGGGGGTCCAAGAACCAAGGAACATGGACGGCCTCTAGATCTGGAGAAAGAGAGATGGATTTTCACCTGCATACCACAGAAAAGGAATACGGCTCTGCCAACCCTTTGATTTTAGCCCAGTGAGATCCTTTTTAGCCTTCTAACCTATGAAATAAGATAAGTTTATGCTATTGTTGTTGTTTTCATTGTTTTTTGTTTTATTTTATTTTGTTTTATTTTACTTTAAGTTCTGGGATACATGTTCAGAGCATGCAGGTTTGTTACATAGGTATACATGTGCCATGGTGGTTTGCTGCACCTATCAACCCGTCATCTAGGTTTTTAGCCCCCTCATGCATTAGGTATTTATCCTAATGCTCTCCCTCCCCTTTCCCCCGTCCCCAAACAGGCCCTCGTGTGTGATGTTCCCCTCCCTGTATCCATGTATTCTCATAAGTGGGAGTCGAACAATGAGAAGTTTATGTTGTTTTAAGCCACTAAAGTGTGCTAATTTGTTATTGCAACCATAGAAAACTAGTACAGAGTTTTTAATTTCTTTAAAGAAAACACATAGAGGCAACTATAAGTTATAATAAAATTAATAATATAACTAAAATATTTTTTAAATTGTTGGCATAACAAGTGATAGAGTTATTAAGTATTTGCACAAATGGGAAAATCTTTAGGGAGCAGTTAACACACAGTCTGAGCCATGAAAAGTGGCCAGAATTTTGGTAGACAAGAGGGATATTCTGACTGTGAGTAATGGCATATAGAAGGTAAAGTTTATTTTGTGTTGAAGAATTGGTGAACTGTCCAATGTGGAACACTCCACTGGACAATGAGATTAGACCAATAATGACATTAACAGCAAAAAATATAATATTACAGAGTGACTACTTAAGATATGTGTGACACTGTGCTGTTATACATTAATAAGTTTCTTGGGCCTTCATAAAAATAATATACAAAATAATAATGTCCTTATAAGTGAGAAAGCTAATATACGAAGATGTTAACTGTAGGACCTTACTGGTAGGGAAGTGAAGCAAGGATTTGAACCCTGACAGTCTGAGCCTAGAGTCGAGTTTTTTAACCACATTGTTTTTGTGACCACATGATAGAAAGCCATGAATCAATGCTTGGGATATCCAAGAAACCAAAAGGTGGCCAGTATAACTGGTGCATGGAGAACAATGTAGAATAATAGGAAATGTGACCTATGAAAAGTGGCAGGGATCAGACCATGTATTGCACTTCCAGACACTACAAGGACCTTGATTTTTCCTTTGAGTGAGATGAGAAGCCACTGGGTAGCATGACCTGCCTTATGGTTTTAAATAATTACTTTGGCTTAAGAGTTGAGAGTAGATTGTAGAGAGCAAAGGTAAGAGCAGTAGAAATGAGCTCTTCTAAATCACAAAAGGACAAAAGAAAAGAATAATGAGGACCTAAGGCATAGTCTGCAGGAATAATACAAATGGCAGAAGCGTGTAAAATCTAAAGTGCATCATGGGCCTTAAAGCCAGAACTTGTGGTTCAATTCTTGGTTCTCAAGTTACTAAGTACATATGATTATAATTATATATATATTATTTGTATCATATAATGTTTATGTTAATACATAGTAAATAATATATTAGTATGTAATTGTATTATATATATTGCTAATTAAATATATTTCTTAACTTCTTATGTCAGCTTCCAAGTCCTCTTCTATAAAATATAGATAATAATATGTCCCTTCAGTGGCTACTACAAATATCAGTCATAAAACTTTATGCCATGATGCATACAGTAGCAACGAATGTACAATTATCATTGTTTTCACTATCATGTGAGATGTTAAAGAGTGCAGACTCAAGGCTCAGAGATGCTTTTATCTCCTCAAAATCTCACAGATAATTAAGTGGGATAAAAACCTAGTTGTTGCTGTTTTTAAGCTAAATATTCATATTCAAAAATGTACTTGAGAAAAATCTGAACATCTGTCTCTATTAGTCTGCATTCAGACAGTAAGACAACAATCTATATATACTTCTTTCTTAGGTAATATAATTGACACAATCAGGGGAGAAAATGGTGATTGATCTCTCTACTGAACGCGCAATTAATAGATTTAGTGTGAATAAATTGAATAAAGAAAGGGGAGTACTCTTGTATATGGGGATCCAAACGCATTTTCCCAGTTTGCAAAGTCACTAAGAATACTGGAGTGAGGAGGAGGGAATAGGAGCCCTCCCTAGGGGGAGTGATCATTGAATATTTATGTGGCTCTGATGATCTCAAACAACTACCTGAACTGCTTCTCTCTTAACTTTTTCAGCCTCAACTTTCCCTTTTTCTTCTTTATTATTTTTCTTCTCTTCTTCTTTGAGTTTGCTGTAATAGAAAAATAAGATACAGGCTGAATATGATTCCCTACTCTTTTTGGTAGTACATTTTTAAAAGGAATGAGGATCTTCCAAACCAATAGTCAGATTCAGTCTTCAATACAAATTTATCTAGTCTGAGAGGTGCTTTTGCTTTGACCAATAGTACAGATAAATTTAGCTGTTTACATTCCCCCTCTAAACAAGAATAATTATAAAACAAGCATGCATCTTTATCAGTCTGTGGCCCTCAGGTGATCTTATTTTTTGTAGGTCGTTAATTTTAATTAACATTCTGAATAAAGCTACAATTGTCTTGATTTTATTTTACTGGTTACACTTTTCCTCTCCAAGTAACTACCATATCAGTGATAAGAGCAAAGGGTGATGCTAAGTCAGATGATTGGGCTCAAAATCATAATAAACCATGTTTTACTTTAAACTAAAAATTTTAAATATTATTTCAATGGAATTAATATTGAAGTTGAAATTCAAGGTTTGGACTGCAGTAGTGATTTAAGTCCAGTTAGATTCAACTGCTAATTTTTGGGGGTCGAACACAAGCCTAATATTCTGGTATTCTTGCCATTTTCTACTGACATACAGCATGTTAATGCTGGAAAATCCTTAGCATTTACTACATTTAGTCATTACCACAACACCAGCAAATTGAACGGGTGAGAGAAAAACCCTGGCTTCTTGAATTTCAGGCCACTTTTCTTCTAGTGCTCTACTCTGTCAACCTCTCCTTTTAGGGAATTGTAGGCATCCACTTAAGGTTGGATCAAGACATGTGAAAGTTAGGAGACATTAACTTTGCACCTCAGCAGGTATTATTTAAATAAGTATTTTTCTGGGCATTTATTTTAGGATTAAGTTCAGGAGCAGATTAAGAGCCTAAAAAGGAGGAGAATTAGAAGTGATAATAATTAACTTCTATATTGTCCCACACGATGGAGCTGTGGTCACAGGCTTACCTACACCACTCAGCAAAACAAAGGCCTTAGAAGGCCGTGAACCTGGCTTAACAAGGAGACATTTTAGTAAACATTTAGGGCATGAGCCTGTTTCCTAAAGGTGTTACTCTACACTAAGCCACTTATGAATGTTTGCGTTATACAGTAATGTCCTTGAAAGGATAAATAACAATCCTCCCTATTCCATTTATTGTTCAGGCTATTTTAATAGTCTTTATGTACTGACCCCACAGACCTCCATCCAGCTGGCTTCTCCTTAGCTCCTATATGAATAGACTAACAAATCATAAAATGTCAGGAGTGGGAAAGACATCAAAAAGATCATCCAATCCAAATCATGAAACTTCTGCTCTCTCTTTTTTACAAATGAAGATTATCAAGTGTTTAAAAAAAGCATTAAATTGAGCCTTTTCCCTTGACTTAATTGGAAAATAGAAGGATAATTGAATAAATAATAGTATTGTCACTATATGATTCAATATTACTTAATGTCTTATCCATCTGCTTGTAAACCTTTCTAACATATAACTCACAGTCTATACTCTACACATGCATGAAGGATCTGAGCCTCAGGGGCGATCATGGATGAAGAAATTCAGTGGGAGAGATGGGGTGGACACTTACAACATACTGGCACACATGGCACACTTGTTTCCATGCATTTTGCCATCTGGGCCACGGACAGGATTATGCTCCCTGGTGCATATAAGTGTTCCATTCCTCACTTGGTCCTGAAATTCACTGCAGATTTCCTGGGAAATGAAGAAAATATTTTCTCAGAGTAGTTTTCTATCCTTCCTGCATCTTTTCCTATTATGAGGAATACGTAACGTAGAGTAAAAAGTAAAAAGAAAAGTGATAACACGTAGTAGTAAATCAGTAAGTATTTACAAAGCTTCCGTCATCAACTCAGAATTGTCCTGGCATTATAGCAGATCTGAAAATATTTATCATCAAAAACATACATGTGTGTGTTGTGTTGCATACCATGGTCTATAAAAGCTAGGCAAGATCAGAGGTGGGAAGATTCCATAGGCAGGCTTAGATGAGCAGCCTTTCTGGAGGAAATGAGAATATTGCTTACCTGTGATTTGTCTTTAGGGGTCTGAGAAAGAAGAGAAAAAACATGCTTAACCTAAGAAATAAATACATATTTTGTCCAGGTATGGTGGCTCACACCTGTAATTCCAACACTTTAGGAGGCCACCGCAAGAGTGCTTGAGCCCAGGAGTTCAAGACAAGCCTGGACACAATAGTAAAACTCTGTGTCTACAGAAAAATTCAAAATAAAAAAATAAAATAAATTGCCAGGCATGGTGGTGTGTGCCTGTAGTCCCAGCTACTTGGGAGGTTTAGGTGGGAGGATCACTTGAGCCCAGGAGTTTGAAGTTGTATTGAGCTTTGATCGCACCACTACACTACAGCCTGGGCAACAAAGTAAGACCTGACTCAAAAATAAATAAGTAAATAAAAAAATTTAAAAAGACGTATCTTTATAAATAGAGAAGAGAATAAGTCTGATTCCTGGAGAAACTAACATATTTCTGGGAGTAAATTGATTTAAAAAAATTAAAAACTAGGAATGGGAGATGTGGATTTGAAGCAAGGGGGTAACAATAGGAGTGAAGAGAAGGAGGAATATGTTAATACCACTGGAAATATCTAAGGGATTTGGCAGCTGATCAAACATAATGGATGAAAACACATTTTCAATTCCAAATGATCAATGAAAACACAGTTTCACCTAGTAGAAACACTTATTTAAAAAAAAAATGAGTCAGTAAGAAGGTAAATTTTAAACTGTGTCAACTTTTCCCCAAGTAATGATGAGGTTTGTACTGTTGTGGTTATTGTTAAGAAATAGAATAAACAGGCCGGGTGCAGTGGCTCACACCTGTAATCCTAGCACTTTGGGAGGCCAAGGTGAGTGAATCATTTGAGGTCAGGAGTTTGAGACCAGCCTGGTCAACATGGTGAAACCCCGTTTCTACTAATAATAATAAAAAAAAATATTAGCCAGGCATTGTGGCGCATGCCTGTAATCCCAGCTACTAGAGAGGCTGAGGCAGGAGAATCACTTGAACCCGGGAGGCAGAGGTTGCAGTGAGCCGAGATCTGTGCCACTGCACTCTAGCCTGGGCAACAGAGAGAGACTCCATCTCAAAAAAACAAACAAAAAGAAAGAAAGATAAATCTTGTATGTAGCTACTATATGAAAATAATTCAACATCTCCACACAGATAAATTTGACTCTGCTATGTATAAAATTATAAAAGCATGGAGAGTGGACTAAAAGTAACTGGAAAGTCAGAGGCCCTACTTAATAATCTTAATTGGGTGCAAGAAAACTACCACTTGCTCCATAGCTAGGTGGTGACAAAGCTCAAATATGATAATATACGTGCTTTCGTTTTGTAAATTGGAATGATTGAGATCTTATACTCTGTATTTGAAATAACAGAGATATGAATAATGTAAATTGAAATTAGTAAATGGCATAAGTTAATACTCTAACAACAGAAATCTAATAAAAGCCAAATATGGGGAAAATTCCTTACAAAAAGTTAACATTCCACTTTTTATGAAATAAACCTTAAAATTTGAATAATTATGAAATAAAATTGGTACTGTGGACACTTCTAATCAAGACCCTTTTTGTTCAGGTTAAAAATGTTCTTCATTTATTTCTGGCATGAAAATTAAACAGAAAACATTTATTCTAATGGGATAAGTAAAGAATTATAAAGAAATGAAAAATGTCAGGGCACAGCATCAGCATTCCTGAGAATATTACCTTTGCAGCTTCTCTTTTAGCCTTTGCTCTTGCTCTTTCTTCTTGTTGACTGTAAGAAACCGAAAAGAAAAAGAAAGAAGAAATGGATCTTTTTTTTTTTTCTTTTTTGAGACGGAGTCTTTCTCTGTCACCCAGGCTGGAATGCACTGCAAGCTCTGCCTCCCGGATTCACACCGTTCTCCTGCCTCAGCCTCCTGAGTAGCTGGGACTACAGGCGCCCGCCACCACGCCCGGCTAATTTTTTGTATTTTTTTTAGTAGAGATGGGGTTTCACCGTGTTAGCCAGGATGGTCTCCATCTCCTGACCTTGTCATCCACCTGCCTCGGCCTCCCAAAGTGCTGGGATTACAGGCGTGAGCCACCACGCCTGGCCTATTATTAGGACTTTTTAATTCAATATTATATGAAGAGAATATTTTCATCTTTTGAAATTTGCTTTTTCCTACATATTGTTTAAATTTATAAATATTCATGTGTGCAGTTGTTCATTTAGTTTCATTGATGAGTAATATCACATCAATGAATAATATCCCAATGTGTGACTATATCCTAATTTCATTACTCTTTTGTTGATGGACATTTGGTTTGCTTACAAATTTATGTTGTTAAGAGCAGAGCTGGTAGAAATATTCTTATACATGTTTTTTGATGCAAATGAACAAGAGTTTCTCTTAGGTATATATCTAAGAGTAGAGTTGCTACGCTACAATGTGTGTGAATTTTCTATACTAGAAGACAATCCCGGCTCACTGCAACCTCCACCTCCCAGGTTCAAGCAATTCTCCTGCTTCAGCCTCCCGAGTAGCTAGGATTACAGGCACATGCCACCATGCCCAGCTAATTTTTTTGTATTTTTAGTAGAGATGGGGTTTCACCATGCTGGCCAGGCTGGTCTCGAACTCCTGACCTCATGATCTGCCCACTTCAGCCTCCAAAAGTGCTGGGATTATAGGTGTGAGCCACTGTGCCAGGCCGGAAATGGATCTTAATATAGTAGAATAGATCCTTAACGTTCATAGCTTGATCATTTATTGTTTTGACTATTCTCAAACACTGCCAAATATCCACCCATAGTAGTTTATACTTTTATTAGACAATAACAATTATGATTCACTCTACCTCAAGAGAATGGTGTGCAAGAGAAAGCCCCTGAATTAGGGAGTAAACCTGTTTAACTTCCCAGTATATGTACTGCAATAGTACTCTCTTATTTGCTGATTCTTTTGCATGTGTGATTACTCTTTATGGAGAGGTAATATTTATCTTCTGAGAGGCAGTATAGCATGGTGGTTAAGAGGAAAGACTCTGGGAGCCAAATTCTGTAAGGTAGACAAGAAGTACCTTAACCTCTCTGTGCCTTCCTCATCTTTAAGTGTGTGTTTAGGAGGAATAGAAGGGGTAATAAAAGTACCTTTCTTATTGGAATGTTAAAGGCATTAAATGAGTTGTTACATGTAAAGCAATTAGAACAGTACCTGGTACAAAATAAAATAATTGATATAATTGTTATAAGAGATTGACATAATCATTATTGTCATTATTGAAAGGAAACTTTCCTTCCAAAACTAGGCGTATGATGGAAATGAAGTGAAAGTGATAGCTGTTACATTTTGGATAACTAACAGTGTTGCAAATTGAGCTTGGTGGATTGGGTCTACAGCATAATTGGATATATAACACAAATAGTTCAAAATGTAGAAAAAAATACATAATTTGTGAAAATGTTTTAATGTGTCCCAGTCAACAAAAGACTTGCACATAGATCAAACTAAAACTTTTTTAAAAATTGAAAAGACTGTTTTCACATGGTATGAAAGTGTGGAAAAACTAACTATAGAAGGTAGAATAATTCTCAAAAAAAATCAATCACCTTTGTTAACATATCTATAAAACATGAGGTGATAAAGGTTATTTCTTTTCAATAAAGAATTTATATACTTATGAAATAAACTGCCTAAAATAGATCCAAAATTATAGGATTGTTCATACGTCTTTATATGAAAACTGATCTAACCTTTATCACGAGTCTAAGTTGACTAAAACATTTAAGCAGCATTTTCTTTCCCCAATGGAAAATTGTCAGAGGAGGCAGCAAAGATGACCACTAAGTGGCAGAATTGCTACTGAAAGATTAACGTAAGGGAGAACAAAAAACAGGTTGAAAGGCTTTGTTAAGTGATTATACCCCACAACAAGAAATATATTAACTTTTTCTTCATCTATAAGTCCCATATCCTGTCCTGACTTTTCCATCATTCTCAACTGTTCTGGGCCTTAGTTTTGTTTTTTGTTTTTGCTTTTTATCTGTTTTCATCTATTTCATATGGTTGTTGTGAAGATTAAATGAGATTAGGTAACAAAGCTCTTAGCAAGTGTCATATAATTATATGCGTTCAACAAACGTTTGTTGTGATAATTATATGGTCATAATCTTAACTTTCCTTCTAATAGATTTTTAGTGCTCCAAGCCTCAAATGCTATGAGAAAATATGCTGGATTATATTGCTTTCTATATGAGAAGACTAAATAAATTAAGTCCTTTCTAAGATTCTTGGCACATGGGAAATAAAATGGGGTTTTTTAAGTCAAAAATCAAGAGTTTAAGAAAAGCCTAGTCACGTTTTTGAAGGGCCGGCCATACCATGACATTCATCCTAAAGACTTATTTTAGGCACCCTATAAATAGGCTCCCAACTCCTACATAATAAAATCTCCATTCTTGTCTTTCTCTGCTTTATTACAAAGTCAGTCTTCATCATGAGCCCAAATCTTTCTTCCTATAGCTCTTTTCCGTTTTAATTATATTCCTTAAAATCACATAGAATAAGTAGGAAGAAAGATAGTGAACAAAAAAAAATCTCATAAATTTTCCATGCATTGCAATATTTTATGTGTAATCATATGTATTTCCTATTTCATCTGATAATGTTTTCATAAAACTAAAAGCAATTAGTATAATTATCATGAAGTATTCTCTTCTCTGGGTGAATGATTCTAGGTCACTTTTTAAATGTCATAGAAGAAATTATTCTGCACCTCACTTTTTTAAGTTGTGTTCTTACTTGACAAATAATAATTGTACATATTAATTGAATTGAGTGTGATGTTTTGGTATATGTATACATTGTGATGATTAAATCAAGCAATTTACATAGTTGTCTCATGATACTTATCTTTTTTGGGAAGGTGTAAGGACATTTATAATTTACTTTTTTAATATTTTTGAAATATATGATACATTATTATTAACTGTAGTCACCATGCTGTCCAATACATCCCATAAACTTATGCCTCCTGCTTAACGAAAACTTTGCACCCTTTGATTAACATTTCCTCGTTCCCAACCCTCATCCTTCCCTACTCCCATTCTCTTGTAAGCACTATCCTACTCTCTCCTATGAGTTAGCTTTTTTTAGATCCCACATATAAGAGAGATCACACATTATATGTTTTTCTGTGTCTGGCTTATTCTGCATCTCTTTATATCATAATAGAAAGCCCTCCACTTGTTTTATTGTTGCTGTTCTTTGTTTTTAGTCCATTTAAATATGACACCCAAAACTGAATGCTACACTGAAGAAGAAAATGCATTATTCACAATCGTTTGAAAAGTTGCCGTGGAAATTCCCACTGCTTAATCCTCAGATGCTATGGGGCTACTGCTCTACTCACAAGAAGGCCTCACACATGGAGCAGGTGTTGCCATGCATTTTCCCATCTGGGCCCTGGATGGGGTCATTCTCTCTGGTGCAAAAAAGCCGTCCATTGTTCCTGGATTTGCGGTATTCACTACACAACTTCTGTGAAATTGAGGCGGGAAGTTGAAAATGTTGAACATAGGTTGAATCAGATTGCAAAAATAGCTAAAGCTTGTAATTTTTTTCTTAAATGAGGATTAGCAATTGACTTATTTTAGAATGATTAACTTTGAAGGCATGGATTTTTTAAGTGATAAAAAAATGAACCCATCAACCAAGAAATAGTCACATATGTGCACACATGCAAACACACATGAAAACACAAACTGTACAATTGTTTCATACAGTTTTTAAGGAACGTATGTGTTCCCTGAACATGATCTGTGGATCCTCAGAGCCATATCCCTCTGAGTTGTTGGAGGGCATACACTCACCTCAAAGGAAGCTGTACTCTTAGATTGTCTTTTGTTTCTTGATTCGCCTTCCTTTTTTTTCTTTTCTTCTTCTGCTTGGCTAAAAAAGGATGGTTAAGAAGAGATAAGTAAAAATCATAGAATCTGCATATTAGAAGTGATCTCAAATGTAATTTAATTTTACACTTAACAACGATTAAATTCTTTTAATGTGATGTGCCTAACCCTGTGCTTACACTGTGAAATCCTCACAATTGCATTACAAAACTACTATTATAGCCCCAATGTACAAATAAACTGACAGACGGGATGCATAACTCACCTGAAGATGTAGAAATAATAAGTACAGACTTGGGATTTAAACCCTAGCCCAGAGGTTTTCTAAATTTCCAATGCTCATTACTGTATCTCTAATGACTCTCAAGCTTTTGCTTTAATCTGCCTGTAAAGTCTGTACTTATATCATCCTTGGAATTCCATGGTAAATCATCCATCTTTGAAATCCTCAAACTGTTAGGAAGTTCTTCCTGGCATCCAGTTGGAACCTGTCTTCCAGGGCTTTCATCCATTGGCCCATTGGCCTCACTTTTAATCATGGAGATAAGCTAGAACTTGTCCTGTTTCCATACTTAAAAAACAAAACTACTTGAATATTTCAAGATTATGACTTTCTCCTTGCTTAAGTGTGAAGTCTTAACAATCTTCAAAGGACATGGATTTTCAAGTACATGTCTCCAATCAGACAGTTTCTCTAAATATGCTTTAATTCTTTCATTTTTATGTTGAAGTGGCCCTCCCATAATTGAACATGGAAATGAAATAGAAAGAACAAAATCATTCCTCATGTTCCCAGCTGCGGGGCTACTCACAAGAAGACCTCACACATGGAGCAGGTGTTGCCGTGCACTTTCCCATCTGGGCCCTGGATAGGATCATTCTCTCTGGTGCAAGCAAGTTTTCCATTCCTCACAAGCTTTCGATATTCACTGCAAAGCTCCTGCCAAGACAGAAGAAGTAAGTTGGCTATATATTTCATTTCTACTTAAAGCAGAAGGTTCAAACATCTGTATTGGCAGAAACTAATGTGATATCTCCTTGAGCTGAGGATTTTAATTGTGTTTTTCTCAAATGTAAAATTCAATTCAACAACAAGAAAAACATCATATGATAAGAGATAGGAAAAAATAAAACATAGCACGATGTCCTGATATAATACAAGCAATATATAAGCAAATTCTACTATAATCTAAACAGAATAAAATAAGTACAAACATACAGGGTACAAGAAAATCTGCGAACTTAAAGGTTGGAACCATGAAATCTGACTGTGGAAATCAGGGAAGGTGTCAGGGAGCAAGAACAATTTAGGTGAGACTGTGGAAGTGTAAATAGGATTTGACTGGGCAAAAAAAAATGAATTGGGAAATACGCACACAGGTTTATGAAAATAAAACTAGCTGAAAAACACAGGTAGGAAAAGACATGGCACATAGCAGAGCATGATTTTCTGAATGGAGATAAGGATACAAATAAGAGGAGAGATAACAGGATTAATGCACATCCTGTATTTGATGATGAGCTGCTTGTGGGTTTTAAGCAGAGCAATATTATGATCTTATTTACATTTTGAAACATTACTCCAGCTATGTTAGGGAGACTGGTTGGGCAAGGGAAAAGATAGAATCCAGAGTGAAAATTAGGAGACTTTTATCATCAAAACCATTGGTGATGATAACTGAGCTAAAGCTTTGGAAACTAATATTGTAATATTTCAGGGATAAAAATCATGCTTTGGGGGGAATCAAAGTATTTTTATCTCAAATTGGACGTGAAATATCAGAAACTCATATGTAGAAAGCATACATGTAGAATTTCTCTGGAAAGTAGTTAGCAAAAGCTTCTAGTCTATAAGTGATAAAACTAGAAGTAGAACTCAGTTTTTCAGCTTTTAAACAATTTTTTTTTTTTTTTTTTTGCAGAGTTAGTTTTGAATCAGCAAGAACAGATCAATCTTCCCCTATAATTCATCTCAATACCATCCCCATATTGAAGAGTTAAGATATTCTGGGGATTTCTGCAGGGCAAAATCTCACCCTTTAGGCGCTTAAAATTTGTTCAAATTATAGCACCAAATAGGATTTATTGGATGGATTCCACTCACTGCATATGAGGTTGCTTTTCCAGATTCTCTTTTATTTCTAGCTTGTGCTTCAGCCTTTGTCTTTTCTTCATTTTCTGCTTGGCTGAATAAGAGAGAAAAAGAAGCAGATCCATTAGGAACAAACGCATGCCACAATTTCTCCACATCCTTGCACTGTTAACTGTTCTCCCTCCTTAGAGTGGAACAATTTTGTCCCTTTATCACTGCATATCAATGAGAAGCAACAAAATACCCTCCAGGATAGTATAGTGCTATGATTTCTTCATAATGTCTGTTTAACGTTGAAAGAAAGACAGCAATAGTGGATCTGGGAAACTCACATTCTGTAAATTAGCTTTCTTGCCTATAGTGAGAAAAGGAGCATCATCAATGTTCATAACAGAGGCACCAAAACTAAAATCACCGTGGCATAACCTGAAGGCTAAAAGTGGCCTTAACAAAGCACATCTACTCATCCCCTTGTTAATCAGAGAAGATGAGAGGTAGAGGGGGCCTTTGCTACATCTCAGGTTATGACTACAACCAAGGTCTCCTCCCTCAAGACCATGGTCTATCTACCACACCATGTGTACCCTAGCTTTGCTTTGAACTTAAATATTTTGCTTACTCATAGCTGTTTCATCTAAAGGACAAGATGTAAAAAAAAAAAAAAAAAAAAAAAAACACACACACACAATAATTTCCATATACTGATAAAACAAATAAGCCTAAATTTGCTTTGTACAATGGAATTGCACAGTACGTACAGTTAACTGATGATATTTCAACCATATGTAGTTGTCAATCAAAACAAAAAAGTCATAGATTCTAAATATAAGCTAAATACTTAATTTGAGCTCAGCCAAATAAAGTGAGAGCTATCATAAATTTTGAAAGAAAACTGTGCATTCTAACTTATTGAGAAATGTTACATTACATAAAATAATACCCATTGTAATTTTATAGGAGTTTAGGGTTGCTTCATGGGAAATTTGACTTTATTCCATTTCTACATTAAGCGCCACCTTTGGACTCTTAACTCCCATGGAAGATGAGATGCCTATAAATTGCTAAAACAGGCTAATATGTGAAGTTTGAGGAGCGAGGGGGCATCTAATACTTGCACAAGTTCATGTTTGTCAGGACATTCCAATGCTAAAAGAGGGAGTGTCAGAGGAACAAGGCGTCTTAAAATAAATAACTCTAGGTACTTACTCCCAGATCTATTACTGATATTTTCCATGTAACATATTCAACTCACTTCCCTATCTTGAGCCACAGTTTCCCCATCTATGAAACAAGCTGTTTCTATTAAATTACCTGCAAAATCCCTTCTTTCTTTGACATTCTAAAACTCTATACTCACAAGTAGGCTTGACACATGGAACACAAGTTGCCATGCATTTTCCCATCTGGACCACGAATAGGGTCATTTTCTCTGGTACAGAAAAGTATTCCATTCTTTGCCTGATTCTGATATTCACTGCAGAGTTTCTGAATAATGAATATGAAATAGTTTAGATATAGTTCTGTTTTCTGTGTATGAATGTTAAATGTTATTTTACAAAGAAATTGAAAAAGAGAAATTAAGGATGAAAAGTAAAACTTTTAATATTTAGGACCATCAAAAAATTGTGATATTTCTCTCCTTGTAATATCCATTTACATCTTCAATGAATGCTTAAGTTAGGAATATATAAATAGAAATATGATTTATTTATATTTATGTTCTTCATCAGTCAAATGGAAAAGATAAGTAATTGCAATACAAAAAACTAAGAAATATAACACTATTCTGAATTAAGTGTGTACAAGTACAATGAAAAGAATAATTCATGGAAGTTCAGGGAACTTATGTCTAAGTTCTATCTTGAGAATATATTCAGGAACATAATGTGGTAAAAAGGCCATCGAAGAGGAATTAAATGGACGAACACACAGAGGCGTGAAAGAACATGTTATTTTGAGGTAATCTAACATATTTATGAATATAGTGGCTAAATAATTAGTTGGATAAAGAGAAGAATATTTGGGAAATGGTCAAAAGGAGACCTTGAAAATCAAACACCACTAAACTTTGAAATGAATTTGGATATTACTTTTAGGCAATGGGAAAATTAGAAATGTTTATAGTAGAAAATGGCAAAATCAAATCTTTGTTTTACAAAGTTTATCAACCAGATGTGTGGAGGATTTGATTGACTAGGGACTGAAGTTAGAACAGTAATTATATTACAAAAAAAGAGAGACAGGGAGGAAAAGAGAAAAAAGAATAGAGAGATAGAAGAAAAAGAAAAAGGAGAAAGGAAAGGAAGAAAGGGAAGGAAGGAGAAAAATTGGAAATAAATGATAAAATAGTAGTTGACAGATATTTGAGTATTAAAATTAAAAGGACTTGGTAACCTAGACTGAGGGGGAGAAAGCAGTTCAAAATGAGGCTTAGGCTAGGTGTAGTGGCTCATGCCTGTAATCTTAGCACTTTGGAAAGCTGAGGTGGGAGGATAGCTTGAGAGTGGGAGGTCAAGGCTGCAGTGAGCCATGATCCCACCACTACACTCCAGCCTGGGTGACAGAGAAAAAAAAAAGAAAAAGAAAAAGAAAAAAAAAAGAAAGAAAGAAAATGGAGTTACACGGGCAGAAGGTGGCCTGATAGAGTGGCTTACTTAGGAGAACTGTGGACTGCACATCATAGAAGTCTGGAAAACTGTAAGAAATAAGTTAAGGTTTCTATAAGAAGTGAAATGGTCTGAATATACTCTAGAATATCTTCAAACATTGGAATTTTATAGCATCGCTGACTCGTGGAACCATAGTTTTTGTTTTCATATTCTATGAAATACGAAAACAACATGGAGGATGAATTAAATCTTGAAGATTGAGAAAGATGGAGACCAACAGTGTACAAACCAGGTACGATGCCAATACATCAATGCAAAAGAAAACTATTAAGTGTCTGAGCTAAGAGGGTAGCAGTAGAAAAACAGGCAGGTGACTAGTTAAAAGATGCTTAGAAAGCAGAGCACAGTATAATTTAAAAGGAAGCACATTAAAATTCAACATTGATATTGTTTTCGAAATAAATACCTTCACAATAGCTACCACACATTGAAGACTACATATCACACTTTGAATTCAGACAATGTTTTGATATTTCACCTTCATTTAGGAGTGCAAAACTATATTATTAATGTGACTTGATTAATTTCCTCCATATACAGCTAGAAATTGTAATGCCATAATTTTTTAATCTAAGTTTCGTAAAACAATAACTATAAATTAGTTTCCAGTAAACCTACTAGTAGTCTGGAAAATATTAAACAATATTGAAAGTGCATACTACGTAATATGCACTCTCTCACACACACACCCCACACACACACAAGTTGTAACTAGATTGATCAAACTGATTCTCACCACAATTTCTCTTTTAACTTTAGTTTTTTCTTCAGCTTTTCCCAAATTTTGATCTGTTTTACTGTTTTCCTCTGAAAAACGCCGCTTGCTGGAAAAAGTAAAATAAATGAGTAGAGATGCTTCCGATCTTCATGTTACAAAACAGTCATTAGGTACAGATGGAAAAATATCTAAGTTGTCCTGAGTTTTAGTAAAAACACTTTAAAAACACCTCAAATCCCCAAAAAGACCCTTTAATTTCACCTTTATACCATTTCCTTCCACTAAATGATCTTTTTTCTCATCTCTCTTTCTTAAAAGAAATTTAAAACTCTTCAGTTTAAATTCTACCTTTTTGAAGAAGACATTCCAGTTCCCAAATACAAATGAGCTCTACATCTATTGCTGTGTTTTTGTATCTGAATAGTCTTCTCTTATACAACATTTTTTATTCTATTTTGCAATATATAAATATGTGCACATGTCCATGGCTTATTTCTGCTACTGAATTTAAGCTCCTTGAGTGTGGGAGATCTTCATTCATATCTTCATTCGTTCATTTAGTGAGTAATTATGGCTTTTTGGGCAAGCCTTGGCTGGGCCCTGGGCATGCAGGAGTATATAATACTCTTGTAGTTCTTGAGGCTGGTAGAAAAGACTGAAAGTCAACAAATACTTGGAGAAATAATTGTATTATTGCCAACTGTGATGATGGTTAGAAAAGACAATTACTAAGGATTTTGAGAATTTAATTTCAATTAGGGAGGGACTTTAGGAGTTTTTATCCAAGGAAAGATAATCTGAAATGTAATCTACAAGAGGAGGGGACATCAGCTAGCCAAGACTGGGAGGAACTGGCATAGGACAGGACACAGGAAAGGGCTTGTAGAGCTAGAGAAGCCGAAAGTGTCATGTCATCTAAGACATTTTCATAAATGTAATAATTTGTATGTTGTGAGATTTGCCCTTCTCCCAAGGTCATATGTCCCAGATAAAAAGATAAGAGTAATCCAATTAATGTATAAACCTGAAGTATCTAAGAGTGTTCCATCAACACTGTTACTATGGGATAATTACTGAAGAACAACAATCAAAGTCGTGGTACCTGCTTTTACCCCCATTCTATACTAGAATTAGTTCACAAAGAGGTTCACATAGGTCACAGTCACAGGCGAATGTTAAGAAGTATGCTGTAAGTCAATATTTCAACTGGAAAATGGAATGCATTTCTCCTCAGAAATAGACAAACATCAGTAGTGCCTACTCAGTAGATGGCATTATGATTTGTGGAGGACATAAAACTGCTCAGATGGTTCTCAACCACAAGGCTTCCTTTCAAAGTTATTTTTACTCATCAGTCCAGTCAATCTCCACTTCCACCCTTTGAATCACTCTGAAAAAAACGCTTCTATACTCACAAAATTTCAGCACACAGGGCACATTTGTTGCCATGCATCCTGCCGTCAGGGCCACGGACTGGATCACTCTCCCGTGTACAAAAAAGTCTTCCATTTCTCACTTGTTTTTCATATTCCTTGCAAAAATCCTTTGAAAAGACAATTGTATTTATTTTACTTCATTTCATTTCAGGATATTTTATTTTTTGAGACAGGATTTTGCTGTATTGCCCAGGGTGGATTGCAGGGGAATGATCATAGCTCACTGAAGCCTCTAACCTCTAGGCTCAGAGATCCTTCCACCTCAGCTTCCTAACTAAATGGGACTACAGACATGCACCACCACACCTGGCTAATTTTTTTCTTTTTTGGTAAAGACTGGATCTCATCATGTGGCCCAGGCTGGTCTTGAATTCCTTGGCTCAAGTAATCTTCCTGCCTTGGCCTCCCAAACTGTTGAAATTATAGGCGTGAACCAACACATCCAGCCAACAAGTAATTTTATTTACCACTTTTCTACTTTTTAATCCAGAAACTTTATAAGAGACTTATTACCACAAAACATCAGGTCTAGAAGTTGGCAAATACATAAAACATATTATGAGAATTACTAAGAAATAGTAATTATATTGTCAACTACTTGGCACTTGTATCTGTTATGTGGTATGTTTATTAAAAGATAAAAAAGAGCCTCAGAAAAAATAAGGCTGACCAAGAGTTTTCTTGGATTAAAACTAGGTATTTCTTTTTAACTTTCAAATCAATAGGGGTCAGGGGATATCTTTCATGAGGTTCCAGCACAACCACAACAAAATGCAGGAGCCAAATCACAAAAAAAAGAAAAAAATTTGTGAGAAGATGAGATGTCTAAAAGTGACTTAATATGGATCAAGTCAAGAATAATCCAACTAAGTTTGTAAGTGTAAAGAAACAAGATGTTATCCAACAGTGTTATGCTTACTTTAGTTAATTTTCTCTATGGATCTGTGGATAATTTTTGTATATTCTGCCTTCTTTATCCATAATAATTTCTGACATTGTAGAGAGTAAATCTAATTTCCTTTCACCCTCACCTTGGACAGATAGGTCATCAAGACTGATACTGATTTAGAAAAGCTAAAAAGGAGTGACTTCCCCCCACAAAAAAAAATCCAAGAAAGATTTGTTTTCAGATTTCCTGATGCTTTGGTTCAATACTTTCAGGCTACTTCCTGTGTTTTGAAAACTCTACTGTGTGATGAGGGCTAAACTTTACAAAAAAAATGATACTCTAAGCTACTCTAGGCTTGGGGATCTCTATGTCATTAAACATTTTGTGGTGAGATATAGTACTATAATATGACCTACAAAAAATCCTAGTCTGTAACTTTCTTTTCAACTGTGTGAACTTCGTCATTCAATTTCAGGCAAGAAAACATGGGCATAAAGAGCATGGCTAGGAGGCAAATGACCTGGGCCCCTAGATTGTGCCTCTCACCCAACTGGGAGACCACACCAAAGTCCCTTCTCCTTTGAAACCACAATATTACTACTTCTACAATGAGGTTTTTAGAACAGATGCTCTGTAGGACCTTTTCTAGATCTAGCATTCTTTGGTATTTAAAAAAAAATAATTCAAATTCCATTGGGATGCTTTAACAGAGAATCCTAATTTCTTCCTATTAAGAAGATATTTATTTTTGGAGGAGCAATGGATGTGCTCCAAACCTCATGGTTGTTAACAATCTAGAAATAGAGAAGCAGAAGACAGTCACCTGATAATCATAGCATGGTATAAAAAATTAATGCTCAATGATTCTCATAAAAGAAACAATGATAATTTCAGTTTATAAGTTGTGATTCATCCAAGGAGATTCTGAAGAAACACTGTGTATGCAACCTAGTGACAAGTTAATTATAGGGAACATATTGAGCCATCACAATAAAGCAGTCCTGTTCACACCATCATGCCCAGTGACCCCACCAAAACAATGACCCTAGCCACAGAGAGGAAGAGGGAAGTAGAGAGCTCTAATGAAAAACAAAGGAAAAGAACTCTCTGTGTTTATGAAGTAATAAAATGTTAACTATCACAGGATGACCCAAAGTTTTAGACTGAAATTTAACAACCACCACAAAAGAATTCCTTTTCAATCCTTGGCAAGTGTTGCATAAACTGTAGATGGTTCTGAATACTTAGTTTCCCTAAATGTAAACCTTTAATACTCTATTTAGGTTGAGAGCTTTGCTTCATTAAATAAGCATTATGAACTGAAGGGCTAGCTCTTGACTACCAAAAGGTGGGCTTGTTTCTTCCTTTAGGAAAACATAAGCCCTACCATCTGCAAAAAGGAGTGCACTTGTATTAGCACAAAAGTGTGCAGGATGTAGAATCACAGTCCAACAGGAAGGTAAAATTCAGGTCATTTATCCAACGTCTTTACTTTGCTGACAAGAAAATTAAGGCCCAGGATGATTATTTACTTAGTCTTCCACACCCAGAGCATGGCAAAACCAAGGCTAAAATTCAAGCGTTCTGACTTCTCAACAAAAGGTTAGCCATTTAGCAAAGAAACTGCTATCCCTCTCATTGAAAGTAGGTGATTTAAGAAATCCAGGCTGCATTACCTAAAGTGCTTATTCAAAACTTTTTATACTAGATTGAATAGTTAAATTATCAAGTAATTTCAAAAAAATAATTTTAAGGATATTTTTTAAAACAAAATCTAAAAATTTGTCTTTTTTTTTTTTTTTTAAGCAGAACCAAGACCTTTATAAATGCAGGTTTTTCTGAACAGAATAATCACAATGGCAAAGTGAGTAACTTCAACTTGTGTCAATTTAATTACACATAAAATGCACTAGTGGATATAGTGTTTAAAACACTGTCACTATTTTAAAATTATTCCTGTTTAATTTATATTACATTGCCATTTTTAAACAATTTATTCAGAGCAAAATGGGTTTACACTAAACCAAAAAGAAGGCTGCTAGAAATTAAGCAGAATTTGGTTTATATAAACTTTCTATCTTATATCGTCTTTTGGGGGCTAGAGGACTGGAGAAACACAGGTGGAAATTGCACATTTTGGGCCTTAAGTAGGAAATGCTGTTATAAATCTGAATCTAATGATTAATATTCTAGGAATAGTCAATTTGGGGAATTTTGATATTAAGAAAAATATCCATATAATAATAAAAGACAATGACTTTATTTCATTACTCAAAGGTTTAGGCATAAATTTGTTAATATTTATGGCCACAAGAACAAAATTGTGTTGGTGAGTCATTTTACCTTTTCAGCATTTCGTCGAATTCTAGTTTCACCCTCTCGCTTGGCATTTTCAGCTTCTTTTAAACTGTTAAGAAAAGTAAACAGTCGGTCACTTTATGACTCAATCATATTTTCAGTATCCTCAGTCCTGTGCTAAACACTTTCATATCCTCTGCTACGAATTGCTGAAAATGATTCACTTATAAGAGACAAGCATTTCCATCTTCAATGCCTGAGCCAGAGAAATTGCCAAAGATAAGGAAAGAAAGACAGCAATAGTGGATCTGGGAAACTTGCTTTTTGTAAATTAGCTTTCTTGCCTATAGTAAGAAAGGGTGTGAAACTGACTCACTGACAGTCAATTAGAAGCTTTGTTCTGTAAAACTGAATGGGTGTGACACCTTGATTGACAAACAGAAGATTGTCAGGAAAATTCCCCTTAACAGGCAGAACCAAGAGCTTTAAAATAATGCTGTGACAAGGGTGAAACCAACTGAGCGTTTGAGGCATTGCCATCCACACCCTTAAGTATAACTTTGTATACCTTGTAAAGTATTTGTTTGCTTTCATGTAAAAGTACTAAGTTGTTAATGAAAGCTACATTTGAATTGAGCTTTAAGCCCTTTCACATCTATCATTTGATTAGCTTCTCATCCTGGAGATAGGTGTGGCTGTCTCAGTTCCAGAGGAAGAAGCCAGGAGTTAGAGAGGTCAAATTCCCCTTTTCACATAATGCATAAAAAGAAAAAAAAAAACCCACAGAATTAGGGCAGATTTGAACACTGAGAGAACATGTCTCCTAGATAAGAAAGTGGAAATAAGGCTGCTTCCTGTCTGGAAACCAGTTATCATCACCGTTTTGTAAACCTGATTGGACATGTCCTTGAATTCTACAAGGACTAACTGTAATTTTCAAAGGCAGGTGTGACGTTTGATAGTCAGTTAAATCTCTGTCTTGATTTTAAAGTTCCAGTGATGTAAATATAGCCATTTAAGGCTTGCTGGCACATGAATTAGTCTAAACCTTGTTTAACAGCCAGAATATGAAAGACTAATTAGATCTTATCCACATCTGCGTCTTTAATGCCCAAGTACTGCCAGGCACAGAGATAAAGATTAACCCAATAGTCCTTCCTTTTGTAATGATCCGCATTCCACTTTTTAAGTTAATAAATAGATTCAGACACATGGCATTATTACTATTATTATTTTAATTAGCCTCACATTACTCAGGAAGCGTCTCTACATATGCCCAAATGAAGCAATGGATGTCAAACGACTGACCTAGATCATTCCATATGAAAGTGCTTTCTAAATTTTAAAATATTGTGCCTTATAAAACACTATTCATCTTCAAATTACTGTAATTTAAAAGAAATAAGAGTCTTGAATTTAATAACTAACATGACCACCTTATTCTCTCCTTTTAAGAAACTTCAATCAATGATAAGAAGAAAAAGAAAAGAAGCCTTTCTGTGAGAAAGGCTATTTCACATTGTAAAGACAAAGAATTGCACGCTTCATGAAAAGGATTTTATCTCTCTGCAGAGTGATTCTCAGGACAGCAACCAAGTGCATCGTCATCAAGTCCACCTGGGGATGATGCTACTTACAACAGCTCAGCACACATCACACACTTATTGCCATGCGTCTTCCCATCAGGACCAAGAACAGGATCATTTTCCCTTGTGCATCCAAGTCTTCCATCTTTAACAAAGGGCCGAAAAGCACTGCATACATCCTGAAGAACAGGGAAAAGAACGTGAAACTTACCAAGATTGTAATGCTGACAACACTGTTTTCAGAAATTTTATTGAACTCAGTCCTGCTGACATTGCTATGGGCCACTTAGAGCAGTACCAGCTGTGTAGATGTAGCTCAGTAAGTACTCTATAATTCATGTGGTTAAATATAAAACTTTTTTACTTGTTTATTCATTTATTTAGTAAACAGATAACCTACTATGTGCCAGAACTCAGACAGAGCACAGTCCTTGCCATCAACTTGCTCCCAATCTCCTAGGTGATAAAAAGAGACATTTAAAATTGCATGATGCTAAATGACGTGGTGGAAGTAACCTCAGGTGCTCTGCAAGCTTATAAAAAGGGCATCAGACCTTGAAAATTAGGAAAATCATTCACTTGGAAAAAGACAAGTGTGACATGTATGAGATCCTTTCTTCCTTCCCCTCCCCTACCATCACAGGCCCACAAAATTGTATCATAGAAAAAAAAAATCTATTTAGTTCAAATCTCATTTTAGGTTAAGTAATTTGTCCAAGGTCTCCGAACAGCAAGTGACACTGCTGGGGTTTTAACTCAGGCTGAGTGACTGAAGTGTTGTGCCCTTTCTACTACACATGTAGTTTCATTTCTTCTTCTTCTTCTTTTTTTTTTTTTTTTTAATAGAAAGCAGAAATAGATTGAAAGTTCTAACCACCAAAGTAATCTGATCCAGTTTCAGAGACTGTAATTAGCTTTTTCACATTAGTGGGCAGTACTGGGTATTCCATTTCACAGAAAGCAAGAATTACTTCCTTCCAAGGCTCCCACTTAAGAAGGAAGAGGAGAGCACCTACTTCCTATTTGAAGTTAGCCTCCCAGTATTTCCCATCACGCTGACATTTGACCTCACCTGCTCTGGATTACTGCTCTTACATTCCCCTTCACTTTTTACACCAATTTGGGACCCAGTTTTCCTAGAATCAAAAGTTAGTAGACACAGCAGATTAATATCACAGAACTTCGACCATTCAAACCTAACTGCTCTACATTGCATTGTCATTCTCCTTTGCTCCCGAAAACAGCTGCCACATAGTATTATTTTAATACTTTTTCTAATAAAAGTCACTGTTTATAATTTGAAGTCAAAGAAATGTAGTTAACATGGAAGAGATGGTAAAGATTCAGACTTGTAAATACTATTTATAGAAATCTTTTTTTAACCTTTGTTTAGAGGAGGGATCCACATCAGAAGACGGGGAAAAGTAAAGCTTGTAACTGGATAATAGATACCCCTCAGCCCCCAAGGAACTTTGTTGTTTTAAATAAACAAAGTCAAATTTGTATTATCTAACATCCCCCTATACTACTCTTTATTTGGGTTATGAAGGCTAGTATTTTATTTTTCATAGAAAGTACGTAAAGTCTTGATAATTAATTTTGTTCAGTATCGTAGACCTTTAAAACATATCTGAAAACACAGAACCGCAAATGTAAGAGATATTTCCTAATTTGTAAAAAGTTAAAGCAGATTACAATGATAACATCTGTAAAACAATAAAAATTTAGTAAAAACAATATAAAGAAAAAAACTAAGTATTTAAAAGTGATAAGAAATAAGTTTTTTGAAAGGATATCAGCTGAGGGGCACTATAAAAGTCAAATTTTCAATTTTATTATAGAGCCTCCTAGCAGCTAGAGCTGCAAGGAATACAGCACAAGGAGAAGTATGAGTCGCATCACATAGTACAAAGAAATATACCAGAAATTAGGGGAGAGAAACTTTCACCTGGACCAGAGATTTAAAGATTTATAATGGGATTCCCCACATAAGACACAGTAAGAATTAAATATATAGCATGCTCACACTTATGCTACACAATATATATCTGATAAAAATCTGTGTGTTCTTCATACGTTTGTTTTCTGTTTCTCTATGTTGACCCTTGGTGAGAGTTGAGGACATAATTTTAAAGTGAATTTCTGAAAATACCATTCTGCAAAGGATGATAGTGTTTTAATGCAGTTTTATTTTGCTGAAAATATTTATTGCAAGGAGAGCTAAAGCTTGCAGGATCTCAAAAAGTGAATAATTATAATATCCCTCATTAGCCTATACAAACCTTGGTTTTCATACTTGCAAAATCTTAAGACCAGACAATTCAAGATTGAGATCACAAGCCAGAACCCGCCAAGCAGGTATGTCATCTTGTTGGTGAAGACAATTGATAACCAAATCTAGCATTGAGGGTAGAGAAAGAACAAAACAGAGACAAGATATAGGACAGTAAGATGCCTTAGCTATTTGGTAAATGTTGAGAGATGGGAAGAAATTTAATATTGCAAGTCCCAATTATCTACTCTAATATTACAAATTATTAAGCACTTAATAAACATAATTTGATAAGGAAATAATTCTCTGTGAAAAAGGGTATACACATAGATAAACAAATAGATGATAGATGCTGGATAGATAGAAGACAGATATGTGTATGTATATATATGTATATATGTATGTATGCGTGTCTAAATAAATATATTCTATAATCTGTTATGTATTATAATCATATAATCTATATCTTATAGATTATAAAATAGTAAATCTGTATTTTATTATAATATTAAATGTTTTATTATATTAAAGCGATATTTTTTATATATTTTAAATATAAAATCTATAACATTTTATAGATTATGAACATATAATCTATAATCTCCCTATCCTGTCTACTTCGTAAAGTGATAACCATCTGATAAATCATACATAAAAGTGCTTTGTAAAATATAAAGTGTTACACTATACACCTTTGTCTTAAGAGTAGTAAAATAAGTGGTACTAATAATTTAGGAATGGCTAACTCCCACATAATGAATTGTTAGCTGAAAAACTGTGTCATGTAATTATAGAGAGAACATGTTTTAGGGAGAAAGCCTACTTCAGAGAATACTCACGCATTCTCAGCACACAGTGCACATCTGTTACCATATGTTTTCCCATCTGTGCCACAAACAGCTTCATAAAAATCGGGACAGACAAAATCCCCATCTCTTTCTCCTTTTTTAAAATCATCACAATTCAGCTGCAAAAGACATGATCAAGGAACGTCAAAATATAAGAAACAAAATAGTCCTTAGATGTATAAATAGATTAACATTTTAAGCCCACAATAATGTAAATTGCTGGAGAAGAAAAACATATCATGAAGGCTATAGTGAGCTAATAAATTTATGGGCAATAAAACATGATCCAAGAACAGAGATAAAATTAGATTTCAAAAGAAAGAATTTCAGTATTACTTCAGCCACTTGCTGTCTGGGTGAAGTAGGCCAAGTCACTGCTCTGAAACTTGGCATACTGTTCATCTGTCCAATCCTGCCTGCCTCCTCCACAGAGTAGTAGTGAGGCCCAGTAGATTATGGATATGAAAGCTCTAAGTAAACTATAAACTACAGTAAAGTTTTTATTATTATAGATTAGGATAGTAATTAAGAGCAGGATTGCTTGTTTCATATTTCTAAGTCTGCCACTTAAGCTATGGGACTTGGACAAGTTATTTAACACCTCTATGCTTTAGTGTCCTCATTTGCAAAATGGTTATAATTTTGTCAAACTCTCAGGACTATATAGGGATTTAAATATGTTAATTCATGTATAGCACTTGGAACAGTGCCTGGCACAGAACCATTTATTGTTGTTGTTATTTTCAATGTTTTCTCTACTGACAAGACAAGAAAACTAAACATCTTTTAGGTATGGCAGGAGAAAGCCCAAATCTCTATTCTAATAATGTGACATACACTTAGGAACAAACCTGATGGTAAAGAAAAACAAATGCACAAAGTAATAACTGAAGACTAGTGTTCAAGTCTCAGACTTGCCACCCACTCACTTCACCTCTTTGCATCTCACTTTCCTCATCAGAAAAATGGAAATTCACACCCTACCTACATTCCAGATTTGCAATAAGGATCAAGTGAATTCTTATGAAACATTATTTGGCAACTTATTATTGTGACATAATCTAGCTAAAAAAGATGTAGAGCTAACTTGACTTTAACTTTTACCTAAAACCAAATAACAAAACTGGATAATTTTTCTTTAGAATATCACATTGCAAAATACAATTACATGTTATCATTGTCAAAATAAAGACATTTTAATGATAAATGTGAAACACTTAGAATGTAGACCTATGATGAATCAGTATGTCACACAATATAAAGAATAAAAGTAGGATACAGAAGATCAGGTTGAGAAACTCTTATCCAGAAGGAAAAGAACTGAAAATAGAAAAGAAAAGCTAAAGAACATACTCCACTATTCATATGTTTAGAAATAAGTTAAAAATAGATTGAAAATAAGATAAGCAGTGGCCATATATGTTATTTCATTCATTCGTTCATTTATTCCACAAAATTTATTACATATTAACTACATTTTAGCACTCTTCTGGACTGTGAAGCTGCCACAGAAAAAATAAAATAAAAAAGAGAGAGAGAAAAAAATGGAATACATATTCTAAGGGGCTTACATTCTGATAGAAAGAGACAGATATGCACAACAACTATAGATTACAGAAAGTGCTTTCAAAAATAAACAGAAAAATACAGTAGTGACCAGAATGGGGACTATTTTAGATATAGTGGCAAAAAAATGTCTTTCTGCAAAGGTGACATTTGAGGTGACATGAGATTAATGAGGCTGTGTCAACCATTAAACATTTGAGGGAAGAACATTCTAGGCATAGAGAACGGCAATTGCAAAGGATTTGTGGTGGAAACTGGACTGTCCTTTTTAAGGAATGGACAAAAAGAAGGGAAATCTGACTGAAGCATAAAGAAAAAGCAGGATGGCTATTGGTTTTCTCTCAAAAATCATTCCTGAAGAAACTACAGAAGCATAGGGAAATTATAGATCAAAGTAATTAACTCAAAACAATCACTACTATCCCCCTTCACCAGAAAATCAACAGCAACGTACTAACTAGGTCACAGGTGTAGATAGGGGAATGACAGAGCAAGTCGAAAGGCCTGCTGGGAGATGATGAAAACAGGCGCAAGGATTTATGACTCCACCTCCTTCCCCTCCAAACCCCTAGGTGGTGGATCACAACCTACAGAAAACACCTCTTCCTAATGTTGACAATGCCTGAGATCTTACAGCTGGATTCCTGACCTGGTGAAGTGGCAGCAAGCTGGAGTGGAAAAGAGGGGACTCAGAACCTCCAGCACTGGGTCTTATCTCTTTTTCTATCCTTATGCTCACCAGAAGGGCTACAGATTGAAGATTGACATTGAACATTACCAAACTGAATTTAGCAGAAAAAATAAATACAGCCATTATGGAATATTACAATAAAAATATCTTTATATCTGACAAGTAAAAAATAGAATATAGTAAACAACATGTATCAATTGAAGTAGAAATATTGGAATGGGTAGAAAAATATTTTATCAAGTCTAACTATGTTATGGAGAGATGAGAGAAGATATCTGCATAAACAAATGTAAAATAATAACAAGAAAGAAGTTATAAAGGAAGAACAAAGTGGAAATTCTGAATATGGAAAATATTCAAATGATAATAAATCTAGCAATATAAAGAATAAATATGGGATATGTACAAATAAATAATGAACTTGTGAACCAGATGATCAGATCAAGGAATTCTCCTAGAAGGCAATGGAAATAAGAAACAATTTTTCTAAAAAAGGAAAAGCTAAAGAACATTTAAAATAGAATTAGAAGTCTCCAAAAGAAGGAAATAAATATAGAAAGAAATATCTAAATAAAGGAACAATTTTCTATAATTAACAAAAAAAAAAGAATAAAAGAGAAAAGCAATAAGAATTTTAAGCTAAAATCAAGTTAATAACAAAATTGTATTTACAGAAAATATATGGAGAGTAGATTAACGTACATTTGGAGAGAAGACAAAGATATTGACAATAGACACAGATATTAGCAATAGAATAAATAATCAAAAGTATGGCTATTTGTTTAGGGATACTCATAATAAGAACAAAAATAAATCACCACCCATAAAAAGCTAGAAAGAAGAAACTGCTAAGTATAGTAACTGAAACTATTTTAAAAATGAAAGAACCAAGTCTTACTATAACAGAAATAACAATAAATATAAATGTGCTAAACCTACAAATTGAGACAATTGGTAATTGGGTGTTTAAAAAAGAACCCATGTATTGAGAAAAATTAAAACGAAAAGGCATGCAAGTATCAAACCACTAAGGTAATAAAAATATACAAGACAAAAATGAAGAAGAAGAGAGCATATGCAGCAATATTAACACTTAAAAATTAGAATTGAGTCCAAAAATGTATCATAAGTGACAAAGGACAATATATGAAGTAAAAAATGACAAGAGCAAGAACAAGAAAGTATAACAATCATGAGCATATATTCACCTAATAATATAGACTTTAAATATGTCAAACAATAACAAATAGAATGTAATAGAATTAAATAAATCAATAACTGGAGTTAGAGATTTAAGCAAACACTTCTCAGAAATTTATATATTAAGTCAAAAAAAAAGAATCTTCAGCCATTAGATTTTTATAGACAACCACAACCAAGAAACAGAAAATAAACATTTTTTTAGAATATATAAAACATTCATAAAAGCAGAATATTTGTTAGGTCACAAAGTCTTAAGAAATAACAAATAATCAATACTACATCATTTATATTCTCTGACCAAAATTTAATAAAATTAAAAGCTAATATAAAATATTTAAAAGTTCCACATATTTGAAAATTAGATAATCTATTACTAAATAACATTGGGGTAGAGAAATTAAGAAGTGTTTGGAAAATAATGATAAATAGAAATACTTAAAGTATAAACCCTGAGATATATAATTATTAATATCTTTAAATATATTTGTCATAAATTTTTTAAAAATTAAATTTAAAGAATAAAGTATTCCTCAACCCCATTGTAAAATGAACAGGAACAAACATAAAGAAACAGGAATTAACACCATAGAAAACAGAAACAACAGAGTATATTATCAAACAACCTGATATAAAAGATTTCTAGTAGGACTGACCAAAGAGAAAAGTAATATGAAAAGTAAAAATATATGGAATGATAATTAAAAACCACCATATAAATATTGAGACATTAATATGATGAAAGCATTTTATCAGTATCAGCATGCTAATACATTTGAAAACCAAATTGGATATATGACTGCAAAAAAGTATAAGATAACTACATTTGTTACACAGGTCAATAAACATTAATCCAATTGATATATTGGTCTGAGATATTCCCACCCCAAAATAACTGAGTCCCAATAGCTTTATAATCTATTTTTATGAAGGTCTAGGTAACCTTGTATTAAATAATAGTAATGTACAAATCACATTCCAAAGCAGTTACAATCATATAAACTGAAAAATAAAATTCTAAACAGCTTTATTGAGGTATTAGTTATATACTATAAAATTCACCCATTGAAAGTGATTCAATGATTTTTAGTAAGTGAATAGAGTTGTACAGCCATCATCAGAACCTGGTCTTAAAATAATTTCATCACCCTACGAGATTCCCCTGTGCTTGTGTACAGTATATCCAGCTCCCACCTCCAGCTTCAAGCAATCATTAAACTTTTTTCTGACTCTGTAAATTTGCCCTTTTTGGACATTTCATATAAATGGAATTATAAATATGTAATTGTTTAATTCTAGCTTCTTTCACTTTGCATAGTGTTTTTGAAGTTCATCCATATTGCAAAATTGTCAGTAGCACATCCCTTCTTATTGCTGAATAATATTTCATTGTATAAATATACTCCTTTTGTTTATCAATTCACCAGTGGACATTTGGACATTTGGATTGTTTTTAGTTTAGAACTATTAAAAACATTGTTGCTATAAATATTCACATGCCTGACTTTCTATGGACCTGTATTTTCACTTCACTGAATTCCTAAGACTGAATTTTCTGGATCACATGGTCAATCTGTGTGAAATTTTAAGAAGTTCTCAAACTGTTCCAATATGGCTGTAACCTTGTATATTACCCCGATCTATCTATACGTGTTCCAGTTTCTCCAAACCATTAACATTTTGTATTTTCTGTCGTTGTGATTATAATCATTCTAGTGGGTACGTGTAGTGATACCCCACTCTGGTTTTAATTAGTATTTGCCTAAAAAATAATGGTGTTGCTCATCTTGTTATGTTCCTATTAGCCATTCATATATCTTTGATGTAATATCTATACTTAATTGAGTTGTCTCCTTATAATCAGGTTGTAAGAGGTTTTTATATTTTGTGGATTTAAGTCCTTACCTGCTATATAAGTTGTGACTATTTTTCTCCCAGTCTATGACTTGCTTTTTCATTGACTTCTTGTTGTCATTTGAAGCACACAAATTTGCAATTTTTATAAATTTCAGTTTATTAATTTTGTATTCATGGATTATGCTTTTGGTTTTATATCTAAAGTCACTCTACCTACCCAAGTTCATGAATTTTTTCCTCCTATATTTTACTTGAGAAGCTTTATATATTTAGCTTTTACATTTAGTACCAAAATAAAATTTAAGTTAACTTTTGTGTATGGTATAAGATAAAACTCTGTTTTTTAAAATTAATTATATTCAATTTTCTCAGCATTACCTTGACATGTTGGTTAAATATTAACTGATAATAAAAGTAAGTAATCTCAATTCTATTCCCCTAATCTTTATGCCTATCTTGAAATAACAGCACACTGTTATGATCACTATCGCATTATAACAAAATTTAAATTCAGTTACTGTTAAGTGTCTCAATATTTTTTATATCACTAGTAGGATCACCTGCTCTATTTCTACCAAAAAGAAAGCCTGACAAGATTTTGATTGGGAATATGTTTAATTTATCGATTAATATTGGGAGAATTGCCATCTCGACAATATTGAATTTTCTCATCTATGAACATGGACTATTTATCTCACTAGTTATTTGGATATTTCATTTTTCTCAGCACCATTTTATAGTTTTTATTGTATAAGTCTTGCGCTCATTTTGTTAAATTCATTTCTACATTTTTTATGCTATCGTGAATGAAATTAATATTTTAATTTTCAAATTGTTCATTGCTAGTATATAGAAATACAATTTTGTATTATTAATCTTGCACACCGAAATCTTACAAAACTCATTTATTAGTTCTAGTGATTTTTCTTTTTGTGGATCCTTAGAACTTTTCATATATGGTATCATGTTTTGGAATTAAAGACAGTTGCTTCATTTCCAATAAAAAGTGTCTTTAATTAATTAACTAATTAATTTTGCCTTATACTGGCTAAGAACCTCCAGTACAATGTTGAATAGGAGTGGTGACAGTAAACCACCGTTTGCTTTCTTCTCAATCCTAAGGGCAAAGCATTCATTCTCTAACCATTAATTATAATGTTAGTTATAGGTTTTTCACAGACTTTCTTTATCAGACTGAAAAAGCTTACTTCTATTGATAATATTTGTGTGAGTTTTCATCTTGAATGAGTGCTGGATTTTAATAAGTGATTTTTCAACATCTATTAAGATAATCATGTGGTTTTGCCCTTTATTCTGTTAATATTGTGTATTAGACTAAAGATTTTCTGTTCCTAAACCAACATTGCTTTCTTGGGATAATTCTTATTTGGTAATGATTTATTTTTTCATATTGCAGATCATTTGCCAGCCAGTGTCTTGCTAAGGATTTTTCTGTCTGTTTATGAGGAATATTTGTCAGTAGTTTTCTGCTTTTGTGATATCTTCTACATTTTGTATCAGAATAATGCTGGACTGATATAATTAGCTGTAAAGTGTCTCCTCTTCTTCCTGAATGAATCTGTAAAGAATTAATATTATTTCTCCTTTCAGTATGTAATGGAAATTGCCAATGAAGTCATCTGCTCTTGGGCATTTTTTTAAATGTAATTACTGATTCAATGTCTTTACTTATGCTGTAAGTCTATTATGATTTTCCATTTCTTCTTGGGTCAATTTTCAATAATTTGATTATTTCTATGAATTTTGCTATTTCATCTAAGTTATTTAATGTGGTGGCATAATATTTTTCATAATATTCATCATAAGCCTTGTAGTTTCTCCAGGGCACATACTGATGTCTCCTGTTTCACTCTTGATTTTGGTAATGTTTGTCTTCTGTTCTTTTCTCGAAGGGAAAATAAAACTGAGGGTTTGTCAGGTTTGTTGATCTTTTCAAAGAACCAACATTGGTTTTATTAATTTTTTCTATTATTTGTATGTTTTGTGTTTTATTAATTTCTGCTCCAATCTTTATATGTTTCTTCTTCTGCTTGCTTTGGGTTTAGTTTGCTAAACTTTGTTTTCTAATCTTCTCAAGGTAGAGGCTTAAATTATTGAATCCTATCTCTTATTTCTGATTAAGCCATTTAAATCTCTAGAAAGTGCTTTAGACAAGTCCAGTAAGTCTTAAATTGTTGTCTTTTTGTTTTCATTCAATTCAAATTATTTTCCAATTTCTCTCAAGATTGTTTCTTTAACCCACCAATTATCCAGAAGCGTGTTGCCTAATTTCTAAAGATTTGGGGATTTTCATGATTCGTTTTCCTTGTTGGGTTTGAATTCAACTCTGCTGTGGTAAAAAAAAAAAAAAAAAAAATACTATATATTATTTTAATATATTAAAATTTATCATGTTTGTGTCTTATAGTAGTGTATCCTGAAAATGTTCCTCTCTGGCTTTAAAATAATACATATTCTACAATCAACGGAGAAGCACTGTCTATATTTCAGTTTAGGTTGAATTAGTTGGTAGTATTCTTCAAGTATTCTATTTGGTCATATTTAGTCTAACTGTTCTATCAGTATTTTAAGTTGAGTATTGAAATTCCTAACGATTATTTTTGCATTCTTCATCTTTTCATTTCTTTTAATTATAGCATTTTTTGTTATATAAATTTGGAACCTCTATTTGGTGTGTATACATTTATCATTGTTATATTTCTTAATGTATTGACACTTTTAAAGTGATAAAATATCCCTATTTGTCTCTAATAATGTCTTAATGTCTATTTTATCACATATTAATATAGCCAATCCTGCTTTCTTATGGTTAAACTTAACATGGTACCGATCTTTTATCATTTCAACTATTTGTGTCTTTGAATCTAAGAAGCACCTACAGGAGATAGCTTATAGTTCCTTTGTTATCATTTGACAATTTCTGCATTTTGATTGGGATGTTCAAACCATTTATGTTTAATGTAATCACTTATATGGTTGTATTTACGTTTCTATTTTTCTATTTGTTTTCAATATGCTTTTGTCTTTTTTTGCTTCCCTATTGTTCTACCACTATCTTGTTTTGGGTTAAATATTTCTAGTACACCTTTATAATTCCTTTGTTGATGTTATATATTTATTATATATGTTATTTTCTTAGTAGCTACTCTAGTAATTACAATATGCACCTTAATTTATTACAAACTACTTCAGAATAATACTTCATCCTGGTAAAATATAGAAACTTTGCCTTAATAAAGCATTATTTTCTCTATCACCCTTTATGCTATTGTTGTCATATATATACATATATATATCTGATAAAACAGCATTATAATTGTTGCCTTATATATTAAGATTATTTGTTTTAAAAAGACTAAGAGATTAACTCAATTTTCACTATTTCTGGTGCTTTTCATTTCTCTCGGTAGGTCCAAGCTACCATCTGGTAGTTATTTCCTTTCAGCTAAATGACTTCCTTCATTATTATTTTTAAAGTAGTTGTGTTAACAACAAAGTCTCTCAGATTTCTTTAGTACAGTAATATCTTTATTTTGTTTTAATTTTTGTGGGATAGTTTTAGAGAATATAGAATATTGCTTAATCTTTTTTTTCTTTCAGCATTCTGAACATGTCATTTTGCTGCCTTCCAGCCTTCATTATTTTAGATGAGGGGCCAGCTTTTAATTGTATACAGCCTGTATATAGGATGTGTCATTTTTCTCTTGCCACTTTCTAAATTTTCTCTTTGTTTTTTTTTATTTCAACATTTTAATCATGATAAGCCACATGTGGATCTCTTCATATTTATCCTATTTGGGGTGTATTGAGTTTCTTAAATGTTAAAATTAATTTTTTTCCATCACATTTAAGGCATCTTAGGCCATTGTTTCTTCAAATAATTTTTGTATTCCTTTTTCTCTCACCTCTATTTCTGGTATTCCCGTTATGCATATGTTGGCTTTCTTGCTGGTGTTTCAAAAAGTGTATAATTTTGTTCATTTTTCTTCTCCATTGTCTGTCTCTGTATTTCCATTGTTAGTTTTTATTATGCTTTCTTCAAGTTTGGTAATTCTTTTTTTTAAGGATTCACAAATCTGCTTTTGAGCCTCTCTATTGAACTTTTCATTTCAATTAGTGTGCTCTTCAACTCCAGAATTTTCATTGGGTCTTTTAAAAAATTGTTTCTATCTTTTCATTGAAAGTTTTTATTGGCTTATTCATTGTTATTATACTTTCTTGTGAACCCTCAAACATGATTTTTTTTTTAGTATCCTGAATACATTTTTAATGGTTGTTTCAAGTCTTTGTCTGCCAAATCTAACATCTGTACACAGTTAAAGACAAATTCCATTAATTTTTTTTCTTATGTATGGGTTGTATATTCTTGTTACTTTGAAAATTTTATAACTTTTGGTGAAAACTGACATTTTTTTAACCTCACTAACCTGGATTATAAAAACTGAACATTTTGATTATAAAAACTGAATGTTTTAGATAATATAGGTACTCAGGTTTACAATTTTTTCTTTAAAGATTATTTTCACTGCTTTTTTATTCTTTTTTTGCTTCTGTGGCTGGATTAAGTCTTTGAAATCTTCTTCTCTCATAATTGCAGCTGCTGATGTGCTGCTAAGAAAATGATAGTTTTTATCATGGTTATATTTTAAGCCTGGCTTCCTATGTTTTTCCACTATGTTTTTGTAGTTTAGTGGTCAGCTAAGGATTTAACACAGTTTGTGTTCAAATACTTCAAGCTAACAATGCATTTACCCTCTCAGATAGACCTTTGTGTACAGGGGAGGGCGTGCAAAGTTCAGGCCACTTTTGCATCTACTCCAGCATTTGCTTCTCACTGGGACATTTTGTGTTTATTAAGTGGATGTGCACAGCTTTATAGTCAGTTAGGAGTTTGCGAATCTCTTGACTCTCTTGGGGCTCTTTCAACTATGTGTGAAGACTCAGCCAGGAATACACTTGCTTCAATTATGACTGCAACCTCAGACCATTTTCCCTACCCTTGGTGAAGATTATCACTTACACTGAAAACACCTCAGGGTATGACTTTTGCTCGTTACTCCAAATTAGGTTAGCCTTCTTCCACAATGGCAATGCCTTTGCTGACATTTGTACCCTGCCCTGTATAGAACCTCCATGCCAACCAAGCCAGGGGATGAAATGGGAATATCCCTGAGCAAGAACATCACAGACCTCTCTTTTTATTCCTAAAGTCAGCAGTTTTTCAAGATAAATGCTTCTCAGATTGGTATAGACTGCTGATCAATTTTCAGATTGCTAAAATGGTTTTTTTTCATCAATTTTGTCTAGTTTTATAGTTGCTTTCTGAGGAGTGGATCTGCTGACCACCTCATTTAGTCATAGCCTAAAGTGTCACACCTTAGGATAATTTTATGTAAATTCCCAAGCCAGATAAGAATAATTTAAAAGAGAAAAGTGGAGATTCACTTTACTTAAGAACATAATTGCAAATTTTCTAATTATTAGTATCCAAATTCATAAATTTATTTTAAGTATATTTTAAAGTATGATTTACTCTAAGAAAACAATGATAGTTTAATATTAAGAAATATATCCAGAAATTTGTTAATAGACTAAAAAATCAAATTATTTTAATAGTTGCAAAGAAGACTTTTAATAATAAGCAACACATATTCAGCAAACTAAAAATAGAAAGGAATTTTCCAAACTTGCTAAAGTGTATAGGTAAAAACCGCTATGATAAATATTACACTCAATGGAGAAACTTTAGAGGTATTCCCTTTAATATGAAGAGACAAGGTGATTATTTGATGTTCATTACCATCACTAGTGTTTAACTATTGAAGTCTGGATCCTTTACCAATTATACAAGAAAAGAAAGAAAGATGTGCTAAGATTGAAAGGAATATTATAAAACTCTTGTTATATGTAGATAATATGATCAACTACCAAGAACAAAAACAAAAGTTGTCTGACATAAGATTAACCTGAAGAAATCAATAGAATTTGTGTATATCAACAATAAACAGATAAAATATAATAAAAAACAAAATATATTCAAAATAGGAATAAATTTACACATTTTAAAAATATTAACAAAAATAAAAATCTCTGAATATTTTACAAATTTTATAAAGTAGATCAAAATTATATGAATTACTCATAAACTATTCTATGCTCATGAGTTGAGAAAATTAATACTGTAAAAAGTCAATTTTACCCAAATTAATTTACAAATTCTCTGTATCCGTAAACACACTGGGTTACCAAATTCAAGATGAAGTTTTTATAAACTCAGTTATTTTTATCTCTAACATGTATATGGAAACCATATATCTATGCATAGGTCCATCAACTTTTAACAACATAAACTAAGAAGGGGGACTTACCATACTAGTTATTAAAGCAATAAATCAATCTGAAAAAAGAGGGACCTCAGAAACACACATACACTCGTGTGAACTTAATATTCTATAAAGTTGGCAACCTAAATCATGAGAAACATTGAATGAATGAATTCATCAATTAAAAAAACAAGTCTACATGTACCAAAACACCAGAGATCAGAAATTATGGATGACTGGATTGAGATGGTAGGGATGGAAATGGAGAAAAGGAGTTAGATTTTGGAGGCAGTACCAACAAGACTTGTTAATGGAGGGAATACTAGAGTCGAGAAATGAAAGGATGACATACTAGTGAAAAGAAAATTAGTGATGAAAGAGCGAGTGAGAGGATGTTTGTAGGAGGAAACTCCTTGAAATGCAAAGCATCTTACTCTGAGAGTTAGTAGCAGGGCTGATTTTTGATGGGAGGAATCTAAGCAGAAAAAATGAGCCCATTGTTCTGTTTTATAGTGGAGAGAAAAACAACAACAAAAAACACATGGTATAATTGGATGAATCCTTTTAAATACAGAGACAAGGAAAAATTTAGACAGAACTTATTTGAAATTCACCCAGCCAAATGTTAACTGCCTTAACAATGTAAGTTACTCCTTAGTTATGTAAGTAGTTTCTGAAGTAGCGAACTACATTGCTATTAAGAGTTTTATCTAGAGGGTTTTATTTATTTATTTATTTTTACAGTTGTGTGTGTGTGTGTGTGTGTGTGTGTGTGTCATTCAGGCATAATATATTAACAAAAAGTAATTTTATTTCTTAAAACCTTAATTTTATTTTTTTAAACTCTTACTTGATTAAAATTCAATAAATTTCTGTCTACATAAGGAAACATCTAACTAGCTATATTTTTTAGATAGGTTTGTTAAAATCGGTATGTTTGTGTGTATTTTGCTTTTTTGTCATTTCCTCATATTTTATATTTTTAAACACCATGGATATATCATTTTTTTATGATGAAGACAGAGGAGGAAGAGGAGAATGGATGTTAGAAAGTGAGCCGCTCTTTGAATGTGACAAATAAGACACATATAAAGTTGCCACTAAACCTTTCTGGCCCCCAGAAAGGTTTATTTTATATTATTTCGTAGAATATAAAAGTAGTTCTCTTTTGCTACAGAGAAAGAGTTTTCAATTATGGATCAATTTTCTGGTGTCTGTTACTGTTTTAAAAGTGAGACTGGTTGAGCCCAGGCAAATAATTTAGTAGACTTATGTTTACTGTGGAGGCTGAGGTTCTCAGACGTTCTTGGCTAACACTGCCAAGGAAGATGTCAGCGTTGTTAGACCATGCATGTTATAAGTAATTAAGGTGTACTAACCTTGACTGATGATTTTAATTATGTGTTGGGACCAGCAGAGAAGGAAAAGAAAGAGGAAATTAGTGAAGAAACTGCATAGGAGACCTGGGGTGATGTGCGTGGTGGTTAGAATAGCTGGTGGTAGTCCCAGCTTTGTCAATAACCCATTTGTGAGATATTGTAGGCTAGATATATATTTCCACCAATCTGGACCCCAAATTTTTATTTTTTAAATTTTATTTTTATAATTTTGTAAAGATTTTAAAAATGTTTATAAATGAAAAAAATTATAAAGTGAAATGGTTTATATAGTAGGATACATTTGCAGTTTCTTTCCTTCCATCTTACTTCGTAATGTTTTATGACCATTTTTTTTTTTTACCAGAGAACACTTTTCTTAAACAAAATATTAGCCTGAGTCCCTGTCTGCAAAATAGATATAAACAAGCAACTCTAGTTGAATTAGAAGGACTCTCCAGGTACTGGAACATATACAGTAAAAAGCAAAAGAGTAAAAGAAAAAGGAAACAGAATGAGTCAAATGCCTGCTAGAACATGTCAAACCCTGAGACTGGCTTTTAAAACTCATTTTATAGATGAAAACATTGAGACCCAGAGATACATGAATTTTCAAAGTTACATAGGCAATAAGAATTCTAAGATTTGAACTTAGTTCTACAGTCCCAGGAAAGCTCTTCTTTGGGCTAAGACAGGACAAGAGGAATGAGAAATGATGGCCTTGGAAGGTAGACATCACACTGCCTCACTCCACCTCTTAGTTTCTGTCAGTGCCTAAAATGTTTTTAGAGTTGGGTCATGGGTTGGGCCTATGGACAAGATGTACCAGATATTTAGCCCACCCCTGGACTAACCCATGTTCCCTCCCTCCTAAGTTGTTGGCTTCAAAACAGGTATGACCTAGTAATTAAGGAATAAACAGATAGCTCTAAACAGAGTCAAACATCCTCTCAAAAGTAAACAGGTTGGCTCCAAATAGTCTCACCTCTGTTGGGGCAGTAGCCTTTGTAGCTCTTGCTAAATGCCTGCCCCTCTTCTGTGATTTTGATTCTTTTTCCCTGGAAAAGGTCAAGAAATAGCATAGTTTAAACATTGTTTGCTCAACTTTTAGGAATAACAGCTAACATGGTAAACTTAATTTTGACTGCCCTCCTCAGCCTAGCCTGGCATGTCAAAATCGGTAGCATGTTCAGAAATGGACACAGTACCCCAGATCTCCCCTCAACATTGAAAACTATCTTGAATATGGTATTATTATAGGTAAGAATCTCTAACTTTAACTGCATAACAGATTACCTTCCTGGAATACTTCCAACAGCCAGGTGGTCACCAACTCTCAAAGCTATCTGCACAATTCTTTGAATGCAGTTTTTGAAAGAGAATATTCACATTGAACCTGCTTATATTGGTTGTAATTCCAACATCTAGGGACCCACAGAGCAAATCAATTTTCTCTTCCATAAGGCAGTTCTTTAGCAATCTGATGACAGCTTTTATGCCTTACACAGCCTCCTTTCCAGGTAAAAAAGACAATTTTATTCCGACATAATTTACGTAAGTCATAAAAATAATAATTGAATGAGTAACTTCAAAATGATAAACTGTCTTTAGACTCTTAAGGCATTTCATTTTTGTTTTACATTATTTTTCAGTAAATTTATTATATTCATACTTTCAGTCTCATATTAAAACATCTTATGAAACAAGAAGAAAATTTTATAATAAATAATATACCTGCTGGTTTACATTCAGCTTTCAAAAGAAGGAAGAATTACTCAACCTGCCCTAGGCCTCCCATCCTCTATTAAATCTTGTCCGGCTTCTTTATAGTCTCACAATCTCTTCACTAGAAGCAGTGCATGATCAAACAATCTGAGCTTCATTATCCCAATATGATTGACTACGTCAATCCCCAAATTAAATCCCATGACACACACCAACCTGACATTTAAAAAGCCAATTATAACATAATTATCCTAAGTGGGTAAGCTCAGTATTGGCTTGCTACCACTGTTGAAGTTTTGACAGTGGTCAGAAATTGAGGCTAACCTTCCTCTTCAAAAACAAATTAGGACATTCTGGTTTGAGGATTTGCAATTGATAATTCAAGCCTTCTTTTACCTTTGGGGTGACAATGGAGAGAAGGAAACCAAGTTAAGAAGCATCGAATAGAGATTGGTAAACTTCCAGGATACTAATTCTTTCTGAGCTGCAAGGAGTTGGAAACTATAATCTACCCTTTAGTTCATCTCATCCTAGAATAATGCTAGGTGTCTAAAGACACTGGCAGCTCACAGAATCAGGGTATACCTTGCTTAGGTCCTTCTGCTGGTTGGCTGCCATGGGAGAGTCTGGCATTATGCTTAAGCTGATCTTCTCAGCCCCTAGGCTGCAACAGAATCAGGTCTTAACAGGCCCAAGGAATCTGACTTTCTTTGTCAAATTCATTTTTTTCCAAAACCAGGAAGTTCAAAGTGGAACTACATCCTCAAAAGACTATAGAGTGCTACAGAAGGTATTGACACTAGGCCCTCTGGAATGCTTTCAGAATCTTGTTTGAGTGATTATTAAAATCTTTCCAGGTGGGTGGCAATTATCCAACTTTATCTGATGGGAGATGTCAGAGTGATCTGCTCAGCACTTTTATTTAACCATTTCGGTTTAGAAAAATGCACTTGAAAGAAAAGAAAAAGAATACAATTACTAGTTCAGAGACTAGCTGTTAACTCAAACATTGGAAAGGAAGAAAGAAACCTTTACTCACAGTATCATTTTGCACGTGGCACATTTATTGATGAACATTATTCCATCAAGACTTTGAAAAAATTTCTTATCCTGGGGACAGAACAGTTTTCCATTTTTCATAAATGCCTGAAATTCATGGCATATTTCCTAAGATAATGCCAAAAAAGTTGTGTTAGCTGAAACTACATCAAAACAAAGCTTTGTTTTGTTATATATGTAGATATATGTATATGTCTACATATATATACACACACAATTCCAAGGTTTTTTGAAGATTAATTATGTAAAGCCCTCAGAGAATGCCTGATACATAGTAGATATTCAATTAATAAATTATCCTCCTTCCTGCTTCCTCCTTTTTTATTATTATTGTTTTGATGTTGCTGGTGATTGTCATTATTATTACTGGAATATGCTAAGATGACACATATAAAATACCTAGCACACAGTAGGCCAATAGTAATTGCTGTGAAAGGAATATGAAAATGTTGCTGAAAGACTGAGGCAAGGTGTTTGAGCATTGAACATTATAAAATGTCTGCCTACATTTCCCCATGTCTGTACTGCGACATATCAGTTCCTAGAAATTTTAACAGTGTTAAATGAAAAAAGGATTTCTTGGTTTTATATATACCTAGAAAACAAGTTTCTAGACTGGTTTATTTTCTGAAAAGAACTTCATGTCCCTTGATAAATCATTTGACTTATGAGCACAGGCAGACTTACCTTAAAGCTAATAAAGCTTAAGATTCAGGGCCCTTCACTGTAACATCCTCCTTCCAAGGTTCTGGGAGAGGCCTAACCATTTTGCATTTTCAAATTTGCATTATATTTTTTAAAAAGTACCCATACTCCCACCCCCACCACCATCACCACAAATGTCATCAACACTACTATCACTACCATCAGAATCAAACCTTGTGAATCTATGGAAGTACTGAGGAAATTTCTCAATAATTGCATAAACCTTTCTCTCTCTTTCTCTCTCTCTCTCTCTCGTAATTTTTTTTGGTACATCCTTTGGAACTAAAATCCTACTATATTTGTTTTAGGCTTTTGGTTTTGTAAATACCAATAACTGCATTATACAAAGTTTAAGGAGGACAGTGGAAACATTTTAAATAATAGAATTGGTGGGGAAAAAGAAAGTAGAATGATCTTCAAAAGCGGTAATTCTTTCTTTTCATTCATTCAATATTAAATATTATTATTAAAGTCCTGCTATACATCACTCATTCTTTTTTAGGAGCTTAAAATATGGTGCATTTCTGCTACCTAGTAAAGTCCGACTTTAAAATGTTTTATTCCCTTTTAATTTAGAAAATTCACTAGGTATTTATTTATTTTTAGACAGAGTCTTGCTCTATCGCCCAGGCTGGAGTGCAGTGGCGTGATCTCAGCTCACTGCAACCTCTACCTCCCAGGTTCAAGAGGTTCTCTTGCCTGAGCCCCCTGAGTAGCTGGGATTACAGGTGCATGCTACCACATCTGGGTAATTTTTGTATTTTTAGCAGAGATGGGATTTCACCATGTTGGGCAGGCTGATCTCGAACTCCTGACCTCAAATGATACACCTGCCTCAGCCTCCCAAAGTGCTGGAATTACAAGCATCAGCCACTGTACCCAGTGAAAATTCACTAGGTCTTTAGATTAGGCCTTTGGAATCTAAGGGGATTTTTGTTGTTTTTTGTTTTGATTTTTTTTAATCTGCTTCAAGTTGCTTGTATAAGGAAACAAATAAACAAAGCTTTTGCTTCAACTCTGACAAACACAACCTCTTCCAAAAAATTTATTCAAGGTTTCTATTTAGGCTCCTATATCTATATCTGGTGTTTTGTGCTTGTTTTTTTCTTTCTTTCTTTCTTTCTTCTTTTTTTTTTTTTTTTTTTTTTTTGGAGAGGCAGAGTCTCACTACATCACCCAGGCTGGTCTTGAACTCCAGTAGTCTCCTATATCTTTATGATCATCATTGAATGAGCCAGCAATCACTTATTATTAGATTACTATGCTTTGCTAGGTGCCATAGATACAGCATTAGGTAGAACAGAAGTATGCTTGCCTGGATGAATAATGGTGTACTTAATCTAGCCTCTTAAAAATGGTAGGCAGTTGGTAGCACTTGCAAAATGATTAATGGTGAAGGAGAATAACTAAACAATATCACAGACCAGTCCTGGGAAATTTAGCTAAGGATGGCATGCTTAAATATCTCTAAGATTATTATAGCTACACAGTGACTCCATGAGAGTAGCACAGTAGTAATTTCTGGACACAGATTAATAACTGGGCATCTTGAGATCTGTCTGATCTCTGATTCTACAGTATCAAATGCCAACTTTACAAGTTATGCTTACCTTGCTGAATATAATTGATCCTAAAATCCATATAGTAGAATCAGAGAAGAGCCTGGGGTCTTTGTAATGAAAATATATCCCTTATTAAGTAGTCTTATAGAAAGTGTATAGAAGAATAGAAAATTTATAGAAGACTCATGATAATCCTGGAATAAAGCTCTAAATAATTTTGGAAGTTTATCATAAAAGAGTAGCATCAGGCCAGGTGCAGTGGCTCATGCCTGTAATCTCAGCAATTTTGGATGCCAAGGGAGGAGGATTGCTTGAAGCCAGAAGTTCAAGACCCTCCTGGGAAATATAATGAGACCTTGTCTCTACTTATAAAAAAAATTAAAGAGTTGCATCAATAAGAACAATCCCTAAATTGGACTTCTCCAATGTCACTGTTAGATGAGAACTTAATTCCTAGAAAGACTCCCTTTCTTAGAAACCAAGCATCAGAGGCCCAAATAATGGGTTAAGAAATTTGTTCACAGTGATTACTTAGTTAAGATGAGATTCAATGCTATTTTTCTGAGTTATGAAATTATCCAATGTATTCTCTTGGGAAACAGGAAAAAACCATAAAAATGGAAAGCAGCAGTTGAGTTTTTCTCTGAGCAAAATGGAATACCCTTTCAATGACCATAATAGAGAGGGTTGAAACGGAAGCATATTTAGACCAAAAGTCATCCTGAGTTGAGTAGATGACTTTTCAGCACCTGTTTACTTGCAGGGTAACTTCCAGTCCCTGGCCTGTTTTTGTTTTGTTTTGTTACTGTTGCTGTTATTCTCTTTTTCTCAGCATGTCCCAGGAAAACTGGAGCCCTTTAGGGCCAAGTTCTTCCTGTTTCCCTCACTGGCTGAGGCCTAATTTGTTGTCTTCTATTGTCCATCTCCAGATATTATAATAAAACCCTCCAGGAGCTGCCATTGCCCTGTCTCAGTGTTAGAGCACTGACCAGCTTGCTTTTGCCTAAAGAATGACTCTTAGGTGATGACAAATTTAAGCATGCTTAAGATCCTTGCAGATCGCTGCAGTGCTTTTCCCTGCTGTTTAGGTTCATGTTTATGACATTTAACATGCTTTTATCATGCTGAAAGGAACCCAAGCTACTAAACTTGGAAAATAACCAAAATCACAGCATCATAAAAAAGACTACATCAATAGTTTTCATTTCTGACACAGTATCCAAAAACTCTGATTAGAAAGGCTTCCAAATAATTACTTCTTTGTGTTCTTGCCTTTAATACCAAATATAAGAAGTCACTAAATTTGTTTTTAAAATATTTTTCAGTGAAATAGAGGTTAATGCTATGAAAAATATCAGTGTAAAATTCACAGTATCTGCCATAAATCACCAACCATCATCACGGACTCTGAAAAAGAAAATGATGGTTTTATACACAGTGATATTTATATAATATCCTTCTTTTTTTCCAGTATAAAACTTCCAAGTGAGCATGCTCTCTGCTTCCCAAATGTCTAGCTTATTTTCTACTCTACTGAACTTTCTGGACCTCTCCTTATCAGTAAACTTAGATGAAATAGTAGAGAACATGATAAAATTCTCCAGAACACTCATGTAAGAAGTTTCTTTAAAAAAAATCATTGCAACAAAACATGGCAAGAGAGTACTTTAACCACGGTTCTCAGAGTTTCAACGTACAGAATAGCTGTTTCACATTTTTATTCCTTTAATGTTCATGGCCAGAGATAAAACAAATTTTGCCACATATTCAGCAAAACATTTAAGATTGTGTTTTAAGTGCTGAATTAATAGCATGCATAGCAGTGTGTGTGCATATAGATATATAAAATGTGTGTGTGTGATTGGTCATCTTGTCTTTCAAATAGATCAAAAAATTTAACTTCCAGTAGAAAATGATTTTTTAATTTATCAAACAAAAGAGCTTTAAGAGTTGGTAAAGCACCTTCTTGCATCAGGGCCTCTGTGCTCACAGGTGCTTCTGTCTGGTCTGCTGTAAACTGCAAATACCTTCATGGTTCATTCCCTTATGACCTTCAGATTCCTATTCTAATACTGTCTCTCCAGAGAGAACTTCCCTGATTATCCTTATGAGAATGGATACCACCTCCATTCTCAGGGATCCTATTATGCCTCCTGATTTATCATTATTTAATATACCATATGTTTTGCTAAGCTACTTATTGTCTGTTTTCCTACACTAAAATGTAATTTTCAGGGCAGGAATTTAATCTATTTTGTTTACTTAAAAATATCCCCAGCATCCAAACAGGGTCTGACATCTAAGAGATGCTTAATAAATATTCATTACATGAACTATATACACTGACTATATACAAGATACAGACCACCCTGTTTTGCATAATGATTACTAGAAAATTTATTTTAGCTTCCTATGTGGTATATCATGGCTTGTTGAGATGTTAAATGGAACAACAGTAGTTTTCCAGTTGGTTTATTTTTTTGTTTATGAAATTTTAAAATGCTCCTTTAACATGATAAATTGTCTCTTGCAGACATCCATCATCATTAATATGTTGAGTGTGTGTGTGTGTGTGTGTGTGTGTGTGTGTGTGTGTGTGAGAGAGAGAGAGAGAGAGAGAGAAAGAGAGAGGCTCATGTCCTGATTCATAAAAATCTGTTTCTGTGTTTTTAACAAAAGCTATTAGTACCTACCAGTATAATATGTTTGTATTATTAACATGAAGGTGTTGGCCACAAGCCATTTTTCTTTGGGAATCTTGGAATGAATTCAATGAACAGAAAAAGCAGGACTAACCTGATCTTCATTCTCACTGGCAGCATCTGGGATGAAAATATAGAAACCAAAGTTAAGGAAATGTAAAATATTTAATAAACAAAACAAACAATTCATTTAATGCAGCATCTTGATTGCTTTAATGACAATATGTTGTAAAACCGCAAATGGTTTTTGAACACATTAAGATTTATCATGGCAAATAAAAGAAGGGCACTGGACCAGGAGATTAGTATATATATTCACAAAGGTCTAATCACTCAGAAAGTTACAATTACTTTGGAAAATAATACTCATGTGAATTCTAACCCCATCAAAATAGCTCATCTTCTAAAAGTCCTTTCAGAGTAATAAATGGCAGCCTCCCTTTTAAAATTACAATATAACATACATGCAAAATACCATACCAATTATAATAATTTTGAAACTATATTATAGTTGAAACTATAATACAGCATTACATTTATAGGATATATACATAAAATTTAATTTTCTGAATTCTGGCAGTTCTACCTCCTTATTACAGCTACAAAAGTTAGAGATCCGACAGAAGGTAAGATTAAGGTCACAGGCTATTATACTCTCTCATTAACATAGGCTCTTTTGTACCCACATGCCTATTTTAGGAAAATAGGCATTACTTGTATATGATTTCAGACTATCTCTGAGTTTCTTTTTAAAAATTTTAATAGAGCAACGTAAGTCTAGGCAATTTGTGTTCTCTTAGGGTTAAATAGCAAATATAAAAATCTGCCTTCCAGCTCCCACAAAAGTCCCTCACTCTTTGGGAGAAATGCTTTCAACCCATTTAGCATTTGAAAACACAAGACTAAAATAAGCTAGAAGATACTACTGCTTTAAAATAAGAACAGAAGATTGAATTTTAAAAAATATTTCATTTATACCTATAGCATTAAAATACATTATTTACAATTCAGTTTTAAATGTCTATTACATATATAAGAATATGCACTATGAATCGATACATTTAGCAAGAGGAAGATGAAGAAGAATCTATTCAGTTTTCAGAATTAATAAAGAATTAATGGAAGAATTTCTCATGGTTAGAAAATTCAGATTGTCTCAAACTACTTGCCATTTCTAAAGATAACAACATAATTATAAAGACACATATATAAATCTTCAGAACTCTGTGTCTGGCAAGACATTTCAGGATTATACATGCATACGTAAACATTTTTTGGCAGGAGTAGGGGGAGAAAAGTCCCTTCCCCAGGGCTTTGAGATGTGTGGCAAGAGGCTTAGCTTACACACAAATTGCTCACCTTGTATGAGGCAAAGAGCCAAGGGCAGAAGCACTAACACTGTGGCTATCTTCATGTTGAAGATGATGCAAGTCACCTACAGGTCCACTCCGTGCATTGCTCAGCTGGTGCAGTATGACTGAACTCGGGGCGATGCAGTTTACTTTTATAAAGCACTGGTGACTCCCACATAAAACCAGTTGTTCAAGGTCATGGGACTTATATATCACACCACTTTAGCTTCCATCCTTTAGGATCCTGTCAGGGTGTCAGGTTTGAACAGAGAATATCTATTTCTAAAGCAGTAATGTTCTTTCATGGTACCTCCCCCAGAACACAATTGATTGAGTCCACAGACCCTACTCAAAGTGGAATATTCTATAATCCTATATAATAACCAAATTCCTCAGAAATACCAGATATACTACCTTGTAGACAAACATGTTTCTGACTGGACTCCCTTCATAAGTGGGAGAGGAGAGGAAAGGAAGACAGATTGGTTGTCCTACCAGTCAGGTATAGATTTAAAGATTTCCACGTCCAGAGAAATCCAGGGTTCCTCTTCTGAAGTGTCTGAGTTCAGTGTCACAGACTCATATATATGTTAGAGTTGAACGATCCTAATAGATAACCTAGCAAAATTCTAATGTTGAATATATAGGGAGGCAGGAACTCAGAGGAGCAATGACTTTCTCATAAGCAGATAGTTTAGTTGGAGCAGGCAGAGGAGGCATCCAGCACTTGCAAGCAGACCACACATACAACATTCTTTCCTCTCTGTACACTGCTTCATCCTTAGACATTAGAAAAGGCAGAAACGTTGGAAAAATAAAACTTGCATGTAACTACTTTTAAAACTTCTCAATCTGCAGGATATTTTATATTCTGAAGCCTTATTTTATATTCTAGCCAAACATCATAATCATAAACATTGGAGACTCAGTTTAACTTTCCATAGCCTATGATTACCCATATTACTGTTTGAAAATTTTGCTCAGTCAGTTTTCTCTAAATCAGATTTCTTCCTGTATCATCCCATTATTTAGTTTCCCAAAAAGAAAAGAAGAAAAAAGTTGTTAACAATTATAAATGTGTAAATGTAACATTTTTCTAGAGAAAGTTTCTTCTCTTTAGTTGCTTCTTTCATCCTACAAGTAACATCTTTTTTCTACCAGCTTATTTTGCCCTAATAGCTTAAGAAAGCACCTGAAGAAACATGTGAAGATGACTGAAACCAGAGCCAAATTGTTTCATTCCAGTACTTCTCAGGGTATTCACATCCACAGAAGAAAAGTTCAAGACTTTATCCAATTAAAGGCCTTTTTATGATGGTTCCAGAAAACTGATCAAAGTTGCCCAACTTAGGGAGTATGCCAATATTATGAGATTTATCACAGTGAGATAATATGTCCTTTCTTTTTTCTCATGAAATAATTTATTTCCTATAAAAATATAACCACTGGGCTGGGCACAGTGGATCACGTCTGTAGTCCCAGCACTTTGGGAGGCCGAGGCTGGAGGATCATGAGGTCAGGAGATCGAGACCATCCTGGCCAAGATGGTGAAACCCCGTCTCTATTAAAATACAAAACTTAGATGGGCTTGGTGGTGTGCACCTGAAGTCCCAGCTACTCTGGAGGCTGAGGCAGGGGAACTGCTTAAACCCGGGAGGCAGAGGGTGCGTGAGTTGAGATGGCGCCACTGCACTCTAGCCTTGGCAACAGAGCAAAACTCCATAAAAAAAAAAAAAGATATACATATATATACATACACACACACACACACACACACACACATACACATACATATACACACACACACACATATATATATATAAAATCATTGGTTTCAAGGTCTGCACTATTGTTGTAGCTTGGCTCCTTTCCAATGGAATAGTAAAATTAGTGACCACGGAGAGCAAGTTGAAATTCCATTATTGTTACAGGTTAGAAAATCAAAGTCCATCATAGCTTAATGGAAAGAGAATGAGACAGGGTTTCAGAAATTTGTTTCTATTCTATGTAGTCTTTTCAACCATGTAGGGATAGAAATGAACCCAGCTTTGAAGCAAGCTAGAAATGGGTCCAGATTTTGAATTGCTAGCCATGTTGTCTTGGACAAGTCACTTATTTTCTCTAAGCCTCAGTTTCCTAATACGTAAAATAAAAATAATAACACCTACATTGTACTAGTGTTAAGAGGTTTAGAGATAAATCATATATATAATACGTGTGTGTGTGTATGTGTGTAAGAGAGAGAGAGAGGTGCTTAGAACAATTATCAAGTTTATGTGATAAGCTTGATAGTTAATGATAGCTGGTCTTGCATTTTTACATAATTATAATAATGTGGTTGTACTAGATAATTTCTAGGATACCAAGAAAAGTAAACATCCGTTGACTGTGGATTTCACCAATAGATTTACATTTACTCAGCGCAGAATAACTACCCCAACACATTTTGAGGTGAAATTAAACTATAAGATATATGTTCTCTTTTTCCCTTTTAATTGTATTTTAAACCACAATGCCTAAACAAGTCAAAACACTACCTGTTAAAACTTACGAAAACCATTGCTCTGTTTCAATCAGCATTGATTTCTTGTCTCTTTCTCTAAAAGCCTCTTCTAAATATTCACATATCAATACTAATTTTTTATCTTTCATCTGCCCTTTCAGACCATACAAAATGTGTCCCAACCATATATTCTGTTATTGACGGTAAAACAGTTTGATGCCGTAAAATGGAATCAATGACTGTGTATTATGCTCTAGTGACCCCTAGTCTAGCCCAAATGGAGAATATTCCCAGGAGTGGAAGTGGTGCTAGGGTGGAACAGAAGAACCAAAAGATGATTGCCTGTCTTAGGAATCTCTACTATGAGGAAACATTGAAGACACTGGTTTCCTTCTTACTGGAAAAGAGCTCCTCAGAGATGCCAGCCTTTTCTGAAATGATGAATAAAAAGTTTGAAACTAATATCTTTTCCAAATGGAGAAAGTAGTAAAAAGAAGATTCAGTGAGCACCCCCAAAATTGGAAGTACCCATCAGCTGGTTCATTTCATTAGGGCTTCTTCTCCATTTCATTTTAGGAATGTTGTAAATCCAGAGGAGATTCATCACATGCTCTGTTAATCACTCCTCATTCCTGAAAATCACCATGAATATTACATTTAAATGAATGGGATTGAAGGTTTGGAGAACTCGGGTTTGGGTCAGAGTTAGGTTATCAGGGTATTCTTCTAACTCAAAATATCATCCTTGTTTTTAACTCTTTCAATTATTCATCAAACATGTAGAAACTTTTTTCCTCTCATTAGAAATGAGTGGGCTTAGATAATAAAAACTATGAACTTTACAATCTTACACATTTATGAGGTTGGCAGAATCTGAAGGATACTGATACAGGGGGAGGAAATGAGAAAATTATAAAGATTGTTGTAGATCAGTAATGTTACTACAAAAAAAAGTTATTTCCAAAATATGAAGTTACCGTATCATTCTTAAAGTCTTCTGTTTTTCTATACAGAGGGATCCTTGATGACGATAATAGTTAATAACTATAGTCTTTTATGATTAGATCACCTTCCACAGCTTTCAAAACAACTTGCCATTCATTAGCTCTTTTGATTTGTTTATGCAGTGTTGTGAGGCAGCCAATTAGGTGTTATTATCTTTTCTTTACCAGCTAAAATTGGTGTCATAAAAGAAACCTGCAGTAGGAACTAGCTGAGATGGTCATCTCAGCCATGACACTTTCTCAGTTTTTATACCTTTAATTTCTTTTTATACCTTTAATTTCTCCATGGCCATCTCACAGACTTTTATACAGTTCAAAGAGAATCCAGATCGAGACCATCCTGGCTAACATGGTGAAACCCCGTCTCCACTAAAAATACAAAAAAATAAAAATTAGCCCGGCATGGAGGCAGGCGCCTGTAGTCGCAGCTACTCCGGAGGCTGAGGCAGGAGAATGGCGTGAACCCGGGAGGCGGAGCTTGCAGTAAGCAGAGATCGCGCCACTCCACTCCAGCCTGGGAGACAGCGAGACTCCGGCTCAAAAAAAAAAAAAAAAGAGAATCCAGACATTATAGTGCTTTAAACTAGATACAGCCCTATGCATGCACACACACACAAACACACACACACAATCACTCGGGCAAAAAGAGGTATGCTGTGACCATGAGTAAAATTTATATATTCTAATATATCTTAAAAGATGAAATAATTTCTTTTTTATTTTGTTTATTTTTTATTTTCTTTTCTATAATTCTAATTTTTTTCCCCATCAATTTAACATGTCTATATTCTCCTTTGTTTTTTTGTTTGCTTGTTTTTTTGTTTGTTTGTTTGTTGTTGAGATGGAGCCTCGCTCTGTCTCCCAGGCTGGAGTGTGATGGTGCAATTTCGACTCACTGCAAGCTCCGCCTCCAGGGTTCATGCCATTCTCCTGCCTCAGCCTCCCAGAGTAGCTGGGACTACAGGCGCCGGCCACCGTGCCCGGCTAATTTTTTTTATTTTATTTTATTTTTATTTTTAGTAGAGACAGGGTTTCACTGTGTTAGCCACAATGGTCTCAATCTCCTGACCTCGTGATCCACCCGCCTCGGCCTCCCAAAATGCTGGGATTACAGGCATGAGCCACCGCGCCCGGCCTATATTCTCCTTTGTAAAAGACACTAACTGGAAAACAGCCTTTACTCATCTTCTTATCTGGTAATGTTCCATTATCAACTAACTTCACTCCCTCTGTAGAAATTCCTTTCTGTTTGTCTGGAAAGACTAAGAAACTAGAGATAAGCATCTCATTTTATCTAATAATAGAATGGGATGGGCATTGTTTGTTTACTGAGTATATAGACAATGCTATTTACAGACATAATTACTGCTTTTATTAGATTAGGATTAAGAAGACAGGAGTTTCAATGTCTAATTTTTAATTGTATTAATATTCTCATATGGGTTATATTTTATTTTAGAAACAACAATCAGCTTCTCCCTACAGTTGATATTACTTGAACCCCTGACCCATGGCCCCACACTATCACTCAAAAATATAGTGCATTTTAAAGTCTCCTAGGATTTATCCTGACAATAGAAAACAGAGGTTTGAGGAGCTACAGTCTTTCAATAAATCATAACGAATTAATTCTGAAGTAGCTAAGAGTCTACCGGCCGGATGTGGTGGCTCACGCCTGTAATCCCAGCACTTTGGGAGGCTGAGATGGGCAGATCACGAGGTCAGGAGATGGAGACCACCCTGGCTAACATGGTGAAACCCCATCTCTACTAAAAATACAAAAAAATTAGCCAGGCATGGTGGCGGGCACCTTTAGCCCCAGCTACTTGGGAGGCAGAGGCAGGAGAATGGTGTGAACCTGGGAGGCGGAGCTTGCAATGAGCCGAGATCACGTCACTGCACTCCAGCCTGGGCGACAGAGTGAGACTCTGTCTCCAAAAAAAAAAAAAAGAGTCTACCTAATTTTAGCAAAAAAGCATTGCAAATTTTATATGTGTAATATGTGTGTGTGTGTGTTTACAGTAAGCAAGAATGAAACTGTTAGATTTATAGCAAAGTTAGAAAAAGATTATCTTTATAAAAGAATTTGTAGGCCGGGCGTGGTGGCTCACTCCTGTAATCCCAGCACTTTGGGAGGCCGAGGCAGGCGGATCATGAGGTCAGGAGACTGAGACCATCCTGCCTAACATGGTGAAACCTCGTCTCTACTAAAAAAAAAAAAACCCATCTCTACTAACAATAATAAAATTAGCCAGGCGTGGTGGCAGGCACCTGTAGTCCCAGCTACTCGGGAGGCTGAGGCAGGAGAATGGCATGAACCCAGGAGGCAGAGCTTGCAGTGAGCCAAGATCATGCCACTGCACTCTAGCCTAGGTGACAGAGAAAGACTCCAACTCAAAAAAAAAAAAAAAATTGTAAAGAAATAAAATTTGCTAACATGTTTCATGCACTTAGGTACAGCAATAAATATAAAGATTAAGTATCATTTTATTCTTACAGGTAAAGCAATTGAAGTTTGGTGAGATTCTATAACTTTTCCAAGGTCATACAGCTTGTAAGCATTGATCTTGCAAATGATCACAGTCAGTGTAATAAAGGCATTCAAACTCCAGAGCCCAGCCTCTTAAACACTACACACCATAGTAACCACATTACCTACAACTGTAACTAACGTATCTCAGGTACTCAATGTTAAGAGCTAAACTCTGTCTGCCCAAAATTTATATGTTGAAGCCTTAAACTCCACTACTTCAGGATGTGCCTACATTTGGAGATAAGTAAAAGTGGTGGTTAAGTTAAAATGAGGTTATAAGGTTAGGCCTTAGACCAAACTGATTGATGTCCTTACTAGAAGAGGAAATTTGGACACACAGAAGAGACACTAGTGATGCACACACAGAGGAAAAACCACATGAGGACACAGTGGGAATTTGCCCATTACAAACCAAGAAGGAGGCTTCAGAGAAAACCAAACTTGCTGTCACTTTGATCTTGAAATTCTAGCCTCCAGAAATGTGAAAATATAATAAATTTCTGTTGTGTAAGTTACCCAGTCTGTGGTACTTTGTGATGGCAGCCCTAGCAAACAATACACTCATCATATGTATTGACCCAGTCACATGCAAACTGTGTAAAAATGTATAGACACAGTTATACGGTTGAGAATACAGTCCTATGTAGGCTCCTTTCTCTTTAAGCAACCATTACATTAAACTTATGATCCTGTAGAATAGTGTTAAAGAGAAACAGAGCTGAATATTTATTAAAAGTGGCAAGACTCACTTTATCTGGGCTATTCCAATAGAGAAAAGAAACTCCAGTAGAAACCAAGCTCAATTCTGCTAAAACCAAAGGCGGGATGCTTTTTTAATGCTGAGGTGTGCTGTATTCATTCATTTTCACGCTGCTGGTAAAGACATACCCGAGACTGGGAAATTTACAAAAGAAAGAGGTGTACTGGACTCATAGTTCCACGTGGCTGGGGAGGCCTCACAATCATGGTGGAAGGCAAGGAGGAGCAAGTCACATCTTATGTGGATGACAGCAGGCAAAGAGAGATTGTGCACAGAAACTCCCATTTTTAAAATGATCAGATCTCAAGAGACTCATTCACTATCATGAGAACAGCACAGAAAAGACCCACCTTCATGATTCAGTCATCTCCCACCAGGTCTCTCCCACAACACATGACAATTATGGGAGCTACAAGATGAGATTTGTGTGGGAACATGGAGCCAAACTACATCATTCTACCCCTGGCTCCTCCCAAATCTCATATCTTCACATTTCAAACCTGATCATGCCTTCCCAACAGTGCCTCAAAGTCTCAACTCATTTCAGCATTAACTTAAAAGTCCACACTCTGAGACAAGGCAAGTCTCTTCCACCTATGATCCTGTAAAATCAAAAGCAAGTTAGTTACTTTCTAGATACAATGGGGATACAGCCATTGGGTCAATACAGCTGTTCCAAATGGGAGATATTGGCCAAAACAAAGGGGCTACAGATGCCATGCAAGTCCAAAATTCAGTAGGGCAGTCAAATCTTAAAGTTCCAAAATGATATCTTTTGAATCTATGTCTCAAATCCAGGTCATGCTGATGCAAGAGGTGGGTTCCCATGGTCTTGGGCAACTCCACCTCTGTGGCTTTGCAGGGTACAGCCTCCCTCCCAGCTGCCTTCACAGGCTGGCATTGAGTGTTTGTGGCTTTCCCAGGCATATGGTGCAAGCTACATGTGGATCTGCTATTCTGGGGTCTGGAGGATGGTGGCTCTCTTCTAACAGCTCCACCAGGTGGTGCCCCAGTAGGGACTCTGTGTGGGGGCTCCCACTCCACATTTCTCTTCTGTACTGCCCTAGCAGAGGTTCTCCATGAGGACCTTGCCCCTACAGAAAACTTCTGCCTGAACATCCAGGCATTTCCATACATCTTCTGAAATCTAGGCAGAGGTTTTCAAACCTCAATTCCTGACTTCGGTGCACTCACAGGCTCAACACCACGTGGAATCTGTCAAGGCTTCAGGCTTGCACTCTCGGAAGCCATAGCCCAAGCCATGGCCCCTTTCAGCCACTGGAGTGGCTTCAGTGCAGGGCTGCACACAGCAGAGGAACCCTAAGCCTGGCCTAGAGAACCATTTTTTCATCCTAAACCTCTGGGCCTGTAATGGGAGTGGCTGCCAGAAAGGTCTCTGATATCCCTTGGAGACATTTTTCCATTGTCTTGGGGATTAACATCAGGCTCCTTGCTACTTATGCAAATTTCTGAAACTGGCTGGAATTTCTCCTCAGAAAATGGATTTTCTTTTTCTTTTATTGCATTGTCAGGCTGCAAATTTTCCAGACTTTTATGTTCTGCTTCCCTTAAAAAGCTGAATGCCTTTAAGGGCACCCAAGTTATCTCTTGAATGCTCTGCTGCTTAGAAATTTCTTCTGCCAGATACCCTAAACCATCTCTCTGAAGTTTAAAGTTCCACAAATCTCTAGGGCAGGGGGCAAAATGTCACCAGTCTCTTTGTTAAAACATAACAAGAGTCATCTTTGACCCACTTCCCAACAAGTTCCTCATCTCCATCTGAGACCACCTCAGCCTGAACCTTATCATTCACATCACTATTAGCATTTTTGTCAAGACCATTTAACAAGTCTCTAAGGAATTCCAAACTTTCCCACATTTTCCTATCTTCTTCTGGGCCGTCCAAACTGTTCCAACCTCTGTCTGTTACCAAGTTCCAAAGCTGCTTCCACAGTTTTGGGTATCTTTTCAGAAACACCCCACTCCTGGTAGCAATTTACTGTATTAGTCCGTTTTCATGCTGCTGATAAAGACATACCCAAGACTGGGCATTTACAAAAGAAACATGTTTATTGGATTTACAGTTCCACATGCCTGGGGAGCCTTCACAATCATGGTGGAAGGCAAGAAAGAGCAAGTCACATCTTACATGGATGGCAGCAGGCAAAGAGAGCTTGTGCAGGGAAACTCCTACTTCTATAACCATCAGCTCTCGTGAGACTTATTCACTATCACAAGAACAGCACTGGAAAGACTTGCCCCCCATGATTCAGTCATCTCCCACCAGGTCCTTCCCACAATACATGGGAATTATGGGAGCTACAACATGAGATGTGGTGGCGACACAGACCCAAACCATATCATGTGCTAAAGGAAAAGTACTAAAGGAGATGACAGGGGAGGTTGGTCATTGTGGTTAGGCCATTTGTGTTTGCTAATTTACAGTTGCAAGTTTTCTAAATAAATGCTCTAAGAAATGGGAGGTCATGGGTCTACAGTCAGGTAAACAGTAAATTATTTAGGTAGCATTGAGCTTTTCAGACAGGAACTTAAGCAGGGGATGGGTCATCAGCAACATGTTCTTGAGGTATTAGAGACTGTGGTAACATTTGTTCAAGCCTCTTAGTACAAAGGGAGGTAGACAACATCATTTGGGCTAAGAATTTGCAGTTCTCATAGGCCAAGGTTAAGGCCTAGTCAAAAAGAGGGTTCAGAGGAATTTGATTGTTTGGTCAAAGAAATAATCTTTGCCCTTAGATAAAGTAGAAAACCAACTGGTTAACAAACTTTCAGGTTGGAGTTCACATATTGCATTTGTTATCAGTCTTTTGGCTCCTTTGTATAGATTTTATCTTCTGTACTCTCAAGGGCTTTAATGCACACATTTTGATGTCCTTCAGTAATGTGTGTAACAGAGCTAGACAGACTTCCAGACTTCTCTTGCTTTAACCCAAATATTATCCACCAAAAATGTTTACTTGATAATGTTTCACACTTCTAAAGCATTCACATATTGCTTTTTTGTTTTGTAGGATGATCTTTTCCTTCTTTACTTGTATATCTTTGTTTGCAGGATTCAGCTTAGACTGTGTGTTCCCAGGGGCTCCCTTCGTGACCCTTCATAGAGTGTTCTTACTCTTTGCCCGTCAGTACCCAGTGCCATTACTACTTCCACACCTTGCACTCATGACACAGTCTTGCAATTGTCAGTTGACTTGTCTATCTCTCCAATTAGATAAATGATATTTTTAGTGAAATCAGTAAATGAATGAGTAAAAAAACCCTAAAAGATGAATTCAGCTTTATAATCTACAACAAATTTCCACAATTACTGTTTTATTTCATCTCAGTTGCTTTAAGAAAGAAGGCTGGTTTAAAAGGAAGGTAACAAAAACGTAGAGAGGCTCAGTGACTCACAGTAGGCCACATGGCTTGTAAGCGGTCAAGCTGAGACTCAAATCCAGGTCTTAAGGTTTAAAAATTAAGAATGTGCCAAGTTAAACAGCACTAACCATTGTGTCACACCATAACCTTGATTCATGAGACAGAAAAAAAAAGGAAGAAAGGAACGAGTAATAACTCTAAAATCAGGGAATTCTCAGGCATGGGACCAACTTACTAAAATGTGATTTAAAAATTTAAAAATCTAAACCCAAAGTTAAGAAATTATTATAGTATTCCAGATGAGCTCCATAATACTTTCCACATGAATATGACAAATATTAACTAAATGCCTGCATTTGCCTAGCACTGTGTTAAAGCCCAATCTTAAACTTCTGAAAAAAACAGATAGAATCTCTGACTTCTGATAGGTCAAATTTTAATTTTCATATTTCTGAGCAAGAAACTATACATAATGGACATTTATTTGCCATCCACATAAACAACCCTGGAAAAAGTAATAACTATCTTTTGTCTATAGTATAGGGACTATTTTTCCTCTCTCTTCTAGATAAAAAATACTAGTTATGCTGCTGGGAAAAGTACTTAAAAACTGTATAGAAAATGATTTAAGTACTTCGTACAGTTATTAGCATTACTAAAGGCATTTGTTTATTATATTATTATAGAGCAATTTTATGTATAATTTATTATAGAACAGTGCATAGTTATAGAATAACTTGTATAATACCAATTTTCACACAATATGTGTGTATTAATATTTAAATATTTATATTCTGTTTATTTTATATAGCTGATCCTCACCTTTAAGTTAAGGAGAGAAGGTGTTATTTCCATTTCATGGATGAGAAGTTTAAAGATCTGCGTGATTGACTAATTTGTCTCAAATCTATTAGCCATAAATGGAAGAGCTGAGACAGGAACTCAGGCTTTGTGACTCATGTTCTGATATATATATTTTTCCTGGTCTTTCATATTCAACAGAGTTTTAAACACCAACTCAGTGACATTAGGATATGAAAGAAAAGGAAAATATGGAATGAGTCAAAAGGAGAAGTATATCTTCAGAAAAATAAAGAGAATTGAAAGACATCAATGGATTGAAAGCAAAAAATGAACTTAAACTAGTCTTGGTGATGAAGGTAAATACTAACACTTGTAAAATGCTTACAAATTATCAGTGTTTTTCTGTATGTATTCTCATTTGGCCTCATGATCAGCCTGTAGAATAGGCTGGACATGTATCATTGTTATCATTCTCAATTTACTGAAACTTAGAGAGATATAGGAGCTTCCCCATAGACACAAATAATAAGTAGTGATAATTGGAAACAGATAGAAGTCTATTAAATCAAGATTCTGTCTTTTCCTTATGTCCTTCACCTTTCTTAACAATGTTAAAGATAGCTTTTATAATTTTATTAGGAATCAAATAATGTGAAGGCTTTAATTGGGGAAATGAGAATATTAATATGCCTGCTTTACATCCTGAAAACAGAAACACAAATTGAGATGTGGGTTAATGAATACATCAGTTTATTTTTAAATTATAAATATGATTTCTGCTTCTGGCATAAATGGAATAACAGAAAAAAATTTTATTCTTTCACCTGAAACAATGAGAAAAAAATAAAAGCAAAAGCAATTGTTTTTGACATTGGACATGATATAATACAGTGCAGTGATTCTTGGGAGAGGGGAAACAAACCAAGTTATCCCTACATTACCACAGTTCACTGCCTGTAGAAAGTTGCCAGGCTGTAGCACAGAGAGGGAGAACAGGTAGCTCCCAGAAGCTTCCCTGAGATGATCATACAAACCTGAGGGTCTGGGAGACCAAAGGAGGTAAAATTCCCATGGCATGTTAACAAGAAGAGAAAGATTCAGAGAAACATTTGGAGATTTGTGGCACATAGTTTATTTAGAATCTTCAGTTGAGTACTGAGAAGTAAATGTATGTGAGAAAACTACTTCAGGCTGCAGAAAGAATCACTCTAAGGATTAGAGGGAATGATTTCCAGAACTTAAATATGAGAGGAGATAACTTGTGTTCCTATCAGTCAGAAAGAAAAACCTTGCCATTCATTTACAGATTAGTGAATGTGTTGCCCCAGTAGTGGGGCAAAATTAACCGCAAAGCCTATTCTTGTTCCACCTAACAAAGCTTAAAAACAAGCTTGAAATGGGCAAACTATTTCCAAGTAACTTAATTGTGCCCCCAGAACAAAATTCACAGATATTTACAGGAATACAAAACATATCCATCACCTAACAAAGTAAACCACAATATCTAGCAGAAAATTTAAAAATACCAGACATACAAAGAAACAGGAAAATAATCCCATAAGAAGCAAAATCAATAGGAAAAAACTGTCTGGATGTATTCTTCTAGCCAAAATAAAGTAACAGGGACTGGGGTTACCCTCCTGCCTGCAGCAAACAAACGACAACAACAAATACAAATACAAAATATAGTAAACAATGATTTTCAAGATTGTGGACATCAGTCTTTTGAAATGAAGAAAAGTCATACACGAGATAGTAAACAAATAAGCTAAACCCTAAAATTGCTCCAGTTTACTGGCCTGAGAAAATGTCTTAGCCATAGAGCATGGAGAAGAAGCTCAGGCACAGGCACACAGACTGTGTTGAGGAGACAGCTCTGATTCCCGGAAGACCAGGCTGCGGCTCAGTAGTGGGGGATAGTTAGCCATAGGTTCTACTTTAAAACATTTAACAGCAAGACCCAAAAAGATTATATGGTTTCCAAGTAACCTATCTGTGTCCCAGGGCAAAACTTTATATTTATAGAAATACAAAAAGCATTCACTACTCAATAATGTAAAATTAGCAATGTCTGGCACTCAGTCTAAAATTACTAGGCATACCAAGAAGCAAGGAAATATGATTCACAAGTAGGATAAATGACTCAAAACTGTTACGGATATTAGAATAATACTTAAGAACATTAAAACAGTTATTATAACTGTTTCATAAATTCAAAAATGTAAAGCAGAGACAAGGAATAAAAACGAAACATAAACTGAATCTGAGATTAAAAATATACTAAATGTAATTAAGAATAATTTGACCTTGTTGAAGAAAAGATTAATAAACTTGAAGGCATACAATAGTAACTGTCCAAAATAAAACAGAAAAAAAAAGATAAGAGCAACAGCAAGCTGTGGGATAATTGTAAGCAGACTAATATAATTATAGTCCCTGAAAGTGGGCGTTGGGAAGTAAAAAAAAAAAAAATTAGAAGTAATAACAGCCAAAATTTGTTCAAACTATAAACTAAGAGGTCCAAGAATTTAAAAGAATCCTAAGCACAATGTGTGTGTGTGTGTGTGTGTGTAAACTATATCAAGACACACCATTATCAAATCATTCAAAAATATTGACACAAAAAGTCTTAAAATCAGCTGGTAGATGGGTGAGAGAGGTGATGGAGAAATCCCGTTACATACAAAGGAATAAAGAATAAGATAATACCAGATTTAAAAAAATAAACAATGTTAGGTGAAGAGGAAGTGAAGCTATATCTTTAAGTGACTTGAAGGGAAAAACTACCAGCTAGAATTCTATGTCCCATGAAATCAACTTTTGAAAATGAGGGTGAAATAAAGATGATTTTACATAAAAGAGTTAAAAGAATTCAGCACTTACTGCAGACCTGCACTAGAAGAAATGTTAAAGGAAGATTTTTCAGGCAGGCAGAAGAAAAAATATATTAGATAGAAATATGAATCTATGCAAAGGAAATGAAATCACCAAAAAGAGTAGCTACATGGATAAATATATTTTTTTATTATTTAAATCTCTTTGGAAAATAACCAACTGTTTAAACAATAACAACAACAACCAAAGATTTATAGTTAGTAAATTAACAAAAGAAGATACAATGATATCATAATACTTGATTCATCCAAGAGAAAGCAAAAAAGAAGAAAAGGGGAATTAAAACACAGATGGTACCAGCCTGGGCATCATGGTGAAATCCCGTCTCTACAAAAGATAGAAAAATTAGCTGGGAATGGTGGTGCATCCCTATAGTCCCAGTAACTTGGGAGGCTGAGGTGGGAGGATCACCTGAGCCTAGAGAGGTTGAGGCTACAGTGAGCCACGATCATGCCACTGCACTACAGCTTGGGAAAAAGAGTGAGATCCTGTCTCAGAAAAATAAAGGTAGTCAAAATAGAAAGCAGGTGATAAAAATGGAAAACAATTGGTAAAGATAATAAGATGGTAGATGCAAATCTGACCATATGGATTATGAGATATGTAAATCTGTTTTATGTAAATTATGTATATATTAAATGTAAGAATATACTTTACGTAAATGTATTTTACATAAATATAGGTTATATATGTAAATTAAAAGATAGAGATTGACAGGTTAGATTTTTTTAAAAGGAAGCCCAAACTATTTGCTGCCTAAAGAGACATACTTTAAATATAAATACAAAAATAGTTCAAAAGTAAAAGAATGGGATAAAATACATGATACCTACACAAATAAAAGCTTGAGTGCCTATGTTAATATCAGACAAAGTAGATTCCAGAGCAAAGAATATCACCAGGGATAAAGAATCATTTCGTGATGACAAAGAATCATTTCACGGAGAGGACATTCCAATTCTAAGTGGTTTGTAGCTAATAAATGAGAGATACCCAAGAATTACAAAAACCGGATGAGAGAATGTTTTCCTTGTTGAAAACAAAGTATTCACATAATATATAGAGAATTCATAGAATCCATTTATAATCAACTTTAATCCACAACTGTTACTCATTGGCACTTTGAACACTTAGGAAAGGCTTGAAATTCTTTAGGATCAGGGAGAAAACAACAACAGTTAGTTATACTTCGTATAATTCAAGAATGCACAGGTAGAACCTGATTGAAATTAGAGACAGGTATAACTCCATTGAAAGGGACAGCTCTCTAACAGTAAAATCTGACTGGAAATCAAGCAAGTGTTTATCGAGATGGCAGAAAAATTACAGCTTCTACTTACAGATCCTTTAAATGAGCTGCTACTATCTGGTTCTACGATAGAATAAGTGGATTTTAAACTATACAATTTTTTTTTTTTTTGAGACAGAGTCTCATTCTGTTGCCCAAGCTGGAGTGCAGTGGCATGTTCTTGGCTCACTGCAACCTCCACCTCCCAGGTTCAAGTGATTCTCGTGTCTCAGCCTCCTAAGTAGCTGGGATCACAGGCGTGCACCACCACACCCAGCTAATTTTTGTATTTTTTAAAAAAAATTTTGTTAAACTTTAAGTTCGGTGATACATGTGCAGAACGTGCGGGTTTGTTACATAGGTATACGTGTGCCATGGTGGTTTGCTGCACCCATCAACCCATCATCTAGGTTTTAAGCCCCGCATGCAGTAGGTATTTGTACTAATGCTCTCCCTCCCCTTGCCCCCAACACCCCCAACCCGACAAGCCCCAATGTGTGTTGTTCCCTTCCTTGTGTTCATGCGTTCTCATTGTTCAACTCCCACTTATGAGTGAGAACGTGTGGTGTTTGGTTTTCTGTTCCTGTGTTCTCATTGTTCAACTCCCATTTGTAAGTGTGAACATGCGGTGTTAGGTTTTCTGTTCCTGTGCTGGTTTGCTGAGAATGATGGTTTCCAGCTTCATCCATGTCCCTGGGAAGGACATGAACTCATCTTTTCTTATGGCTGCATAGTATTCCATGGTGTATATGTGCCACATTTTCTTTATCCAATTTGTCATTGATGGGCATTTGGGTTGGTTCCAAGTCTTTGCTATTGTGAATAGCACTGCAATAAACATACATGTGCATGTGTCTTTATAGTAGAATGATTTATAATCCTTTGGTATATACCCAGTAATGGGGTTGCTGCGTCAAATGGTATTTCTGGTTCTGGATCCTTGAGGAATCACCACACTGTCTTCCACAATGGTTGAACTAATTTACACTCCCACCAACAGTGTAAAAGCATTCCTGTTTCTCTACATCCTCACCAGCATCTGTTGTTTCCTGACTTTTTAATGATCGCCATTCTAACTGGCATGAGATAGCATCTCATTGTGGTTTTGATTTGCATTTCTCTAATGACCAGTGATGATGAGCTTTTTTTCATGTTTGCTGGTCACATAAATGTCTTCCTTTGAGAAGTGTCTGTTCATATCCTTCGCCCACTTTTTGATGGAGTTGTTTGGGTTTTTCCTTGTAAATTTGTTTAAGTTCCTTGTAGATTCTGGATATTATACCTTTGTCAGATGGATAGATTGGAAAAACTTTCTCATATTCTGTAGGTTGGCTGTTCACACTGATGATAGTTTCTTTTGCTGTGCAGAAGCTCTTTAGCTTAATTAAATCCCATTCCTCAATTCTGGCTTTTGTTGCAATTGCTTTTGGTGTTTTAGTCATGAAGTCTTTGCCCATGCCTATGTCCTGAAGGGTACTGCCTAAGTTTTCTTCTAGAGTTTTTATGGTTTTAGGTTTTACATTTAAGTCTTTAATCCATCTTGAGTTAATTTGGTATAAGGTGTAAGGAAGCGATCAAGTTTCAGCTTTCTGCATATGGCTAGCCAGTTTTCCCTGCACCACCTATTGAACTGGGAATCCTTTCCCCCTTTGTTGTTTTTGTCAGGTTTGTCGAAGATTGGCAAGGGAAAGAAATAAAGGGTATTCAAATAGGAAGAGAGGAAGTGAAATTTTCTCTGCAGATGACATGATTGAATTTTGCTTATTACTTGTATATCTTGTGATGCTGTTATACTCATTTCTGGGTTCTAGTGGGTTTTAGTGAATTTCTTATAAACTTTTATATGTCATCTGCAATGAAAAACAATAGTAACCTCTTCTTTTTATTTTTCTTATGTAATTTCCAAAAAATCTCTAGTTCTGTGGTAAATAATAGTAGAGTAGACATTATTGTCTTGTTCTCAAATGTCAAGATAAAACATCCAGTATTACACCATTATAGTATTAACTATAGGTTTTCATTAAAATCCTACAAGAAAACCTAGGCAATACCATTCAGGACATAGGCATGGGCAAGGACTTCATGTCTAAAACACCAAAAGCAATGGCAACGAAAGCCAAAATTGACAAATGGGATCTAATTAAACTAAAGAGCTTCTGCACAGCAAAAGAAACTACCATCAGAGTGAACAGGCAACCTACAGAATGGGAGAAAATTTTTGCAACCTACTCATCTGACAAAGGGCTAATATCCAGAATCTACAATGAACTCAAACAAATTTACAAGAAAAAAACAAACAACCCCATCAAAAAGTGGGCAAAGGACATGAACAGACACTTCTCAAAAGAAGACATTTATGCAGCCAAAAAACACATGAAGAAATGCTCATCATCACTGGCCATCAGAGAAATGCAAATCAAAACCACAGTGAGATACCATCTCACACCAGTTAGAATGGCCATCATTAAAAAGTCAGGAAACAACAGGTGCTGGAGAGGATGTGGAGAAATAGGAACATTTTTACACTGTTGGTGGGACTGTAAACTAGTTCAGCCATTGTGGAAGTCAGTGTGGCGATTCCTCAGGGATCTAGAACTAGAAATACCATTTGACCCAGCCATCCCATTACTGGGTATATATCCAAAGGACTATAAATCATGCTGCTATAAAGACACATGCACACGTATGTTTATTGCGGCACTATTCACAATAGCAAAGAGTTGGAACCAACCCAAATGTCCAACAACGATAGACTGGATTAAGAAAATGTGGCACATATACACCATGGAATACTATGCAGCCATAAAAAATGATGAGTTCATGTCCTTTGTAGGGACATGGATGAAACTGGAAACCATCATTCTCAGTAAACTATCGCAAGGACAAAACACCAAACACCGCATGTTCTCACTCATAGGTGGGAATTGAACAATGAGAACTCATGGACACAGGAAGGGGAACATCACACTCCGGGGACTGTTGTGGGGTTGGGGGAGGGGGGAGGGACAGCATTAGAAGATATACCTAATGCTAAATGACGAGTTAATGGGTGCAGGAAATCAACATGGCACATGGATACATATGTAACAAACCTGCACATTGTGCACATGTACCCTAAAACCTAAAGTATAATAATAATAATAATAATAATAATAATAAAAGTATTAACTATAGGTTTTTTATGAACTCCCTTTAGCAGATGTAAGAAGTGTCCTTGTATTCCTAATTTCCAGAGAAATTAATCACAAATGGGTGTTGGATTGGTCAAACACTCTTTTGTGTCTATTGAAGAGATCTTTTTGTTGTTTTGTTGTTGTGGTTGTTGTTCTTTATCCTATTAGTTTTGTGTATTGCGCTGATTGGTTTTTGGAGGCTAAGTCAACATTGCATTCATGAAATAATCCTTTTTGGTCATGGTGTACAGTCATTTTTATATGTTACTAGACTCATTTCACTAGCATTTTTAAGGATTTCTGTGTGTGTGTGTTTACCAGGGATATTTATTCATAATTGTCTACTTGTGATGCTTTTGTGTGGCTTAGTATTAGGGTAATACTAGCCTCACAGAATCAACTGGTAGGTGTTCCCAACAGTGTTCCTCTATTTTTTGGAAGGGTTGGTGACAAGTTGGCGTTAATTCTTCACTAAATATTTAATAGAATTTTTCAGTTAAGCCATGTGGCTGTGGGCTTCTCTTTGTGGAAGATTTTTAATTAATTGACTCTCTATAAATCTTGGTTTTACTTTGGTCATTCATGCCTATCAAGGCATTCATCTTTAATTTGTAGTATTCTACATTTTTAGTATTTTAGGCAGTTGGTACGGAAGATTCTGGAAGTTCAATGTAGGTGAATGAGGTTTTGATGTTATCAATTAATGACCCAAGGTTTCTTCTGTGTAGTGTGAATAATATCACTGTAACTGCTGTAGTTAGCACCCATTTATTTTGTGAGTCAAATGAATTAGAAATAAAGAAAATCTAAAGAAAAAAAGACTTAACTATTGGAGGAAACTGGGTAAAGTGTACACAGAACATTGTTATACCATCTTCCAAATTCCTGTAAATCTTTTTTAAAACAAATATTTTTTAAAATTATGAAACAAAATATTTTTTAAAACAAGTTTTTACAAAAGAGGATTTTAAAATCCTACCTACACTTACTATATGACCTAACAATCTAATCCTAGTTATTTATTCAAGAGAAATTAAAACATATGTCTATACAAAAGCCATAAGAGAATATTTATAATGACCTGATTCATAGGCACTAAACACTGTAAACAAGCCAAATGTACATCAACCGATGAATAGGTCAACCAACTGGCACATCTACATGATGAATTTCTATTCAAGAATTTAAAAAAAGAAATACTATACCTGCTACAACGTGGATGAACTTCAAAAGAATTATTCAAAGTGAAAGAAGCCTGAAACAAAATGTTACATACTTTAGGATTCCATTTATAGGACATTTGTAAATGGACAAAATGTTAGGGGCAGAAATCAGAACAGTGATTTCCATTTGCTGGAGATCAGGGGAGGGGACTACAAAGGTACGCATGGGAGCTTTGGGGGTGACGAAACTACTCTATATCTTCATTCTGCTGGTGGTTGCGTCAGTGATTTTGTCTACCAAAAGTCATGTAACTGCACACTCAAACTGGGAATTTTGCTTTCATAAAATGTATCTCAGTAAACCTAACTTTAGAAAAAAAATTCATATTCATTTCATACTATTTTTAAAGCATTATATATGTCTGTATTAAGGGAGACAGAAATGGGTTTTCAAAAAAATCTTAACATTTGTTATCTCTGATGGGTGGAATTACTTATGACTTTTTAATGTTTCTCTTCCTACTTTTCTTGCCTGATAAATTTTCTGCACAAATTAGGTATTATTTTTAAGAACAAAAATGAATTTTTTTTAACTAAGTGAATATATATCTTTTGGGCTGGATAGAATATTGAAATTCATCTAGCACACCTCCTTCCTTTAATTTACAGACGAAGATAGGAGGACTAAGACAAATAGAGTGCATTTCCTAGTTATTTCAAGTTTAAAAATAAGCAGCCTACACCCTCAATGACACCGTTCCCTGATATGATTCAACTACAAACGTCATGATTTATTTTGATGGAGAGTAAGCGTGATAGTTATCCTTTTAAAACACCCACACCACAATTCCAAAGTAAAGTACAGTTGACTTGTGAACAACCTGGGTTTGAAGTGCGCAGGTCCATTTATATACAGAGGTTTTTCACCGAAAGGCATATCCAAAAATACAGTATTTGAAGGATGCAAAACCGGCCCATACCAAGGACTCACTTATCACATCAAATTCAGTAGGGTAGCTACAGGACTTGAGAACCTGCAGATTTTGGTATGTGCGGGGGTCCTGGAAATCAGTCCTGGTCTATTCTGAGGTATGACTGTATTTCAGGATTTTCCCAGACTGTCTTCTCCAGACTGACCCAGACAGTGCGTCAACAGAGATCACTTCTCCAGTCTGCACCATACATAGACCAGTGACATTTTGGAAATGTGTGACAAGCTAACACTTTGACCTCAGGCAAATCACCATGAGTATCATCCCCTTGATAGGACCGTTGAGCAGATTGGGATGATTACATTACAGAGCTGAAGCAACTATTATTGGTAACAGTCAAGCTATACATAGCCAAGCCTTCTTGAGAAGGAAGCATAATTCAGAAGTTCAGTGTTTGGCTTTGGAGCAATGCTACCGGGGTCAAATGCTGCCTTCTTTGCTGTATGAGGATGGGCAATTTGCCTAAACCCTCTATCTCAATTTCTTCACCACTAAACTGAGAGGTGGTAATCATGATTGTCACAAGGATTAAGTTAATTCATTCATGTTGTAAAGCCTTTAGATGATACTTGGCACATGGGGAATGCTCAATGTTAGCTATTATTAGAAGTCTTTTGATTGTTAGCCTGTTGATTACATTGAACTAGAGATCATAGTGGGGCAATTCAGCTCTAAATTTCTTGAAGTGCTGAATATTTTGTGGGAAGTGCCAAAAAAGTGCCTAATTTTAAGGGTACAAATTAGTAACTTCCAGGGTAGAGAAATCATTTACTTGTTAGTGCCCCTTCCTTTGAACAGTTTATTGTATTACAAATGGTGACATCTTTGAAAGGAATTGGTTCACCTTCAATGAACAATAGCCACACATGGCTGGAAGGATTGACAGGTCACTTGAGTCATAAAAAAATGACACCTTTTCAAATAGTTTGGAAAATCAAACAGCTCATTTTAAGCTCTTAAATGTTCAAGCATCTTCTCTTCTTTAAAGAGAAGAAATGTCTTATTGAAAAAAAGTGTCCTTTCATGCTGTTATCAATGCCTCTTATTTCTCTAACTTTCTAGCAAGGTCATGATTGTATTCAAAATAATATTTGTTACGGAGTTAGGAAGACTGTGTTTTAATTCCAGCCCTCACATTTAGCTGAAGCAAGACCGTGAGCACAGATTACATTCCTAAATTACTCATGAGGTGAGGCACACTGGGAAATGGAACAAGAAGACAAAAAGAAGGCATACCAATTAAACCGTACTTGTCCAGTATATCAGCCAATGTAATAAAAATATTGCCTCTGCACGTAGCAGTACCTGGAACATAATAACACTCAATATATACAGAATTAATTGATGACATCTTAGACCAGAACATTCCACCATTAAGTTACATAGAAAATAGCTATGAAAAGAGTGACAAAAGAATGAGATTTGGGGTCAAAACTGGGTCCCTCAACTTGTGTGTGATTTTTGACATGTTTATTTATATCTGAGCCCATTTTTCTTATTTATAAAATATAAATAATAATACCACCTATATATCAGTTTTGTGATGAAAATATAATTAAACTGTAAATGAACATACTCCACAGGCTTTAAGGTGCCAAGCAAAAGCTAGCCCATGTTCCTGATATGCCAAAAGCCTGGATTAGTCCAAATTGGCATTGTGTGGGTCAAGCCGCCTCAACTCCTGCCTTCACCAAGTATACTCACCTACATGGCTAGCTCATTGTATCTGTAAATCTGAAAAAAGGTAGAGGATGAGAAGAGGGAAGAAAGAGCTGACACTTTTCTTTTTTGCCTACAGATTAATTAATAATATACAACTTTTCATTAACATGAATCTTTAAAAAATACAATTTCAACAAATGTGTCTGGGCGTGGTTGCATTTTAAGATGCCACTGCTCTGGGGGTGGCTGGCAGTGGCACCAGGCCAAATCCACTGTGGGTGTGGAGACATCCAGAATACAAGTATCGCTCCACCCTGTTGTCATGTTGCCTAATTAGCTGGTATGCATGAAGCTGAACTGGAAAACAAAGCTTGGGAGTCAAAGTAATCTCTCATCTTAAAGCTGTGATGCAATGGGAAAATGGCAGCCTACTTATGGAGGAAACAGTGAATATCCTCTGACGTCCGTTTTCTAAGAGAGGCATATGATAGAGACCTGGGCTCTACAATTCCCATGGAAGTTTACTCTTGATTCCTTGCCCGTTTAGGTTATATTTATGAGCTCAAAAAAATAGTGCTTATGCCAAAGAAACTGTTTAGACTAAGGCCTCTTCTCCAAGGGGAAAAATGACTATAATTTTAGGGCAAAATAGCTGCCTTTGCCAGATCACACTTTCTACCTCCATTTCTCTTTAAGCAGTGAGGATGGATATAGAAATTAACCTTGTGAGACAAGGAGAGAAGAAAGACAGAAAACCTGTTAGTTGGGCTCTGACAAGAAAACACACTCAGCCTTCTTGAGAGTCTAGTTCTAGACAGAGTTCAGTACCCAAAGAACCAAGTATAGATTTATGAAGAGTCACAAACTTACCATAGCCTTTGATCTAGAATGGGCTGCAGTATATTCTAGTAGAGCATATTTAAATCCTTTCATTTTACTAAGAAGCTCTGGCAAGGGGAAGTCATTGATTCAAGAATAGCTAGAAAGTGGCAGAACTTGAACTCATTCCTGTTCTCCTGACTCCCAGTCCTAGGTTTTCCCAAACCACAGCTTCTTTTTCAATCTTCCACCATGCCTGATTTTGGGGATTGACTCTTGTTTCATCACTCTGAATTCCAGGGAACAAACACACTCATCTCATATACAGCATTTTATATCATGGGTTTAATCTCCAGTTTGCGTTTTTATTAGCTTTGCTCCATTTTAGTGCCTCTCAGCTAGCGGCAATTTTGCCCTTCAGGGGACATCTGGCAATGTCTAGAGACATTTTTGGTTGTCACAACTGTGGAGGTGCTATGGGATCTGGTGGATAGTGGCCAGGGATGCTGCTAAACACCCTACAATATTCAGGACGAACCCTTATCCCCGAAAAAAAAATCATCCCATTTGAAATGTTAATAGAGAGGCGAGGAAAGAAACTCTTTTCTCTGTTTAATAACCAGAATTAGCTTCAAAGCTTTGTTGTTATCTTGGTGATTAGACAGTCAATTCTGTAAGAAGGGACTCCAATATGTTACTTAGAGGGGATATAGGTAATGATAGAAAAAGCCAAGTAACCATTTTTTTTTTTTTTTTTTTTTGAGACGGAGTCTCACTCTGCAGCCCAGGCTAGAGTGCAGTGGCACCATCTTGGCTCACTGCAACCTCTGCCTCTCGGATTCAAGCGATTCTCCTGCCTCAGCCTCCTGAGTAGCTGGGATGACAGGCGCCTGCCACCATGCCTGCCTAATTTTTGTATTTTCAGTAGACACAGGGTTTCACTGTGTTGGCCAGGCTGGTCACAAACTCCCGACCTCATGATTCGCTCACCTTGGCCTTCCAAAGTGCTGGGATTTACAGACATGAGCCACTGGGCCCAGCCAACACTTATGTTTGAATAATCTACTAGATTGGCCAGTTTCTCATCTCTGATTTGAAAAATCAAATCCTTACTCTAGTGAGTGCAGAATGCCCCTCAAAAAATATTGAATCCATCAATTACCCATTTCAGCCAGAGATAGGACCATTTCAAATGATGCAGAGCACTGGATTTTTCACCTTGGTCTTTCTACCTGTCTCCTGTTAAGTTTTCCGATCATTATTATGTCTTCTAGCATCTCTACAGCTGAACTTCTCTGAGATCTAATTTCTAAACCCTTTCTTTTCTTCTTTGAGTGGCTTCCCACCTATGCCAAAACTTTAACAAGCTACACAGAGACCCATAGTTTGTCACATTTTAGAGCTTTATTTGTATTTCTAACTCTCAAACTTGGGTTCCAAGGTTTACATTCCTAACTTGCTCTCTGCTTGCTCATTTAGAACCTTTCTAGTTGTCTTCCGGTCTTTCTCTGAGACTTACAATGTTTCTGCCTTTAATATATCTAATTTATTGTATAAACAATATAATGTGCTCAAATAACACCTTGAATATAACCATATATACATAATAAATAGAAGTGTTATGTGTTCAAGCAGAGATGAGAACAGGGTGCTTCAGCCAGCCTTCTCCTTTATCGAAACTTCAAGGAGTATAACTTTTTAAATCATCAGTGTTTATCCAGGATCTAGCACACTAAGGACCTGCAAAGAGGTATGTACATATTTATTGATATATTGATTAACTGATGAAAAGGAAAAAGACATATAAAGAGTTTGAAAATCACAGTAATGACAATTGTGAACACTTTCTCCCTGCCACATTTTCTCCTGTATTCAATTGCTCTGAGGTATGTCATGTATCAGCTGAATGTTTCTTACGTTATGAAGAATTGTATCTTTCCCCACTGAATACGTTATTCATACCTGCTGTCCCTTTCTTCATTTTTAAAACCTACTTGTCATTTTTCATTTCCTCTATCAAAAAGCCTTTACTCATTCATTGATTCAGTAATTTTTTAGTATCAGTTTCAAAGTTCTGTGGGAGCTACTGGCGATGAATCAGATACAAACCTTGCCCTAAAGGAGCTTATAATATAATAAGATGGAGAAGGTATATCCCCAATATAACCTACTTTGAAATGAAAAGTTATAACTGCCAAAAAATAAAGTCCCATGGGAATTTGGAATGGGGGAATTTACTCTTAGCTGAAAGATAAAAAAAATGTATAGGACAAATAAAATTTGACAAAATCCTTAAGAGATGGATGATCTGGACACAGATATGTGGGTAAGTCTCAAAGGAGAATAGTTGGGGGGAAAGTGATATTGCAGAGTTTAATTAGACTGTAACAAAAGTGAATAAAAATAATGATAGACACGCTTAGAAAAAAATTTGAGTCCAAAATGCAAAGGAAACAATACATGGATCCTAAGGGCTGATCCTGCTTTATTTCTCATGGCTTTTCTATCTGATATTATCTGTTAGTAAATCTCCTCTTTATAGGAAGTTAATATACTGGGCTAATGTTATATTGAAACAAGCACCTTGGCTAACTATTCTGCTTTGAATATTTACTGAGTGTGGCCAAATTCTTGAATGCCAAACTGAGGAGTAAACTCTTCATAACTTACCTCTATAAGTTAGAAAATATAATCAGTGGAAAGAATTGTCAATTGTGCATCATCAATATGGATATATCTTTATTAAAATTTGGTAAAAGTTAACACAAACTACATTTTAAAATGCAACTGCAGTAAACAATTTTACTGGAAATTAGTCCAGCTGTACCAATAATAATTTGAAAAAAAAAGTAAAATGAAAAATTATACCTAGTCTAAGGGCAGTCTATCCATAGGCTGAAGATACTGTGCACAAAGCTTTTTGATGAATAGGGCAATGGATATTATTTTAACTATTTTAACTAAACAACACCCCTCTACCCCACTAGAATTTGAGTAGTATAATATGGAAAAAATGAACAAACTGGCAATACGAAAAAAAAAAAAAAGACTCAGAAAGATAGCCAAGGGTGCGGTGGCTCACGCCTGTAATCACAGCACTTTGGGAGGCTGAGGCGGGTGGATTACTTAAGGTCAGGAGTTCAAGACCAGCCTGACCATCATGGTGAAACTCCATCTATACTAAAAACACAAAACTTAGCCTGGCATGGTGGCGGGCGCCTGTAATCCCAGCTACTAGGGAGCCTGAAGTAGGAGAATTGCTTGAACCTGGGAGGCAGAGGTTGCAGTGAGCTAAGATGATGCCACTGCACTCCAGCCTGGGAGACAGAGCAAGACTCAGTTGAAAAGAAAAGGGAAGGGAAGGGCAGGGGAGGTTAGGGGAGGGAAGGGAAGATAGCCAAGGCCAGGGGAGTGGTAGAGTCAGAAGAGATAGTAAAAGTTATAGAAAAAAAAATCCATTGCTCCCAGAGAGGAAGGCAGAAATCCTAAGTATTGTGATTATATTGACACACCCCTCTTCAAAATATGAAATTCAAAATTGTGAATTACTAAACACTAAAACATGTGTTCAGCAGCCTAACACACTTGTGTTTTCCCTTTGTGACAATACCCTAACTGTAATGGAATATCAAAACCTTTATAAAAAGATGCTGGTACCTCGGCTTTGTAGGTCCTTAAGCACATTATCAGTCTTCCTATTGGACCATTTATTTGACCTACTTTTGCAAAGCCATTCCAGAGTTGCCCTAGGATTTCTGCCTCTCCTCTTCCTCCTCTTCCTTCTTTACCTCCTCCTCCTCTTCTTCCTCCATCTTTTTATTGTCATAGAAAAAAACATAACATGGGATCTACCTTCTTAACAAAATTTTAAGTGTAGAGTACAGTATTGTTAACTCTAAACACACTGTCATACAACTGATCTCTAGAACTTTTTCACCTTGCATCACTGAAATGCTCTACCCGATGAACAGTAACTTTCTATTTCCCAATCCCCTCTGCCCCAGGCAACCACCAAACTCTTTCCATGAGTTCGACTACTTTATATACCTCACATAAGTAGAATAATGCAATATTTTTCTCTGTGACTGGATTATTTCACTTAGTATAAAGCCCTCAAAGGTCATTCATGTTGTAGAATGACAGAATTTCCTTCTTATTTATGAAAGAATAGTATTCCATTGCATGTATGTATAGATCCCATTTTCCCTCTAGGGTTTTTCTTTCTTATTGCCATGTGTTATCTCACAATACATTCCCATTACTAGAAGTAGCTTGGGTAAGATCTCTTCTCCTTGGGACCAACACACTACTAAGTTGGTGCAAAAGTAATTGCGGTGTTTGCCATTACTTTCAATGGCAAAACCTATGAAGTATCATTATCCCCATTTTAACATTAGAAATTGAGGCTCAGAGGGATAAAATTCTTACCCCAAACCATGATACTAAGGAGTAGCACAGACAGCCTTCAATCCCCAAAAGGTTTGCCCACAAAGCCTTGCCATCACGCCCCTTCCAGCTTAAAGTCCTAAATGTCTGTGATTCCCCCATTTCTAACTGAAAACAATAAGGTAATATTTTTCAAAACACTCTATCTTTAGCCCATTTGGTTAATAAGGCTGCTTCGCTTGTTCCAATGTGAGAAACAGATGAGAAAGTTAGTATCATTACTGTTTATAGATGAGGAAACCTAACATCCCATCAAATCTGGAGACTGTACAAAGCAAACCAGTGCAGAGGAGGGGGTACATGATTTAGAGCCTGCCTTCTCCACTTATGAGTGCATGAACTTTGGCATATCACTGATACGGAAGGAGAAATAATGACATTGTTCTCATAAAATAATTTGAGAATTAAGGTTAAATAGAATTTAGCCCAATAACTGGCAAATAAAAAATATTCAATAAATGATTGTCTTCTTTCCTTTTCATTCCAGATGCCATCACCTCCTTTTCCAATATTAAACAACATTGTCCCTAAAATTCATCAAATTCTCCCTGTTCAAATTAAATAGTGAATTGCATGAGGTATAATTCATACCATAGGATTTCCTTAGATTTAAAGATTGTCATTTTATCCAGGACTACTCATGTGCATTTATGCTCACTTACTAATTTATTTCCACGCCACCTTATTCTAAAAGGTATTTGAAGCAGACAACTCAAACTTCAAATCACATTGCATGGACATAAACTGTGATATAAACATAATACAGCTCACTCTTTCAGCCGTCTTCCAGGGAAACAATTACTTGTAGAAAAGGGAAGAAGTGGTGAGGCACAATGATTTGGAAGTCAGATATATTTAGAATTGAGTACTGATTTTATCATCAAAAAAAGTTACATTATATGAAAATTGTACTCTCTGAGCCTCAGTTTCCCTATCTGTGGAATGAGGGAGAAAGACTAGTTGATCCATCATTTTCTTCCCAATTTTATGATGCAATGTTACTACAAGAGCAGAGTATCAGTTGAGGAATCTGCCTACTCCCTTAACGTTGAAGTAGAGCAGTTTCATCTGCTACATGGAAAGTTCTCTGTCCACCTGGCTTCAGGAACCATTCTCTCCTCAAATCTCCTCTAGGACACGTGTCAACTAGATCACCCATTTAATGCAATATTTTAATTACTAAATTATGAACTGCTTTTTCTTTTCATAGCTATGTATCTAACAGTGCAGACTCAATGTCTTATACATTTCTGTAACCACAATATCTAAAAGAGTATCCAAAGATAACAAATTTTTGTTGACAAGGAATTTTTTTTATTTTCTTGTCTTCCTAACATTTAAAAATGTAAATACCTAGAATGTATTCAAAATTGTGGATGTTGCCTGTTCCAAAGAAAGTTTTGTCATTAATATTAGTCCCAGATACTATAAAATATTTTCAACTTAATTATTCATAACTCCAACAGCTCTGTGAAATATTTTTACTGGAATTTCGTGGCTGAGAAAAGATGGCTCCAAAGAATTAATTTCAGTACATAATTTCTAGGAAGTGTCATAGTCGAGGCTAAACCACATATATTCTAACTCTTGCCCTAGATTTCTTTCCTCTTCTAAATATCCATATGTGCTAGTTAATTAATTTTAAGTCATCCATTTTCTCATCACATCTCATTTAAATGTCTCCTATCTCTCAAGACCCGCTTGAAGCTAAACACCTCTCAATTTTGATGTAATTTCTTCCCCCAAACACTTAAAAACCACATTTCTTGATCTTGTGCCAAGCTCACATTGAAAAAAAAAAAGGAAGATGGGTTCAAGCATTCCGACATACTGCTAGAAAATTCAGGGAATTTCAGAATATACCATCTATAGCCCTTTCAAGGAAAATAAAGAAAAAGCCAACCAGAAAAACTATGAGTTTCTATATGTCTCCTCATGTGAAATGAAATTGATATTGGCTGTTGCTGCCAGCCGCTGTCACATTGCCCAGCCTCCATCACTCTCAAATCTGGCAGTGTTGTCTGATCTGTATCCCTATAACATTTATTAGCAAGGAAGGCAAGAACATGAGCTTTCCAATTAGATCAGAATCTTAAGTTCTGAATCCACTCTTTACCAACCATGAAAGCATTAGCAAATTACTTAAAATTTCTGAGCCTCAAGTGAGATTAAACTATTTTATAAAGTTATTATATTAAATAATATTTGAAAATTCTTAGGATTTCATAGGTATTCAGTAAGTGGTAACTATTAATAGTTCCTTCCAAACACAAATCCTACTTTGTGACTTCTATCCACAAAAATCCTCCAGTGACTCCTTCCCGCCTTAGAATCAAGAACTTTCTATTCATCTCTGCCTTTCAAAGTCCAGATAATTTTGCTGTTGCTTACTGTCTAAATATTTGTAAACCTATGTGATTCTTTGTCTTTGACACCATCTTGGCTTATGAATCTGTCTTCTTATTCCTTCATTTGCCACTTTGGGAAGAGTAAAGATTTTAAAGTTAGACAGAGACAAACTGTGTTTGAATACAGACTCTACCACTTCATACCTATGGGATCTTTTCACTTAATCTAGTCCCTCTTTTAAAAGTGATTGTAATTCAAGGATTGCCATAATATTGCCAGTGCTTATAGCTAAGGGCCCAGAACATAGTAGGCACTCAGTAGTTGGTTGTGATGGTGATAATGAGGATGATGGTTTTTCCGGCTAAGCCACATGTATTCTGATTATAAAGACACCTGAACAGAAACACAGAGAGTAGAGAAAGTTTTTCCCTGTCAGTATTTCATTCAAATCCTAACTAAATCAATACTGACTTATTCAGCTTGTGTGTATTTTTTCCTAACTACTAGAGTTTCTAATACCTGAACCACATAAACTATCTTACGCTGTTTTCTTTATGTAAATGAAACATTCACCAACCAGATGTCTTGTAGGTTGTCAGTAGCAGATAATGATTAAAAGCACAGATTCTGCAGGTAAATGCCTAGCCTTGCATCTGTCACTGACTGTGTAAACTTGAACAAGTTATTTTACCTCTCCTTGCCTCAGTTTACAGATACATAAATTCTGGATATTAATGATAGCTATGTCATAATTAAATAATTAAAGTTAAGTATATACACACGTATGTATGTATAAATAAGTATATATATACTTATATATCTGTATAAATAAGTATATATATACTTATATATCTGTATATATAAGTATACTTATTGAGAGTTTATGATTGCCAGGAACCATTCTAAGTATTATATACATATATATACACACGTATATACTTATATATACTTATATATGTGTGTATGCTTATATACTTATATATTATACATGGGTATACTTATATATACTTATATATGTGTGTATATATGTATATATGTGTGTATATGCATGTATATATGTATATAGTGCTTAGAATGGTTCCTAGCAATTATAAACTCTCATTATTATTATTGATATTATTATTATTATTTCATTTCTTGTTCTTTCTGATAATCTTCTTCCCGACTCCCTCCCAAAACATTCAAAATTAGCCAAAGAGAAGGCCTGCAGTCCTCAATGACCAGAAAGAGGATTCAATTTGGATTCACAAGACTTAAAAAGAAAAACACTAGCAATGCTGGGAGAGTTTGTGGAGATGAGCATTGTTTATATGCTGCAGGGAAAGTGTGTATTGGTGCAGCCTTTTGGAAGAGCAATATGGAGGGTCCATAAATATCCTAAATGGTCATATAGTTAATCACTAACTGTAAACTTGAATTAAGTTATTTTGCCTCTCCTTGCCTCTGTTTACAGATATATAAATTCTGGGTATTGATGATAACTATGTCGTAATTAAATAATTAAAATTAAGTATATATACACAAACATATATATATGTATAAATAAAACAAAATAACAACAGAAACTTAAACATACACCCAAAGAAAAATGGCAAAATGCAGCATAGGATATCTATCACGCAGCTTTTTAGACTTCAGCTTATCAACCCTCCAGTTCTAAAATTCCATTACCATAGCCTAGCTTAGGAAATGTCTCCAACTTCAATACCATCTCCAAAAACCTAGGATTCTTATGAGCCCTTTCTGTTGAATCTCTCAGTAAGTCCTATTGACTCTTCTTCTACAACATGAATCTCTTCACAGCAACACCACCACCATCTCTCATACAGACTGCTGCTCTGGCCTCCTCATTAGCTTCTTTGCCACTATCTGGTTTCTCACAAAGTGGCCTGACATGTCTTTTAAAAAATAAATGAGATTAAGTAAACCACCAGCTTAGAGACTTCTGATAGTTTTCCATCAAACTTCACATGCGGCATTAGATCCACACTCCCAGCTGTGGCCTACACGTTGCAAATAAATTTTTCTAATGTCAACTTGTACTATTGTTTCTTCCACTCACTTATTATATTCCACTATGATCAGTCCCCTTCCTATCTCTCAACTGTGCCAAGCTCACTTCCACTTTAGCATCTTATACCAGGTGCTCCTCGTGCCTGGAAAGCCCCTGCCATTGATTTGCGAGTGGCTGGTTCCTTTTTATTATACACAGCTCAACTTAAGATGTTATTTTTTCAGAGAGACTTTTCTTTACAACCAAATCTAAAGCAGATTGTCCTCTACTACATCCCCAAGACCAGTTGCCTTTTAATTAAATGGCTTATTTTCATTTCTTTATAGAATAATTACTGTCTAAAGTCTTCTTTTTGTTAACCTGTTTACTTCTCTACTATTTGTGTTTCCCACCAGAATAGAAGCTCCACAAAGCAAGGACCTCACTTGAGAAAGAATTGCATGTTCTTTCTCAGTTTTTACTTCATGAAAATACCATTTTAAACTTATTGTTATTATCAGTATTATTGCCTATGTTATTATTATTTTATTGGCTGAGTTGAGAACTTATATTTAGTTTTTCCTACTTCAGAGCAAAAACAAAAGCATTCTTTTCATAGGTATTATAAACCATAAATACAACTTCTCCCACTCATTTTTCTTATTTTTCCATTTAGGAAATAGTAAATCTATTAATTTTCTCCTGATGATCTCGATTTTGCCTCAAATCTCATTACATCTCCAGCCATGTTTTCATAAATTGCAATGTTAGTAACAATTAAGATTTGTTCTGGTCATTTAACCTTAGTTCATTTAAATATCCTCAGTAATTTGAAGAGGTAGCATGATACCTATTTTGTGAATAATATCTAACATTTATTGACCAATTATTTTGTGCCAGGCACTGTTAAAAGTATTCTTAATTGACTTTATCTTCATAACAACCCATTTTACAGATCAGGAAACCAAGGAGCAGAGAAATAAATTAACGTGTCTGAGATTTTACACATCTTGTTAATGGCAACTTTGGGATTCAAATCCAATTCATCTGAATCCAGACTCATTTTCTTAAGTTCTGTATTATCTTGCTTTCCAATATGGAAAAACTTCCTTTAGGAGAGTTTGAAGGATTTGAGAGTAAGTGACAGAACAGAGTTTGAATGAGAAACACATATAGTCACTTCTTCATGTTTATGGGGTTCCTCATCTGTGGATTCAACCAAGCACAGATAAAAAATATTTGAAAAAGAAATTGCATATATGTACTGAAAATGTACAAATATTTTTCTTGTTGTTATTCTCAAAGCCATACAGTATAACAACTATTTACATAGCATTTACATAGTATTAGGTATTATAAATAATCTAGGGAGGATTTAAAGTATACAGGAAGAAATGCCTAAGTTATATGCAAATACTGCATCATTTTACATGAGGGACTTGAGCATCTGCAGATTTTTATATGGGGGAGGTCCTGGAGCCAATCCCTCAAAGATACCAACGAACAACTGTTCTCTAAACCAGTGATTCACAGACTTTTTGGCACCAGGGACTGGTTTTGTGGAAGATAATTTTTCCGCGGACAAGTGGGGAATGGTTTTGGATAATTCAAGTGTATTACATTTATCATTAGATTCTCATAAGGGGCATGCAACCTAGATCCTTTGCATGTACAGTTCACAATAGTGTTCATGCTCCTATAAGAATCTAATGACTGATCTGACAGGAGGCAGAGCTCAGCTTCACTTGCTTAACCCCTGCTCACCCTCTGCTGTGCAGCCCAGGTCCTAACAGGCCATGGGCCAGTACCAGTCTGTGGCCCCGGGGGTTGGGGATCCCTGCTCAAAAGTATTACACTATTTAGTTTATTCTGAAGAGATTTAGTGCCACAATCAAGGTCATGAAACTTCTCTTGACTAAGGAAGTCGTTAGAACCCAAGGCTTCCATCCTCCAGTCACGGCTCATTCTCATTTAACTGCCCCAGTTCATTCTCTGTGGAAAGTTTCCCTCTTCACAGGATTGATTAAAATCCTGTGGCTGTTCACTACTCACTGCTTACACTCACCTTTGTCCCAGCCAATGTGAACACACAGGACTGGCCCAGAAAGGGAACTTCAGTGAGGAATTTCAGGAGCACAAGGTAACAGATTTTGCTGAGAAGCTACAGCACTAACAGCTGTCCTTGACTGAGCAGTACTCAAGTTCAAGGCACTGTGAACACTTTGCATGCATTATCTCATTCAGTTCTTTATAACAACACTGTGAGGTAGCTATCATTCCCCTCACTTCTAGGTGAGGAAACAGACTCAGTGAATTTAAGCAACTTGCCCACGGTTTCACAGATAGAAGTGAAGCACCAGGATTTGAATATGAGTCTGTCTGATCCCATAGATGACCCCTAAACACTACACATAGAGATTGCCAAGACATAATTAGGCAGGAGCTTTGCATAGTCTTCTTTTAAGTCTGTTTATCAATGATGTTTAGAAATGTGATATAGACAATTCAATTAATATGTCACATTGGGAAGAATGCTAGATGTGGGAGGGCTCAGAAATCAGTAAGGGCATCCTGAGCTACAAAAGTTTCTGAACTTACATTACAGAGGTGCATAAAATATTCCATGCCCAGACATGCAATGTCATCCTCTCACTGGATGACACATTCAAAGCTGCCATTCCCAATATTGTCATGGTATCATGGCAACTGAATCAGGTCAGAATTCCTGCATGTTAATTATTGCAAAACAGTGGAAAGAGCCTCTCATTCTCAGAATTCAAAAAATCTTTAGAGTTCATCTAGCCCAATCCCTTTCATTGTGTAGGTTAAGAAACTGAAGTCCTACTGGCATTAAAACACTAGGTAGCAACTTGAATGACTCTCAGCGACATTATATGGAGTGAAAGAAGCCAGAGACAAAAGATTATATGGCATATAATTCCCTTTATAAGAAGTTCCAGACAGACAAAACAAATCTATAGTAATAGAAGTTCAAACAGCAGCAACGTCTGTGTCTGGGGGGAAGAGGCAATGACCATAATGAGGCATGAGGAAGACTTTGAGGCAATAGAAAAGTTTTACACTTGGATCTAAATGGCGATTATACAGATACATGTTTATATAAATATCAAATTGTATACTTAAGATCTGCAAATTTTAATGTATATAGAGCATGCCTTAATGAAAAGAAAAAAAACCTGCCTATATTTTAAGAAACCTGTCTGAATTGCATTCTTTATTGAATAATACCTAGAGATGCTTTTCTGGTACATTTAGAATTATGTTTAGAATTGGAGACAAGGAAAATTGAGGTACCAAGCAGAGAGCAAGTTTTCTCAAGATCATATAATATGGAAAGAGCTAGAATTAGATTTTACATTTCCATGCCATAATGGCTTGGAAATACCTGGTATTATGAATAAGTTTTGATGGAGGCCCCTGTGATAAAGTGGATAAAGGAAAGTAAAACCAATATTGAGTTTGAAGCTAGATAATCTGTACTCAAAGATCAGTAATACCATTATTTGTATAAATTACAATGCCTGGTACATGGCAGGCATTCAGTGGATTTTTAAGGGGGTGAATGGGCAGATAGAATTAAATATAAATTATTTATCCTTTCTAAATCTAGGAATGAAAAAAATGAAAAATATTTGAATATTTTAAATTAGTAATCCTCAAAATACATTCAATAAAAAATGAGATACTTACAATTGTACCAATAGAAAAAAGCTTTCTAGGCTGGGTGCAGTGTTTCATGCCTGTGATTCCAGCACTTTGGGAGGCTGAGGTGGGTGGATCAATTGAGACCTAGAGTTCAAGACCAGCCTGGCCAACATGGCAAAACCCCATCTCTAATAAAAATACAAAAATCAGCCAGACGCGGTGGCGCATGTCTGTAATCCCAGCTACTAAGGAGGCTAAGGCAAGAGAATTGCTTAAACCTGGGAGGTGGAGGTTGCAGTGAGCCAAGATCATGCCACTGCACTTCAGCCTGGGCGACAGAGCAAGACCTTGTCTCAGGAAAAAAAAAAAAGAAAAAAGCTTTCTAGTGTCCAATGTGTTTGCCAATTTTAGTTTAAGCAAATTAAGTAACTTTGCTTGTCTGCAGAACTTCTGTTTAAGTGCTAAAAAATATTCCTGGGCCAAAGAGATTCAGCTAAATGAAATTCTTGCAGGAAAATAAAGTTTGTAGCGTTTTCTAAAACCATTTGATCACTAAATCCTCTCAGATTAGAACGTTTACTAAAATCTCACAAAGCAGAAATATAGAATATATAGAATGTTTCTATATACTTTGGGAACTATGCTGTATTAATAAAATTTCAGTTTGTTTGTCTCACTGGGTTAATAAATCATAAGTTGCCCCCTGAAAGGGGGCATTTCATTCTTCATTGGAATTTTTCCACAGACAGGATTCAAGAAGTAAAAATTACATATTGCAGCAATAAATAAAAGTTCACTAATTTATGAAAAGATTTTTGTTGAGGAACACAAATCTTTTTGCAGGTCTCAGTGATCATCTCAACATCTTGCTATAAATAGAAAGGAAGAGGTAGCTCTTTTTCAAGGATGCGGGAAAGCATCAAGTTCGGTCAAGGATACCCGGACTAAAAATAAATGAAATGAGATAAGATTCCACTTTTACTAACTCCCAAACTCAAATGTAAACATTATTTTTACTATTAACATGTTTCAAAGATGTGAGGCTCTAAAAAAATAGTTAAATATATTTTGAGGTTTATCAAATGGAGGAGTTAAATATATAACAATGGCACAAAGGATGGAAGAAAGTGAAAGTATATACTGTAAGATTATTACATACTAAATGGAATGGTATAATATTTAATAGTAGACTGTACAAGTTAAAGATATATATTGTAAACACTAAAATAAAACTTACAAATTTTTTAAAAGATATATAACTATTAAGCCAATAATGGGGATAAAATGGAATCATTAAAAAAAAAATCCAATGACAGCAGGAAAGGGAACAGAAAAAGGCAAAAAAAATTATAAAATGTATGGTAAGATAATAGATCCAAATCCAGTATTATGAATATTTAACTTCAATGTAACTGGTCTAAATACTTCAATTAGGCAGTATTTACTGAATAAAAAGCAGAAATCAACTTAATGAAAAAGCAAAGACCTAACTATATAATATCTATGGCCAACCCACTTTAAACATAAAAACATAGATTAAATGTAAAGAGATGGAAAATATGTACAATGCAAATTTTAATCAAAAGAAAGCTGCAGTGGCTATATTGATGTTAGACAAAATAGATTTCAGAACCAGAAATAGTACCAGGGGTAAAGAAGAATATTACATTAAGAAAAAGAAATTAAGTCATAGAGAAATTATAATGTTAAATTTGTTTGCATCTAACAACAGTATCAAATAAATGAAGCAAAATTTGATAAAACTGAAAAAGAAATACACAAATCCCAGTTAGACTTGGAGATTTTAACAGCCATTTCTTAGTCATAAATAGAACAAGTAAAGGAAAATCAGAAAAGCTACAGAAGACTTTACCACTATTACCAACTTAGCCGTTACATTTTTTACAAGTGCACATGGAACAACATTTAGATAGATCATATTATGTGCTGTAAAATAAATCTGAACAAATTCAAAAGGATTTCGTTGCACAAAGCATTTTTCTCTGACCACAAAAACCATTAAATTGATAATCTTTGAAAAGCAGAACTTGATCTCCCTTAGTTTTTGAAGGCCTACACCCAACAGTCTCTCAATCAAAAGTCCAGAGAGGCTATAATACAATCCAAGTGTAGAATGGGTTTCACTGAAACTATTTAGTTTTAGATAACTTTTTTTTTTTTTTGAGACAGAGTTTCATTCTTGTTGCCCAGGCTGGAGTGCAACAGTATGATCTTGGCTCACTGCAACCTCCTCCTCCCAGATTCAAGTGATTCTCCTGCCTCAGCCTCCCAAGTAGCCGGCATTACAGGCATGCACCGCCATGCTCAGCTAATTTTTCTTTTTGTATTTAGTAGAGACAGAGTTACACCATGTTAGCCAGGCTGGTCTCGAACTCCTGACCTCAAGTGATCCACCCGCCTTAGCCTCCCAAAGTGCTGGGATGACAAGCATGCGCCATCGCGCCCGGCACCGTTTTAAATAATTTAAACCCTAATTACGTTTATGTGATTAGGCTCTCATCCTGTCTAAAAGAAAAAACTGAAATGGAGGAATAATTCGACAGTACTGGTGGAAAATGGTATCATCTAGATAGAGACTTTATAATTACATCATATACTATGTCCAAAATACTATTTTACAAAATACTAGACAAGCAACATGGTAACAAAATAAAACCAATTAGCAAGAGAAAAATATGCAAAAGGAGCAGAAGTAAAAATAATCCAGATATTGTAATTAGTAGAAAGAGAATTTTGGTTCACTGTGATTAATACATTTGTTATTTGAAAGAAAACATGAACAAAATAGATGAAAGCATGAGAAACTTAAACACATAAATAGAGGATTTAAAATTAATCAAATGACATTCCAGAACTTGAAAAGATAACACATGAAGTTACAAAACTGCTGGACACAATAGAATGAAGAATTGGTAAACTGGAAGATGGCACTACAGGGAATTTTCTAATTCTGATTTTTAGAAAAGATATGTACAAAAAAAAAGAGAGAGAGAGAAATTGTTGCATTCAATAGTGAAATGCTAGCGCTTGCCCCAAAAGGTCAGAAATACGAAAAGAGCATCAACGGCTGCTGCTTCTATGCATCATTATAAAGTAAGTTCTAATCATCCCAATAAGTCAAGAAAAGGTTACAATGTTTGGAAAGGAGTGTGTAAAACTGCTTTTTTTTTCACAGATGACATAATTGTGGACATAAAACATCAAATAAAAAGATAAACTATTACAATCAATAAATCAATTCATCAAGGTCACTGGACCCAGGTCAATAACAAAAAACAATTGTATCTCTATATACTAGCAAAAAATAATTGAAAAATAAGATAAAATAGGAACTGTTTACAGCAGCATTTTTAGAAAACCACACATTTATGAGTAAATCTTAAGAAAGTAGTGCAAGTACCATTGCACTACTGAGAGACATTAAAATCTGAATAAGTAAAGAAGTATTCCATGTTTTTGGGTCAAAAAAATTAAATATTCAATATATCAATTATCTCCAAACTTATCTAGAAGTACAATATACTCCCAATCAAAAAGGTTGACATTTTTTGCATGTGGAAATTGACATGTGATTCCAGTTTATGTAGAAATAGCCAGGAAGATGTTAAAGAAGAGGAAGAAATATGGATGATTTAAAATACAAGATTCCAGTGTGTTCTAGAAAGCTACAGTAATTAAGACAGTATGGATTCAGTGCAAAAGTAGAAAAACATATCAACGGAAAAGAATAGTGAAACCAGAAACAGATCACACATAAACAGTCACTTGGTTTAGGTAAAAGCACCGGTTCTCTTCAGTGGCAACCATATGGTCTTTTCAATAAAGACGGAAATAGTTAGACGTACCTATGAGAAAAAAAGGTGAACTTTGACTCTGAACTTACAGCATAACCCAAAATTTATGTGAGGTGGCTCACACCCCAAATGTGAAAGCCAAAGTAAGTAAGCTTCCAGAAGAAAATATGATTAAATACCTTCATGACCTTGGAGTAGGAAAAAAAATCTTTATAGAACATATAAAGGAAAAATCACAAAAGAAAAAATCAACAAAGCAAAAGTAAAAATTTCTGTTTGTCAAAAAATATTCTGAAAGTAAATAGGTAAGTCACAGCCTGGATAAAAAACATACAATACATAAATTCTGACATAGCTAGCATATTTAACGTACCATATAAGCTCTTATGCATTTGTTAAAAAAAGAAAAGCAATCCATTAATAAACGTGCAAAAGGCTTGACCAAAACTTCAAAAAAGAGAATATCCAAGAGGCCAATATGCATATCAAAAGATACAAAGAATCATAAACAATCAAATATATGCAAATTAATATTGAAATGAAATAACACACCTACTCAAAGAGCTAAAATTAAAAAGACAAACAATGTCAAGTACTGGGGAGTACACTGAGCAACTTGCATTCTCATACCCTCCTGCTGGGAGTATAAATTGACTCAACCACTTTGGAAAACTATTTAACAATATCTCCTAAAGCTAAACACTTGCTTGCCCTATGCTCCAACCATTATACTCCTAGGTGTAAACTCAAGGGAAGTTGGTATATATGTCCACTAAAATCAAAAAAAGACCTTCAAAAATCTTCACTAGCAGCTTAGCTCATAACAGCTCAAAACCAGAAAAACCCAAATGTCTACCAACAGTAGAGTGGAATAAATTGTGGTATATTCATAGAATGTAATACAGGTTGAATATCCATTATGCAAAATGCATAGAACCAGAAGTATTTATTTTTAGTTTAATTTAAACTATTTTAAAAATGAAAACTGGAGAATATAAAATATTAAGTTGAACTTGTAATCAAATTAACAAAATAAAAATAAATAGGTAACGTGTAACATCTAGAATTACTCTAGTTTATGTGAATGAGACATAATGTTACAACTTTTAAACTTAGTCTATAGATGTCGTTATTCCATGCTCAGTAATTATTACTAGAAAGTTCATGATGGACCTTTATCAGATAAATGGATTTAGAGGCACAATTACTATAGAATTATCACAAGAAACTCAATCATCCAGATTTCTAAGTTCAATATGAATCATTAGTGGCTATCCCAAAACACATGAACTTTGAACATATTTACACACCATTGGAACAAAGGAGGTGATCATTATATTATGTTCTAATCCACTAAACAGAACACATCTAAAGTATTATGCTCAAGTGTAGATTTCATGTTTTAGAGTTAGGATTAATGAAATAAGACCAGGTCCAGAAGAGAGTGACTTCCACAAAACAGCCTGAAAAATATGTCCTGTAAAATAATAATAACAACAACAATAATAATAATAATAATAGTGACATGGCATCCAGAGAAGAGTACCTGAAAATACCGAAAGGTTGTCTAGGAAAAGTGAGTGCTTATTTCTTTAGTCTGTATAGCTGCAGAAGATGGACTAGAACTCATGAATAGAAGTTATATGGTGAACAATATCAGCTCATTATAAAAAGCAAATAATCCAAGATAAACTAACCTGCCACAAGAGATAATGTATTGCCTACATCTGCAAAGATACAGATGATGAGATTTTAGCAATAACTGGAAAGTTAAAATCGATGATGCCAATTTATTTTTTCTTCCACTTCTCAGATACATATTTCTATAAAAGGGTGAAGCTTCTGAGAGTGGCATTTTACTTTAGAAGAACTATGTTCTCACAATGGACACCTTTACTTACCAAGAGAAAAGACCTTGGACAAGTCTCTTGACCTCTCTCATCAGTCAGAAAATTGGAAATAATTCAGCTTTATCACGTTATTAGAGTGAGAACAAAAAATGTGCATGTAGAAGCTTTTCAAAACTAACATTTATATATTTGTTACTGCTCTTATTACTTCAGAAATTTTACTTGTGTCAGGAAGAAAATAGAAAAGCTAGATGACAAGGAGATATTTATGGAACTATCAAAAAGATCTGAGTAGGAAGGAAGAAGCAAAGATTCTCAGGTGGAATGTGGGTGGGCATTTCCTGAGATGTTATCAGGAGGAGGGCAAAGTTTATCAGACATGGTGAAAGGAAGCTCAATTAGGATATCACTAAGCAGAGAAGGCTCCTGGGAATCAGGACTTCTGCACCTGCTGGCACCTTACTCGACAAATAATATAGCCAACTTGGCCATGTGTAACAAAAGAATGAGTAAAACAATTGGGATTAACACATTAGGTAAACATAAATGGAATAGGAATAATTTTAAAGAAAGTGGTATCAGTAAGGCAGTATCTTAGATAATATGTTATTTAATATGGTCAAGATTTCTAAATAATTTAGAATTGACATGCTATATGGCTTATCCATGTTCAGGAGGAAATCATTCTAAAAATGTATACACTCACATTTTGCCTCCCTGAATAAAAAATAATATATATAATTTAATCTATCCTCAGAAACTATACAAAATATAGTTATACCCTCTGGATTTTATTGAGGCACCTGAGATTCTTTGCCATGCACTATATTAACCCCAAATTGATGTGTTACTTGAGTTCTCCTATAAACTTTCTTTGTTCAGTTTTCTACCTTAGCAGCTTATATGCATAGCCTCACCATCACCGGCATCATTACACAGAATTCCTCAACCCCAAGATACAACACTTTAAGTACACTCTCCAATCATATCACCTTCTTTCTATCTTTCCGGCCTCCAACTCCCATTCAAATTGCTCCTCTTATTAATCACACCCAAGGTCCCTTCTTTACTTCTTATGTTATCTTTTGTGAAATGCCCCTTTTTAGCTTTGCTGTCTCTTTGTCCCATAGGTACCTCATGATTGTAACTTCCACAAGTCTCTTTGCAAAATTCTAACCCTAGTCAACGAAGGTCAACCTTTAAAAAAAATAGGCTCTGGATTCATGAACACCTAATTTTGAATTCCATTTTTGCCACTTACCAGCTGTCTATGACCTGAGACCGTTAATTCAACTTCTCAGTGACTCAGTTCTGTATGCATGGCATATGCACTGCTGTGTCTTCAGCATAGAATACACTGCATGACAAAAACCAGATGCAAGATGAATATTTGTTGAATGAAAATTAACACTAACCTATTTAACTTCATGGCAAAGGCTATTAATTTCATGTAATGTTCTATTTTTTCATTTCAAAATATGTTCACAATTTCAGGCAACTTTTCCCCCCCATTACAACTCAGGTGAAGAATGACTACAATTCTCCAAGGTGAATCTTCCACCTCTTCTCTGCATTCCATGCACTGCCACATCTTCAATGCATTGCCTTATCAAATTTCTTTATTGTATTCTTACTGCAACAGGATGTTTTCCCTTCAACCCACAAACATGCTTTATCTTTCTCCTATATTGTATTACCTCAGCTGTCTCCTGCCTGCCTTGCCAAGCTCTTGGCAAGGGTAGCATCTACTTATGGCTTTTACTTCCTTGCCTCTCGTTCATTCATTTGCCATCCAACAAATTCAGTTTAGCTTCTTTCCCACAACTCTACTGAAGGTCACTAAGCATAGCTGTTTAAAGATCTATTCTTTTTTCATCTATTTCATTCCTTATCATGTGCTACTTTCATTCATGCACACTTGGCTCTGATTGCACTAGCTTTCTGTTTCTAAGACAGAGAAAACTCTTTTCTAACTCAGGCTTTGCTCTTGCTAGTTCCTTTTCCTGGAAAGCTCTTCTTTTACCTGATTCTTCCCATAACTTACTTCTTACCTCAAAATAATTGTCGAATCATTTATTTGACAATTTATATCTTAAACATCTACATTAGTTATGACCATGTTCTAAATTACTGAAATACAAAAATTGTTAATTGTTGTTTTCAAGAACTTTGGTCTTGTAGAAAAGTCTACAGATAATTCTAAAACTATGTAGGGAGATGCCATTAAAAGGTATTCGGGAAGAGAACAATTGAATCTTTCTAAAAGGAGACAAGGAAGCTTTCACAAAGGAGTTGACACTGGAATTAGATCAGCCATTCACAAATGGGTGTGGTTTTATCCCCCCGGCAATGTCTGTAGACATTTTTAATTGGCACAGTCGTAGGGGACAGGTGGCTATTGGCATCAAGTGATAGAGACCAGGGATGATGCTAAACCTCCTCCAATGCACAAAACAACACCCACAAAACAGAGGCTTATCCAGCCCAAAATTTCAATGGTTCCAAGACTGAGAAACCCTGAGTTAGATCTCAAAATGTTAATAAGGATTTTCTGCCTGCTAGATGACTACAATAGCTTCCTGTCTTTCTGCAAACATCTATTCTATACCCAGTTGCCATTAGCTTTGTAAAATATAAATCTGTTTATGTCACACCCAGTTCACAATTTTTTCTAATACTAATATATAATACTAATATCAATTATTACATGCCAGGATCTTCACAAGTCTGTGAGGAAGGTATTGTCCCAAAATTTTTGAAGAGAAAACTAAGATTCAGATAAAGTAACTAACCTATGGGATGTCACAACGATGGTTTCCCTTTACCTATAGAATAAAATCCAAATGCTTGGCATGTCAACTTACTGTACAGTCTGATTCTAACCTTCATTTCCAGTTTTATTTCCCAATAGTCCTAAATGCTAAACACAAAGGTTTAAGCATTACTAACTGCTATTCCAAAAACACTTTGGGAAACAACACTATCCATCAAAATCAAAGATGTACACACCACCTAAGAAAACAACGCAAATCCTAGGTGTATATCTCAAATATATCCTTGCACCTCTGCACTGAGAGATGTGTACAAAAATATTTAAATAAATTTTTTTCCAATAGAAGAGAAAAAGAAAAAAATTCAATCAATATAAATTTTTGTCATTAAAAGATTTCCATTAGTATATTGTGATTTATTCAAACAGAATAGTACATGGCAATAAAAATGTGATATATATATAAATAGTCATGTTATTATATATTTATATATATTATATATTTACACAAGTGAAACATTAACAAAAAACACCAGTAGCAGAAATAAAAATACATTATTTATATTCCATATAAAATATTATACATTATATTCCACACAAAAACCTAAACAAATTATTTAGATGACCATATGTAAGAGAAAAGCAAAAAATGCAAAGAAATCACAGACAGACAATTCAGGACAGTGGTTACCTTTGGAGATAAGAGATGCTCTGAGATCTAGGAACTTCAATATATTTGGTAATATCTACTTCTTAAGATAGACGGTAAGTATATGAGTCTTAACTATATATTTTTTATCCTACATAAACATGGTCTGTGTATATAGTATTAGTGTTATATTACTATTATTTATATGTAGTAAATACTTAAATATATAACATATAATTAATTTTGAGTTTATATTTTAGTCTTTGCTACACCTTTTGTCTGAAGTGACCTTCCTTTTTTTTCACCTGATAGAATCTTACTGTTCTCAACGTAATGTGGATGTTTGGAGGGGAAAGTTTAATTCAGGCAGAGGAAACAAAGAAGCACATGAAGTAGAAGTGACATTTGAACGAGGATTTAAGTTTTGAGAAGTGGAAAGAGTCAAATGAGGGTCACTCCAAGCAGAAGGAACTGCTGAACTAAAACAATGGACAATCACAAATTCAAGAACTCCACTGTTGCCGAAAAGAGGCATAACAGCAAAAAAAGGATGAGTTCAAATGTATAGAGATAATGAGATATTTTGAATGTCATCCCAAAATCCTAATAAGAGGCACTAAAGATTTGAAGAGTTGTGCCATCTGTTTAAAAAAAAGAAGAAAACTAAAAAGAAATAAAAGAAAAAAAAGATGGCCGGGCATGGTGGCTCACGTCTGTAATCCCAGCACTTTGGGAGGCCAAGGCGGCCTGGTCTTTGGTATTATTAAATATGAGTTAGATTACTGAATCCCAGAGCTGTAGATTAACTTGAGATAGAACATGCTTATTTGCTAATAGCATGAGAAAGGCATGGGAGTCTTTTAAGGAGTTACTTCTAAATTTCTAAAAATTACATATTTTATCTTAAGAAATTAACCCACAGTATTCTCCCTTTTGCTACAATTTTATCAGACGAAATTAGTCACACTATTAAATTTCATTAACTACAAGTCAACAGGATGCCAATTTAGCTGTGAAATTATAATACTGAAAATTATTTATTTGCTGGAAAGAATAAGTGCAGCTTTTCAAGATGCTTAAGGAACTTTCGAGAAGCTATTACTTGTCTCCACAGTAGGTCTAAGAGCTAGAAAGGTCAAAGACAATCAAAGCTATAAAGAATATTAGAAGTTATTGGCCAGGCATGGTGGCTTACACCTGTAATTCCAGCAAATTGGGAGGCTGAGGCAGGTGGATCACTTGAGGTCAGGAGTACGAGAGCAGCCTGGCCAACATAGTGAAACCCTGTCTCTACTAAAAATACAAAAATTAGCCAGGTGTGGTGGTGGGCATCTGTAATCCTAGGTACTTGGGAGGCTGAGGCCGGAGAATCATGTGAACCCAGGAGGCAGAGGGACTCCAGCCTGTGTGACAGAGCAAGACTCTGTCTCAAAAAAGAAAAATTGGAAGTTATCTACTTCAACTTTTTCATTTTACTAATGAAGAGACTGAGGGAAAGAGATACAAGGTCACAGGACAAGCCATTTCATACACTCATTAAGACAAATATTTATTTAACTTCTACCTTGTACCAATAATTATGTTGGTATCACAGCTGTATATAAATTCCAGGTTTTCAGGCTCCCAGCTTTGAGCCCTTGTGCTACAACATGTGCAGCCAAGCATTAAATAAGCAAACAATTCACCAGACACAAATTTCTGTAACAGATCCACGGCCCACCAGTATTAGAATCCTGGGCCCTAAATTAGACCTACTAAATCAGAATCTCTTGGGAAAGGGCTATAGAAGTTGCATTTTAACAAGTTCCCTGAGGTAATTACATGTTAATACAAGGTAATTCTCATTAACCAGAAATGTGAGGAGCACAGGTCAAAGAGAATAAACAGGAAAAAGCAAGGATTTCGATTTTTAATGGAATTTAGGAAGGCAAACAGTTAACACCAGCCAACACATTCCCATAACCAGGAAAGAGACTAATCCTCCAGTCAAAATATATATCAGAATCTTACCAACCAATTAGTCAGTTACCTGTGAATTATACTTCACCATTTACAAGTACATTCACATACAACATCTCATTTGATCAACACAAAAACCCTGAGAATACTGATGCAATTATCTTCTTTTTTCTATGAAAAAAGACTATAGCTCAGGGAGTTTAAGTAGTTTGTAAGAGATCACACATTAAGAGACGAGGCCAGAACTCCTTTTCATTACACTACAGTTTCCTCATCTGTTAAATAAAGGAGTTGAATTTGGTGGAAATTGAAATTCTCTTTATGACGTATGAAAAATGGGACACATGCTTGTCAGTGCCTATCTATGTGGTTTAATTCATTGGAGAGTCAAAGTCAATGTTCCCTTTAAGAAAACAGAAGAAATGAAGGCCAAACATGTCTTATCACATTGACATGCTGAAACTACCTTAGAGAAGAGTATCATATGATAACCCAATATTTGGTGTCTCAAGAACTTACTCCCATGACAGCTATCTGCCTTTGTGTATTCTTTTTTGAATAGATGCTTCTTTGCAGGTGTTTCCATGATGTCACAGGTCAACATTGCCAATGCTCCTCTTTCTCCCATCTGCATTCCTTCTGCAAACACTAATACCATCTTACATTAAGTTTAGCACTGTGCAGTTCTTAATGGGTCTTCAAAGACTTTTCATCAGATCCCAGCCAGTTATTTGTTGCTATGTTCTTTTAGCTGTTGAGGCTTCTGGGCTCCCGATTTAAATCCTTCTCAGCCTAGTGTCCAGGGCTCCCATGAGTCACCCTTCTTGAGATTCTGCTTCACCTGTTGTAGCCAGTGCAGCCAACTAGACTTCTGCTTGGTCCCATATCTTATTTACCTGAATAAAATCCCAGCCCTTTTGAGCCTGGGGTTTTGCATTGCTTCCTCCCCATGTCCCCACAGCCTAGAGTCCTGCCCCGGAACATTAAGCAGAGCCTAATTCCTTGCTAATAGAGTTCTCTGAGGCTGTAAACTTGGCTGGATGCCCAAATATTGTCCTCTGAACCCCCTACCATAATGCTCAAGCTCCTCCACAGGAAGGCACTCCCCCAAAATTTAATGCCAAACTCCTGTAATGCGAACAGCTTAAAAATAACAGCAATACAACTGACTGTGTCCAGGAGCTTTCCAAGTGCTTTATATGTATTATCTCATAATAATACTATTAAAAAATATTATTACTTTCATTTTACAGATAAGAGAAGTGAGGCTCAGGGAGATTACGTATAGGCTGAGTATCTCTTATTTAAAATGCTTGGGACGGGAAGTGTTTCGGATTTCAGATTTTTTCGGATTTGGGGATATTTGCATGTAGACTTACCAGTTGAGCATTCCTAAGCTGAAAATCTAAAATGTGAAATGTTCTAGTGAGCATTTTCTTTGGACATGACCTTTGAGCATCAGGTTGATGCTCAAAAAGTTTCAGATTTTGGAGGATTTCGGATTTCAGATTTTCAGATTAGGGATGCTCAACCCGAACTGACTCAAGTCTACACAGTTAAAAAATGGAAGATTTGAACTCAGACTGGTTAAACTTTAAAATCCATGTTCTTCACTAACAGCTAAACAGGCTAACTTAATCATCACTTGCCTTTCATCATAACCTTCCTATGAATATTGAACTATGTTTGCTGGCCTAAAATTTCTAACTACATGATCTGTGATTGAGTTCCTGCTTGCCATTGTCTCATCCCAGTGGGTGGATAGAGCCCCATGTTCCGGCCTCTCCCAGTCATTAAATCCCACTGAAGTTAACCAGGCCATGCCTAGAATTATCCCAATATATAACATGTCATCTATTTGATCTTCCCAAAATCTTGGTGGAATGGATACTACATAGATCATAAGCCCCACTTGCTATATGAGAGTGGCCAAGACACAAACAATTACTTTGAATAGTCCGGGTTAAGTATAGCTAGCCAGCAGCAAAGCCATGACCAGACCCAGGTTTCCTGACTCAAACACTAAAGCTTCATGCATTAAACTCACACCAAATACATTTAAGCTAGACAAGGCATATAGAAAACACACACGCAGAGTTCAATACATCACTGTGTTGAAGTGCATATAAATGCAGCTCTGTACAATTGCTTGGGGCTAAGATGTTACCATTCTCTTCACCCTTACTCACCACCTCTTTATACCACATTAACCCATATGCTAGAACAATGCTAATCCACGCAGTGTAGGAGGCAGTTACATTCAATGATCCAGAGCCTATGACCCGGTGCATTTGAATGACATGATACAATTAATGGAAGGAAGAGGAACAAAGGAATGAAGTAAGAGTAAAGTGAGTAAGAGCCCTGGGTGGTTCTAGATGGGAATCAGGAAAGGAAAAATTCTGTTAATGGGACTGAAAGTTTACTGTGGTAAAACAGATTTTTTCCAAGGTTAGCCTAGGTTTCTCAAACTATTTTTGGATGAGCCATGTCAGCATCTGACCAGGCCCCAGCATAGCAGATGCAATCAACACTGTTGATGAAAACTCAAGAAACGTGGAGGTTTCGCCCAACCCTTGGTATTTTTCACTGAAAACTTGTAAGTGGACAAGAAACCTCCATAGACAACTCATTCTGTACCCTTGCTTGGAGACACTGTTCCCTCCACTCAGCTTCTCAGAGTGATGTAGAAACTAAGTAGGAAGGGCCTCAAGTGGCATCTCTTCCAATGCCTTCATTTTATAGGTGATGCAACTGAGGCACAGAAAGAATAAGTGACTTGCCCAAGCTCACATGGTGAGTCATTGTCAAAGCTGAGGCACAAGAACCCAATGTACTCTTCCTTCCTCTCAGGAGTTATATAATTCGTGTTTTTCTTATTATTATTTTATATTTTATGTTATTAGCATGCTACAAAAGAGTAGTCAATTATGAACTACAGCAAATGAAAGCAAGATACTAAGATGATTATTGTGTTTTGAGCATTGTGAATGTTTCCTTTGGTGAGAAGGAATGGTGAAAAATTGATATATCCAACTGGCTACCATTTTTCTGTTTTCTTTTTGTTTTTAGGAGTATGAAATGACAAACTGATCAACTAATTAATCAAATGGAGGATTAGTCCTTAAATTAAAGGTAGGTTAGACCAGACCACTTTAAGATCCCTGGAAACATTGAGACTCTACAACCCTGGATAGAGAAGGGGGTGAACCCTGGACTCTGAGTCCAAAATTACATATCAGTTGAAATCCCAACTCAAACTTAACCAGTTTAGATCAAACTCTTTCTGTGAAGGAAAAAAAAAAAAGCAGCATCATACTCTTTTTGTTTGAAGAAAAAAAAAAAAAAACCTGACCAGCTCTGCAACCATGGATAAATCAGTTAATCTTTCTGAGCTTCAGTTTCTTTACTCAGATAAAAAGACCAATAAGCCCTATATAAGCCTCAAGGTCGTAAGGAACATATGAAGTTGCGTATTTAGCAACAATTTTATTCTGTATTAATATTAGTCTATACAGTAATTATAAAAATTCAGATACTACATATGTATGTATATATTCATATATGTGTGTGTATGTCTATATTTATGTACATATATGTGACTATGCATGTACATATTTATGGACACATATATGTACAAATGTAGGTATGTATATTCATACATATTTCTGCTTTGACTCTGTGCCCAGCTTAACCGAACTGCACCCTCTTATTATAGCAGCACTCCCATGGGGCGTACCATACCTGTTTTAATTTTACTTCCTATGAACAATCATCTCCTTCCCCTTCTTCCTGCATGTTTCTGCCAAGGTTCACACAGCTGACATTCGTGGAGGTGAAATGGCTCACCTCGTATGCCTATGGCTATTAAGTCTTAGCATACTGTTTTTCAGCATTCCATTTTGTGATTTAAGTTTCAAGTGACTTTTTAAAAGAACAAGTAAGTTTTGCATATATTTTTGCTTATTTTTTCCAAGGCCTGCCAGAATTTTCTATAGAAAATATATGTGCATTTTTTCCTTATGGGATTTCGTTATCAACCCTAGATATGAAACTTTTGAATTAAAGGCCTTTGAACTAAGGATGTGGTCATTTTCCAGTCTTTAATTTACAGATATGACAGGAATAATCAGCTATAATCCTCTCGGTGTATTCAATGTCTACCATAAATTAGGGGTTCAAGATTTGTAGAAGTGACATTTTCATGCTGAAGTACTATTAGCATTGAAAGTAAATGAAAAAAAAAAAAAACTGGTAAACTTAGAAAAGGAGAAAGTTCCTCAAATTACTGCCTGGGAAGTGCTTTTCTTATTTACAAAGCCCTTTTACTTACCATATCTCATTGCAGCCTCATAACAACACTCCTAGAGAAGCAAGTCAGGGTGGGATTTTTGTCATTTTACAGACAGGCATCTAAAGTTTAATAAAGTTAAGTATTTTACCTGAGGACTCCTGTATAGGAACGGGAGAAGTCCAGACCTAATTAAGGACTTTATCTAAAACATAAACTTTATTTTCCAGGACTCAATATCAGCTGTTTCATTACTTTTTGTTCTCAAAGCATCCTATATTAACATTATCAAATAATTTTGAGAATTCCACAACTCAAAAGTTGTATCTTTCTTTAGGCAGTCAAGCCATAATACCTAATGTGCATGTGGACTCTAGCAGCTTGCAAAACCTCAGGGACCCCTTCTTACTGCAGAAATTTGATCCCCTTTATCAGGAACCACTATGTTAACATAGTTTGCAAAGTGATCTATTTGAAGGGAGCCTGTTTCAATTACAAGATCTTAATCAGCAAGAGATTCATTATCTCACATAACAGGAAGTCCAGAGGTAGAGCAAGCCTCAAGACTGGGTGACTCAGTAGCAAGGTTTGCATCATCCTCAGGCTGGAGATCAACTGGATGCAGTAGTTCCAGGCATCAAACCACAGGAAAAAAAAAGATCATCTCTCCTTCAGGAATTGTAATTCCTAGAAATTTTTAGAAAAAGCTTATGGCCGACATCCCATTTACCTGTGATGAGTTTAGGTAATTCTAAGCAAATCACTGGCAAAGTCAGTAGAATTTCCCTCACATCAATCAGGTCCAGCCTGGAGCTTCTGGTAAGATCAGCTTCTCTGGAAGCACAGGGCTACGAAATCGATGAATAGAGAACAAAATTAGCATCTGCTAGGTGAAGAGTGAAATACATGCCGAGTAAAGAAATAACAGTGCTTACTAGAGGACAACAGGTGGGTGTATCTGCAATGTAGGAACAGGACCCACATGAAAGAATGCTTCAGTGGAAGTCCTCATATTAGACTATAGAAGTTGCTTCATAAATGTCTTTAAAACATATGCTGAGGCCGGGCACGGTGGCTCATGCCTGTAATCCCAGCACTTTGGGAGGCCGAGGAGGGCAGATCACGAAGTCAGGAGATCAAGACCATCCTGGCCAACGTGGTGAAACCCCATCTCTATTAAAAATACAAAAAAATTAGCTGGGCGTGGTGGCACGTGCATGTAATCCCAGCTACTTGGGAGGCTGAGGCAGGAGAATCGCTTGAACCAGGGAGTCAGAGGTTGCAGTGAGCCGAGATTGCTCCACTGCACTCCAGCCTGGCAACAGAGCCTGGTGACAGAGTGAGACTCCGTCTCAAAAAATAAACAACAACAACAACAACAACAAAAATATGCCAATACCTGACATTTTAGGGCAGGAATACAATAAATGCCTTTTCGTAGTTTATTAACTTGAATGACAGAAAATTATCATTTATAAAAGATGCAAGAACTGCAATAACAGCATATCAGTTTTAGTAGTAATTCATTCACAAAATTCATCAATTAGCAAACTCACTGAGCAAGTGTTTTATGCCGGATAACATTCCAGGTACTGGGCATACTAACATAAATAAATCAATGTGTGTATTGATGGTTGGGGCAAGAAAGATGGAAATTATTATAATATAATGTGTTTCTTCTTATGCTATACAATAGTATGGAAGGATGGACTCATACATTTGGTTTAGGCTAATGGATGTGTGCATACACTTATGAAGACAAATTATTAATAAATGTAATATAGAAATGAATGCATACTTTTATAATACCAATATTAGAATGGAGAATTTTTATTGTTGACCCTATTATGTAGAAATGATTTCAATAGTCTACGCATTATAAACTTTATACTCTAGTTGAAAATGGAATTGCATAAAGACATGGATCAGTAGCATGGCTAGTTCCTCAAGTGCAACTCTAACAAGATCATGCAAATGACAGCTAACTACAAGCTATATTTGCTAAAGATTTAACAGGCAACTCTCTATAAAGAATATTCTGATAATTTAAAGATGGAGCCCAATGGTTAGTTAAAATTAATAATAATAAGATCCCTTGTAGTAAGTACTTAGACACTTTACAAATAGAGTCTTAATTATCAGAAATCCCTAAAGTAGGTATAATTATTATTATCACTGCTTTTTACAGTTTGGGAAACTGAAACTCAAAGGATGTTAAGTAATTTGCCCCAGGTGTATAAGCAATGACAAATGAAAGATCCGAACTCAGACTCTTCTGTCTCCAAAGCCTATACTTATGTTTTTCAAAATGTGGTCTATGGTCAGCTATATCAATAGCATTTGGGATACCTGTTAAAAATGCAAACTCTTTAGTCCCATCCTAGACCACCAAATTAGAATCTTTGAGATGGAGCCAAAAGCTGTGCATTTCACTGGGTTTTCTGCCTACTATCTGTTAACACATTGCTGTGCTACTCTGTCTTATGATGATTAAGAAACCATTATGGAGAAAAGATTAAAATCTTACTAGTAAACACACATGAACAAAGACCTTCTGAAGTTTATCTTACCTGGAAGCTTTCATTTGTAGATAGCAAAATCCACTGACTAAAAGCTTAGAACCTAAGTTTTACATCACAATCCCAAAATTATACCAGGTGGGAGTATCTGCTGGTACCTGAGACTCCTGGAGTTTTTCTTCTCCTCTTGACTCCAACAGGCTCTATAACTTTGGAGAAGTCACTTTTTATCCCCAGGCATTAGTTTCTTTACTGTTAGCTTCTGGTGCGCTAATCTGTCCTTCTTAAGAATGATTCTGAGATCCACTCAGGAAAAGAACTTTCCCAGAGCATACAACCCAACCAAATGCTTCCAGGATTTCTAGCTCACAACAAAGAAATGTCCATCAAGGAATGGTAACATAAGATCACTTCTCACTTCTCTATCCAAATGCCCTTGCATTTTCTTATTATTATTTTCTATCATGCCAAAATTCTTCCAGGAGCAAAACTGGATGTAACATGTAAATAAATGTCTCTCCTTGTTTCTTTCAGATAGCAAGAAAAAGTAAGAGGTTCAATAAAGACTCTCCAAATTATTAAAGTGGTAGAGGTAGAAGGGAATTTATAAATATTTAACCCTCTCTAATTTTTATAGGTAATAAAACAAGACAGTGGCTGGAGCAGGTGAAATACTCCAATGTTACTGCATGTTATGGTTTGGCTCTGTGTTCCCACCCACAACTCATCTCGAATTGTAATCCCTATAATCCCCACATGTCGAGGGAGGGACCAGGTGGGAGGTGATTGGATCATGGGAGTGGTTTCCCCAATGCTGGTCTCATGATAGTGAGTTCTCACAAGATCTGATGGTTTTATAAGGCAGTTTTCCCTGCTGTTGCTCGCTCTCTTTCTCACCTGCCACCATGTAAGACGTGCTTGCTTCCCCTTCCACCATGATTGTAAGTTTCCTGAGGCCTACCCAGCCATGTGAAACTGTGAGTCAGTTAAACCTCCTTTGTTTATAAATTACCCAGTCTCAGATAATATCTTTCTAGCAGTGTGAGAAAGGACTAATACACCACACTACATCAGATGAATGCTTAGGCCTTCTGGTCTCTGCTTCCTCAAAACAGTACAAGTGCTGCTATTGCTGCTGCACCTTCATCCATGGCTCCATGGCCCCATGGCAGGGCAGGGCAGGGCAGGGCAGTATTTCTCAAAATTTGGGACCCTTTGCCTTACCAACCTAGAAAAAGATTGAATTGGTTTTAGATTATGTTGAGTCACACAATCGAAAAGTAAATTCCTACTGATTCTTTTCAATCCTTTTACTTTCTTCAAAGAGAAAGTCTCAGAATGGTGCTAATATGGCCTTAGCACCTCTATAACCTGATGATCTCCCTTTTTAAGAAATTGAGAGCAATCAGTTTGTCTTATTGTATTTATTCTTATGGCAAGTGATATAAGATTTCTGAATATGATGCTGATATAAATTTTTCTTCTGAAATCAATCAATTTAAAGAAAAATATTAAGCAAATGATAGCACAGGTAATGTGATTTTTTTAAATCTTGAAAATGGTACAAGAATGATTCAACTATGACAGAAACTGACATAATGGTTTGAACACAGGCTTTGGAGTCAAACACACTTGGTTTTCTAACCCAACTTATAGAAGTTAAGATTTGAGGTAGTTTATATATTCCTTCAGGGATGTACTTTTACTATTGACAAAAGTGGCACATTAGAAGTGTCTACCCATAGTTGGCTATGAGGATTAATACAGTGATAATTTTTACTCTTTTACTATTGTGCTTGGTAACTAGGAAGAGTTCAATAAGTGTGTTATTTTATCATAAGCGGCAGCACTATCATCGTCTTGGCCATGAAATGTTGATATAGTTCATCTTCTAGGACCACAGATTTTAAAATCTGGGGAATATTTTTAAAATTGCTAAAGTGCATCTAATCTAACGTTTCCCAGGTCCTACTGCTCAAGGCTTAAATTTCCCCTAAAAGTGTTTTTAATTTTTGGTTTATGACTTACTATATTTTTTCAAGCTTTTATTAATTTCCAACTAAAGTTTACCACACTCTTTAATGATGATAGAGGCAGTAATATAAGCAGTATAAGGAGTACCCTCACTGTCACCAATAGATATTTCACTTTATATTGTTCAAAATATCATTTATAATCTTCACTATTTAGAAATCATTAGGCAGTTAGTAGAGGGGATATTAGTAACAGATTAAAGAACAAGCAAATGCATGACTAGATCACAAATTTGCTATATTTTGATAACTGTGTTTCAATATGTTGGCTTCCTTGTAATCCTATGCATTTTATGTTATGCATTTGTAAGTGTTCTGAGAAGCAAACTAGAGGTGTCATCCCACCACCACAGGTGTCCTTGGCACATACACAAAACATTTGAAGACGCCTGCTGTACAGCCTTGCCAGAATGTGGCCCTGTAGACTGCTTGTACACCTAAGAAGATTTCCCATCTTCAAAGACAATCAATCATTCCACATTTGTCTGGGTGGGTTTTTAAAACAGTAGACAACAGATTCCACTTGGTGGTAATGGAAGTAGGAACCACTGTGCTAAACCACACTTCAAAAAAAAAAAAAAGAAGCAAATTATGATACTTACTTTGCAAAATATCTGAGTTACCAGCTAAGAGAAATATTAACAGAGGCAGCCAAATTCCCAATATTTAAATTATCTAGAACATAAATATAACAGGTTTGTATTCAGTTTCAGAGTGTATTCTATCTATAGGCTACTTTCTTATTTATTTATTTAAGTCAGAAGATATATATTGCTGCATTGTTCACAAATTACTTGCCTTGCTAAACAAAGGGAGAAAAGGGTATGAAAAAAGCATCAGCTTGCAATCATTCCAACCAATCCAACTGCTCAACAAAGACATATAAATAGTTAAATCAAAATTTCATTTGTTCCAATTTATTTCATTTATAGAAATGAATCATCATGCAAAACATATCTGTGATATGTGCAATAGTCCATAAATTAGGCAGCAAGTATTTTTATCTTCTCAGAATTAAGAGAGTTATCTAATGTATGACATATCAAGATACCAGAGAAGTTAAGTCAGTGGTGGAGCAATGTGCAGATCCAGGGCATTCTTAGGTCCAATTTAATGCCCTTCCCAGCACTCATGGCCAGAGAGAGACAGGAGGATTTTAGGAATGATGGGTAGACAGAGAAAGGCAAAGAGATGGTGTTGCAGGATTTTTCCTTAGTTCAGCTAAAGACAGGGTTCTTATCTGTCCCACAGCCACGAACATTTAGGCTCACAGAAAGCTTAAAAGGTGAGTAAAGCAGGGTTTTATTGGGTACAAAGGGAAAAAAGGTGGAAACAGGGACTCTTGGAAAGGCCAGAGTCCCTCCTGTAGAGCAATTCCCACCAGACAGTTTGAATTCCAGGTTCCACACGGGAAGAGGCGGGGCCAGGATCCTCCCTGTTGCAAAGGGTGTGAACTTCCCGAGGCTCCACCTTCAGTGGGCAGGCTGGTTGGAGTTTCCCCAGGGACCTCCTCCCACCTGGCTGTCTCATTCCCCTCTCTAAAGAAGTACATCTAATTGCCATTAGATTAAGGATAAGGATGAAGACCGATCTTAACTGCTTACTGCTGACAGGGGGCGCTGTTTTGGGGAAACGGCAGTCAGATCTCCCTCAGAGGCCTATGTAAGGGTTCCTGGCAGAAGGGGCCATCGTCAGAGGCTCCAGTTGCAAGACCGCTTGGAGTTTGATGTCCTGAAGGCAAGAACAGACAAACAGAGTTATTAGAAAACATTTATCCAAATGAAACAAGGGGAGGGGTAAGGACAGCTCAAAAATTCCGAGGCCTTTTACCAGTTTGTATAGGAGGAGGGAGGCCAAAAGCCCAACTGGCAAAAAAATTTTACCCTGTTGCCAGCATGTTGGGCTTCTGTGTTCCCTTCCCCTGAGCCCAATCCTAAGCCAACCAGTTTAAGGTTTGGGAAATTAACTCCTTCCAGTTTGGAGGATGCATCTGAGGGGTGAGTCCCATAGTATGGAGACACAATTACCTAACTGAAGAAAGGACTGAGGAGAAGAAAGGAAAAAGAAGGTGCTTTTCAAAGGAATCCCAGGGGCTCAGGATGCATTCGAAAGGGGTACAGACTGAAGATGAATGGCTACCTATCTAGAAAGAGGGGAACAGGTGTCCTTGGTTCCCTTCTCTTCCTAGCAGACACCCAGGATACATGAGGGAGAGAGGGAAGAGCATCTTCTTTCCATCTTCCATCCTTGCATCCCCAAGTCTCAGCGACCTTGGCAGGCAGCACCATGAGTGCCAAAGAGCCTTGCATCCATGAAACGTGAAGAACAGGAATTATCTGCTCTCACCTATGTCTCTTTCCCACCTACTTTCAGTAGCCTTGGAGTTCCCTAGACCTCATTTATGCCATGGATACTAATGTTTCCTTTATCCATGAAACAGGAAGCTTGGGTTTAGCTTAATTGGCAGGAATCAGCCATGCTCACCTGTGCTGTGCCTTTTAACCTCCATATCATCTGCCTCTGGACCCCTCAGATCCATTTTTTTTTCCTAGGGCTTTGACCCAAAGCTTGGAATTGAGTCTGGGACAAAAATGTGTCTCTGAGTGGGGAGTTGCATGGACTCCTTATCGTAAGTCAAATGCTAAGGTGAAACTGTGGAACTGAGTCCTCCTCCAACAAGGGAGAGTGAAGAATGTCTTGTGACACAACCAGATAACTGGTAGCTGCAGTTATGATTGCTGGGATTTGGGTGCATGGTGCTTGGCTTTGGTTAGTTCCCTTGGTCTTACTTTCCCAGAGGAAACCTCCAAGTGATAGATATCTTATTTATTCCCATCACCTGGCAGGATTTGCAGGATAGTTTCTCAAAACTAAAATATTAATTCAGATTTTCACATTACCTATCCCTCTTGTTCTTTCTGAGCTGCAGCCTAAGATTGCTGGTTGCTTCACAGGAACCAGCAGGGTTAGTCTAAAAAGTAGGTAAAAACTTAAAACAACTAGTGAGTTTAGAATTTAATGGCAAATATATAATAAGTTTTGGAATATAATTTCTCTATCCCCAGTCATCATTTTTGTTAAAAAGAATTATGATAAGGACTGAGTGGTTTGCAAAATAAGACTTTAGTCTTATACTTGGCCTGATTATTTGCATAAAGTGCAGCAAGAATAATTATTTCTACATAGGTCTTTTGGATTGGATTTGATGGAATTTTGTTCCAGAGGGAATCTCAGATAAGACCTTTTAAAGCCAAGCCCAACCATGGATTTTTATCCTCAAACACCTGTGAGTTGGGTGATTCTCTCTTCTTAAGGTCCTAAGATAAACTTGGAGCTCCTAGACCTGTTAGAAAGTGACATTCTTTACTGACCACAGGTCAGGAACCCTGTACAGGGACTGCGTAGGCAAGAGTATGAGGCCAGGTTCCCCAGTGGGCTTTTATTGGCTCTGCAAGTTGAGATTGACTCCTTAAAGGGAAGCATACCCTTCCAGTCAAAGTCTTGGTAAAATTACCAGTTTTTCTAATTGTGTTCTGTTGCAAAAGAAAATTGGATTCTTACTGCACTGATGCAAACAACTATATTGCCATAAGTTAAGAACACTCACAGGTAGTTTCTAAATTTTAGAGGAACCAGACAGAGAGAAACAAATATGCTCCAAATTTTGTTCATAGAAGTATGCCTTACTCAATTATTAAGGGCTATAAATAGTTCAAAATAAGTTCCTTCACTCTGAAAAACAAAACAAGGATCAGCAATATTCCAAGCAAAAGTCAAAGAGGTTGTTTCAGCTTCCTGAGTTCAGTCCATTTAGTTAACTCTTGTTTTGCTTGATATTCGTAAACATTTCAGCTCTTTATGAGTTCTGTACATTTTTATTCAAATGTCATAATCTCCAAAGTTATCAGAAACCTGTATTTCAGAGCACCTGTTACAGTTCTATAGCTCATTATAAACCATCTTTTGAAAAGGATTAAAACAAGAAAACAATTTTCTGTGAATAGCAAAATGTCCAGGGTAGTTACAGTTAGAAACACAATTGACAAAAAAGTTTGGTTGTCTCTGTGGTTTACAATAATTTAACATAACAATCTTAATTATAATTGATAGCATACGCTCAGACATTAGAATTTTAGAAATCCCATACAATTGGAACACACCTCAGCATTATTCACAAAAATATAACTTAAAGAAGACTGAGCATCATTTTTGCAATCCCCAAACATTCAAATAATTCTGTTTACATCTATTTTCTGGACACTTCAGGGGCCCTCTGAAATATTCAAAAAGCCAGGTGCCAGGAGAGACAATTTTGAAACTGAAGTTTGATTTTGGGAATGCTGTCAAATATGTTTGAGGTTTAAAACACTTGATATTATGAAATAGAATTCCAGATTACCATAAGTTATTTACTTTGCCAAAATGATGACTCAGGAATTTTAAAGAAGCAAAAACCTTTTATAACCCTTTTGAATTTAGTCAATATGTTCACACAAAGAAACTCTTCTCAAAGATTGATTTCTACAATTCTTCCATCACTTCTTTGAACCTTCAGCTTTTCCTATCTAACTCAAAACAATTATTTAACTGTAGCCAAAAGTTTACATTTTCATGCTTTCTTATAAGCTTTTATTTAAAACAGACACATTTTGCTGTTTTTACATACCTTGATTGTAAATCTATTTCGAGTAGTTTCACTTAACTCCTAGCAATTTTTAACTTTAAGGTAAAACTTGGTAAGTTGCTTTAATTGTGTGCTAACTGCAGCCAAGGTTTGCCTTCTTAGTTAAGGGCACTGCTTCTTCCATATGACTCCAGGCCTTGCCAATTGTGAAGCCCACAAGTCAAATAGTTCTCAAAACCCAAAAAGTAGTTTGTAACTTCAAAACACTTAGCAAACCTTGCATCTGAACTGCATTTTACTAATAGCCTTTAGGGCTGCTTTTATTTCTCAAAGATTAAAATCACGTGAACGGAAAGGTATCACAGCTTTTACCTTTCCTTAAAAAAAAAGCATTTGATCCAAGCACTTGTCTTTCATTAGGCCAAATTAATTAGAGCTCCTTTTACAGACATTACACACAGTACACACATAGAGAGGCAGAAGAGAAACCAGTTGCTGGGTGAGGCCCTTTAAGAGACACGGCTAGGAAAACATGCAGATATCAAACCTGAGAGGGCTCTTCCCCTCAGGCAGGATTGCTAAACAAAGCCTTGCCAGGTAGTTACTGGCCATGCCCCAGTATGTAAGGCAAGATAGAGGCTTGCAACATAAACCATACAGACATGCAAAGCACAGCAGATTGGGCACTCTAAGACTAGCCAAATCCTTTTTCACAATTAAAGCTTTACAGAAAATACAAACGTTATATTTGGGAGGACCTGGCCTAGTAAAATGTCTTCTAAGAGAAAAGAAAACTTTAAGGGTTGACTTCTTGATGGGGTAGAGAAAGGGAATGAAAAAAGGTTGAAAAATGCCTGGGGAAGAACCTCTTATTGTTATGCAACTGGTTCCTCTACCAGGGAGAAAAGTTGAAGCTTAATTACTGTCTGATGGAGTAAAACCCTTTGGCTGGGGAAGGGGAAGGCTGTGGCAGTGGCAGTGGTGTGTGGCTGGGAACCAGCCAGCCAGCTGTGTGGGGCCTTTGGGCCATGCATCCCAGCCCCAGCAGGGAGCTGGCAGTGCAGGGGAGCTGCTGCTCATCAATGGGTCCTGAAAAGGGAAGAAAAAGGCCATGAAAAGGCCTGGGAGTGACAGGGGGTGGGGACATGCTTTCCCCCACCCTCAGAAGTCACAGGATGAAAAGCCTTAGAAGCAACAGTGAGAGGTTTTAAGTTCCCATTTCACTCACCACTTCTTGAGCCCCATGTTGGGTGCCAAAAATGTTGCAGGACTTCTCCTTACTTCAGTTAAAGATGGAGTTCTTGTCCATCCCATGGCTATGAAAATTTAGGCTTGAAGATGGCTTAAAGAGTAGTAAAGCAGAGTTTTATTGGGTTAAAAGACAAAAATAGGGGAAACAGGAACTCTCACAAGGTCAGAGTCCCTCCGCTAGAGTGCTTCCTGCCTGGCAGTTTGAATTCCAGGTTCCACACAGGAAGAGACAGGACCAGGTTCCTCCCCACTGCAAAGGGCTCAAACTTTCTGAGGCGCCACCTCAGTGGGCAGGCTGGTTAGAGTTTCTCCACAGACACCCTCTCACCTGGTTGTCTCAATAGCAATAAGATGAGTAGAGAAAAAATAAACTAAAAATTTTACATTTAACAAAGCATTTCCATGTAATCTCTTCTCATTTCCCTTCCCACAAAAAGAAACCTGTGTCATATTATCAATACTGTCTTGCTAAATAAATATGAAACACCAAAAAAGTTGTGGTGTGTCCAAATTCACATAGCTCCAAGGAACAAAGCCAAGGCTTGAGCTCAGGGAGGCCCTTAAGAGGCAGCCTTGGCCTTGCCCTCTCTCAATCCATTCCCCAACAGAGTAGAGGTATGATCTTCCTAATGAAAGATATGACCATGCCACTTTGAGGCTTAGTAGAGTTCAAAGCTCTGAGGCTAAGTCCAGGACTTTAAAATCCATCGTGGTCTGGCTACTGCTTATTTCTGGTATACTAAACGAGGCTTCTACTGGCCTTTCAGAAACAATTGTTAAATAGGCAGAAATTCTGCAAGTCAGTTGATGAATTGTTGGTAGGCTGAATTTGGTCATGGTGGAAATACTGATCAGAAACTGGTAAAAAAATATATATATATAAAAACAAAAGCTTTTTAGAACATATTTACCAACACACCACCAATTCATCATTTAACCACATCCTCTCTCTTCTTTTCAACCATGCTGAACTACTTTCTGTTCTTCAATAAATTATGCTATTCCTTTGCCTAGAACACAATTTTCCTTTTCCTCTGCCCCCAGCCTTACTCTTAGTAATCTTCCTAGTTGCAGTTTCTTTGTGCCTTTCTTCCTGACATACACTGCCTTCTAAATCTCTTCCCTGAAAGCCTGGGTGAGATATTCTGCTTATGCCCTCAGACAGTACACCATGCTTTCTACTGTTGAGAGAGTGCTGGCATTGCTCTATTTCTTGCCTGTTTATGTCACTGAACTTATTAGCTACATTGAATGTAGGAGTTCCATCTTTTCTTTATTTTAATTGCGTTCTTTATCATGTGTCTGACATTTAGTAAATACTCAATATTTGGTAAGTGAGATAAACAACTACAGTTAACAAAATCTCTGAAAAATAAGGCTTTTCACTTATTCATAATCAGAGGTGGAACACCAAGAATTGAGAAAATCATTATCAAAACAGGAAAAAAAAAAAAAACCTTGAGAGAAATAAAAGACAAAACCAGGGTCTTAAGAGACAGTGTTGTCAGTTTATTTCTGGTTCTAGCCCAAGGATGGCAAATACCTGTCCAGACACCACTGCCCCCTTGCCAAAGGCATGAGAAGCTTCCCTGCTTAATCTCTGACCTCTTTTCTGCTGAGCCCAGGAGATTCCTCTACGTCAGGGCCACTGCCATTAATCAAGCTGGAATTCAAGTGGAAACTCATTTGGCAACCTGGAGGAGGTCATGATACACAATGACTACTGCTTTCCTGCCAGAAGCTTCTCTGCCCTAATTTTAGTGTCTCACCTGCTTACCCTTTTTTGGTCAGGTTTGAAACTGAAAGAAGTGAAGAAAAGGAAAAGGAAGTGAGGAAGCTGTGTGGAGGAAAAGCTAAAAGAGGTAGCTGGGGAGGCTACTCATAATCTGTTCTCACACTCCATCTCCCCCACTTTCCTTTCTTTCCTTGAGTTTCTTCTTTCTGGTTCCCATTCTTTCTGTGATTATTCTCCCATCTGCCCATCTCACTGCCTGTTTTTGACTGTTTTTCCAGCCATTTCCCTCTGCAGGAACTTCTCATTTCCTCTCTATTCCTTTTTCTGGCCCCTCTGTCTTCCTTTGTCTTTTGCTATCCTCTTTCTTTCTCAACTTCTTTTTTACATTTCCTCTTCCCTTCTAACAGACTCCACATTATTTCTCTGAATTTTTTCAATCCCTTCTATCTCATTTTCATCTCTCTCTATCTCAAGTGGATTCTAGAATTCCTCTGTCTTGAACACTGTTTTCCTCTTCCCCTTTCTCTGATCCTACTTATCTTTCAAGATTCAGTTTCTGTGCCACTTTTATCTTGACATCCATCGCCCTCTAACCTACAATTTCCAAAAGGGAAGAAATAACTATTGTAGAGCACTTTTTTTTCTAACAGGCTTTTCAATTAAATATCAAAGTATTTTATTTAATGTGAAGGCAATAGATTTTTTTAAAAAATATTCTATTACATACATATTAATATAACCTTAAAATTATTTTATGTCTGGTTTTACAAATCTTATATGCCTTCTAAATGGATAATGTTATTACATTAGCTCTCTTTAAATTAAAACCAGATGACAATGGCATTTTTAAAATGTCGTCATTTCTGCTCATGGCGTCTACTATATACACATTGTTTAATATATTACTCAAGTTCTAAAGCCTTTGTTTTTTCTATCCAGTCCTACACTTAATCTGATTTCTAAAAACAATTCATGGAACCTTCATTTTCAAATGAGCCTAGGCTGATTAGAGCATTTACATTTTTATCACCTTCTTAATGAACATGGAATGCCTGTAGGTCTTGAACAGAAAATTATGCATGCCTTTTTAAAGGCCTTTGCATAGCCTCCTTAATGCATGCCTGAACCTTCTCTCTTACTATCTTAGAAATATTAAAATGTAAGGAAGGGATCCAGTTTCAGCTTTCTACATATGGCTAGCCAGTTTTCCCAGCACCACATCCTTACACCTTATACAAAAATTAATTCAAGATGGATTAAAGACTTAAATGTTAGACCTAAAACCATTAAAATCCTACAAGAAAACCTAGGCAATACCATTCAGGACATAGGCGTGGGCAAGGACTTCATGTCTAAAACACCAAAAGCAATGGCAACAAAAGCCAAAATTGACAAATGGGATCTAATTAAACTAAAGAGCTTCTGCACAGCAAAAGAAACTACCATCAGAGTGAAGAGGCAACCTACAGAATGGGAGAAAATTTTTGCAACCTACTCATCTGACAAAGGGCTAATATCCAGAATCTACAATGAACTCAAACAAATTTACAAGAAAAAAACAAACAACCCCATCAAAAAGTGGGCAAAGGACATGAACAGACATTTCTCAAAAGGAGACATTTATGCAGCCAAAAAACACATGAAGAAATGCTCATCATCACTGGCCATCAGAGAAATGCAAATCAAAACCACAGTGAGATACCATCTCACACCAGTTAGAATGGCCATCATTAAAAAAGCAGGAAACAACAGGTGCTGGAGAGGATGTGGAGAAATAGGAACACTTTTACACTGTTGGTGGGACTGTAAACTAGTTCAACCATTGTGGAAGTCAGTGTGGCGATTCCTCAGGGATCTAGAACTAGAAATACCATTTGACCCAGCCATCCCATTACTGGGTACATACCCAAAGGACTATAAATCATGCTGCTATAAAGACACATGCACACGTATGTTTATTGCGGCACTATTCACAATAGCAGAGAGTTGGAACCAACCCAAATGTCCAACAACGATAGACTGGATTAAGAAAATGTGGCACATATACACCATGGAATACTATGCAGCCATAAAAAATGATGAGTTCGTGTCCTTTGTGGGGACATGGATGAAACTGGAAAACATCACTCTCAGTAAACTATCGCAAGGACAAAAAACCAAACACCGCATGTTCTCACTCATAGGTGGGAATTGAACAATGAGAACTCATGGACACAGGAAGGGGAACATAACACTCCAGGGACTGTTGTGGGGTGGGGGGAGGGGGGAGGGACAGCATTAGGAGATATACCTAATGCTAAATGACGAGTTAATGGGTGCAGCAAAACAACATGGCACATGGATACATATGTAACAAACCTGCACATTGTGCACATGTACCCTAAAACCTAAAGTATAATAATAATAAAAAAAGAAATATTAAAATGTAATGATAGTTCTTTAAAAAGTGAAAAACACAAATTCTCATTTGAGATCCAAGTAAGCACTGGCGCTAGAAAGAGGCAGCCAGTCAATCACAGTTGAGTCATTTTACAGAGGGTGGGGAAGTTTGGTTAACCTTGTTTTTAGCAGGGAGGCATCAGTGTTTCCTCAAAGTCTGTCACTCCAGTGGTTGACCAAGTGCAAAAACCAGCTTAGAACAATAAACAAAACAAAGGAAACTCAGGAAATTTTTAAAGAAAAGCTCTAAGTACCAGACCAGAAAAAGATGGAGACACATCCCACAGCGAACACTGTTTCTTCCCCCGTATTTACTGATTGTCAGCTATAGAAGAGGAATTAGGGAATATTAAATCAAAATCCACCACTTTACTGGGAGACATTGTGGTTATAACTAAGAATATTAGCTTTAAAGATAAACAGACTTGGGTGGGTTTAAGTTGTCACTTTGAAACTCACTAGCTGTGCTCTAAGTTAATAATAGTACCTGCACTGTTGGGCTGCTATGAGCATTAAATAAATGAGATTATAAAGTTATGACAACATAGGTAATGTTCAATAAATATTTACTATGAGTTCCAGGGAGAGAAAGAAGATTTCCTGAAGTCACATACTTGGCCTGGAGCAGGATTAACATGAGGCCACCATCAACTTCATATTCATGCCAATACTCTTTCAACTCATTGAAACAATCAAACTATGGCCCATGAGTCAAACTGGCCTGCTGTCTGTTTTTGTAAATATAGTTTTATTAAAACACAGCCATACTCATTCATATATGTATTGTCTGTGGTTGCTTTAGCACCAGGACAGCAGAGTTGATAAGTTACAATCTGTAGAACCAAACATATTTACTGAATGGCCCTTTAAAAACAAGTTTTCTGACCCTTATGATTAGGACATGAGGCTACTTCTAGACAAAGCATTCCACACTAGATCCCTTAGGGAAACTGAATATGCTTTTACCATAAGCTTTTCTGTGCCTTTGGGGGTCTTACTCCGAAAGGTAAAAATTGCCTGATAGTATCTGACCTTTCTGGGTCTTAGTTTTGGCAGTTTGAAACAAAAAGAAAAACCCCCTGCCATAGCAGGAGAATAATCTGTTTCCAGTAAAGAATACATTTCAGATGCAGCAGAGTGTCCAGAACCAAAATCTTCTTCCATCTGGCCTTCCTCTCATTTCCAATGAAATCACAAATCTCTACTCAACTGTGCTTTCCACCAGCTGGAGAGCCTCTGAATGCATATGGAATAGCTAGCCCCTTCCCTTCCATGCTGCTTTGGTTTGTACATTAAGGTCAAGGATTACTGGTGTTCAATCAGCTCTAAGCCCCCTCTCTCAAACAGTTGAAGGAGTTCGTGTCCAGACAGGAAAAGGCTCTTGGCCACAGATCCCATATACTGTGGTTTTTGCATTAAACTGTTCCTGTGATTTCCTTTATGTGGCTGAGCTGTTTAGTTTGTGCGATGACAAATGAGCTCACAGATTTCAAATTTGCAAATAAACATCTTATCTTTTATCAGTTTATTTTTTCAAAAACTGCTTTGCTAGAAGGAAGGAAATTAGTGCTCCTCAGGGAAGGGTGAGAACCAACTGCCTTCTGTCACTGTCTAAAAACATCAAAGTTAAAGACTTTTTCTTTCATACAAAACTATAACATAAATACCCTGCTCAGATTGCCTTTTTGCCAACAGATGAGAAGTCTTGAGGTACTCATGTAGGGAAGAAAGCCTCATAATGCTGGGGTAAGGGAGAAGAGGATGGGCCATGTTGTCATGAGCAGCGAACTCCAAAGAGTTACTGCTACGGAAGTGCTGGGAAGGGAAGAGTGTGGTCCCTTTAAATAATACAGAAGGGGGAAAAGCAAGTGCTGGGTAGAGGAGGGTGTGGTCCCTGGCTGGGGTTCCACCCCCACGGATCTAGGTAAGGACAGGCATTTCCTGCCCAAATGTTGCATTTCCCGAGACCACCCTGGGCCACCAGGCCCCCATCCCGGGCATATAAAAACCCAAGACCCTAGCGGGCAGACACAGAAGTGGCTGGACATTGTGATGAACACATCCGTAGAAGAAGATACAAGTGGCTGGTCGTCGAGAGCCAGCCGGCAGAAGAGCACACAGACAGCCACTAGCAGGTCAGCAGGCCATCCACCAGCAGAACACCGTCGAGTTTAGCCAAAGCGGTCAGAGGCCCTGGAGTGAACCGACTCCAGGGGAAAACCATTCTTCTTCAGGCTTCCCTATCTGCTCCCTATCCTTACTTCTACTCCATAAAACCTTGCACTCATTCTCCAAGCCCACATGTGATCCAATTCTTTTGGTACACCAAGGCAAGAAACTCCGGGATATAGAAATCATTCTGTCCTTGTGATAAGGAAGGGGGTTTAATTGAGTTGCTTACCACAAGCCACCTATAGATGGCAAGCTAACAGAGTACCCGATAACATATGTCCGCTGGGGCTTCAGGAACTGTAAACACTCCTAGACACTGCCGTGGGGTTGGAGCCCCACAGTCTGCCCACCTGTATGCTCCCCTAGAGGTCTGAGCAGCGGGGCACTGAAGAAGCGAGCCACACCCCCATCACACACCCTGTGAGGGGGACGAGAGAACCCTTCCCATTTCACTACCTGGAAAGGTGCTTCTAATAGACACTTGGAATAAATTGTGAATTTGTCCAGTAAAACATGATGATCTATAAAGGGGGCACATTGTTTATAAAGGATGACTGCAGTTGAAACTTTCAATTATACCCTCCTCCCCACTCACCCACTCCTCCTCCATTGTTATAAGGCACTGGCATATTCTGGAGGGCTGATGGGCTGATTCCTCATGTTTGGTTTCCCTGTCCATAGAAATGCAATCATCATATTTATATCTATATGTCCACTAAGTTATAAATTTTACCCTGATGATACAATTGCTTACCATTACTATAAAAGACAATGGGAGGGTGTGAACATAGTGAGAAGTAGGGAAGAAATGTCGATCTTGGATGCTATTAGCCTTGTGGTTGTCCTGGTCAATACCACAAGTCCCAAGGTTATTTGTTTTGTCACCGAATCTTTATTTGCAGCTACCTTGAAGTTGGGTGTAGAAGCCACAGAGTAGTATCTTTTTCTTCTAGATTAAAATGGTCTCAGGCAGTAAAAATTTACAGGTTCCCTTTCAAGCAATTAAATTTAGTTTGAAAATTTGTTGTTCCATTTATAAGACATTTTAGGTTGACTTTATTTTAAAAATCACTGTTAAAATAGTCTCTGAAAAATTTTGTTATCTTTTTAAAACTCAGCCAGTTAGATGCCCTAAAACTTTTAAAACTACATTTATAAACAATTTTCCTTTCAAGTATTCAATTAGATAATAAAATGAGTAAGTATTTTTCGAGTACTAATGAATTTTTATAAATTTAATAAAAAACAACAAACTTAAAATTCTCTTAGACACCACAATACTGATACATTGCAACATCTCAACTCAAAGGTGTCAGTGTAAACCAACTGACTACTAATTTAAATGTATTTACCAAGGTGTTATTTCAATTAACCAAATTTCCTTGCATATTATAGATGCATAAAAAAAACAAATATTCATGGGTACTATCTTTCTTATTCTGTTAAAATTGACACACCAAAAGCTGTATATTTTTTAAATGTATAATGTCACAATTTTAGACATACGTATATGCATACGTGTGAAACCATCACCAGAATCAAGATAATGAATATGTTCATTGTCTGAAATTTTTCTAAGTCTCTTTGTAAAGAATTCTCAAAACTCAATAATAAGATTATGACAGCAAACCGAAAAGCAGCAAAAGACATGGAGAGAAATTTGGCCCAAAACAAACAAATGACAAATAAGCACATAAAAGATGCTCAACACTATTAGCAATTAGGAAAATGAAAATTACGACCATAGTGAGATACTGTTACACACTTATTAGAAAATAGGTATAATCAGAAGACTAACCACACCGTGTGTTGAAGATGATGTGGAAGAACTGGGCCTATCATATAGAAAATGGGTCAAATACTTCAGGAAAAAAAAAAAAGTTTGGCAGTTTCTTTAAATAGTTAAACATATACCTACTATTTAGTCCAGCCATTCTATTCCTAGGTGTTTACCCAGGAGTAAGAAAAGCATATGTTTATGTAAAACTTGTACTAGAATGCTTAAAGCAGTTTTATTGGAATAGTCAAACACTGGAACCAACTCAAATGTTCATCAACAGGTGAATGAACAAACACATTGCAATATATCCATGCAACAGAATACTATTCACCAATGAAAGAAAAGAAACTATTCATGCATGCAACAGTATAGGTGAATCTCAAGATAATTTTACGGAGTGGAAGAAACTAGACAAATAATTACATATTGCATGATTTTAGTTATATGAAAGTTGTTAAATACATTAAAATGGAGACCAGGCCTGAGGAAGCCCTGAACAGACAAAACCAAATGGGCCTTATAAGTGACCTTAACTTCGCTTGATTTGCAAACATAACTTAACTTGAGCTATTTCTTGTAAATGCCTATATTAAAGAAAACAACTTATGCTCAACCAATCAAACTCAGCAACTAATTATAATTATGTAACTAAGGACTTTCCAGCAGCATAGACCAAATAAAGCAACTTTGCAACTATAACCAATCAAAATTTTTTGAATTACTTTTGCATTCCCTCTGTGAAACCTGTCCATTATGCTTCTTCAACGGAGGCTCCAAACTACCCTCAGTCTGGTGCCATTCATGAATTCTTGCAAGCTCAAATAAACTTTATAATTTTATTGTGCCTCAGTTTACCTTTTAAACAAAATCAAGAAAATGCAAACTACTATATAGTGATGGAAAGTAGATAAGCAGTTGCCTGGGCAGAGAGATAGGAGAGTAAGAGATGAGTTTTTAAAAGGGGCATTCAAAAAGTTTACAAGTTATGAGTATGTTCATTGTTTTGATTGTCGTGGGGGTTTCACTGGTGTATACATATTTTAAAATGCATCGAATTGTTCACTTTAAATATGCGGTTTATTGTGTGTCCGTTCTACCTCAGTGAAGCTACTAAAATTGTTTTGACCCAGTATAACTGAAAAAACCTTGAATTTTTAAGTCAGAGGATCAAGAAGATCATTAATTTTTTTTTACTGTAACGAATATTTACATAGACTAAAAGTGTTCTTTAAGTTCTTTTTGATTCATGTGTCAAAATTTAGACTTTGTTTCATATAGTAGTATTCTTAATAGTGTTCTCATGATTTACTTAATGCTATATGACTTCAAATTTCCAGACAATTAAGAATGTTTTCCAAAACCGTAATATAGCAAAATAAAATATAATCAAATCAATCAACAAAATGGTTGTGTTGCATTTTTAACTTTACCCAGAAATTTTAGGAGCACAATTTTCTATTGAGCTGTTTAATTTTTCAAATTACCTAAATTATATTTAAATAATTTTATTAAAAACCATTATTCCATAGATGGTAACAAAGCTCAATTGCATTGCATGTCAATGAAAATTCTATATTATTTTACAGTTATGTGTGTCTTTCACTATTTACTAAAGAACTTAAATCCAAGATCTTGAATGTAATCAGGTGTGCATGTCGCAAATTCTCAATTTTGCATTCTGTAGAACTATCACAGAGAAAAGCACACAATTACAACCTCTAAAATTAAGGTAAATTTTCAAATTTTCTAAATCATAGGTTTTAAAAATCAACTTTTGGTATTTAAAAGGCATTCATTATAATAGCTCTGATTTTGGAATAAATGCTTCAGAAAAATAACATTTATAAAGAAAACTTTTTAACCAAAGAAGGACTGACAGTTAGACTCTAAATTTTTATAGAACATGGGCTTTCTTTTTCATTTCTTTTCTATGTTTTTTTTTTTTCTTTTGGTGGTGGGATAGGGGGATATCATCCAAAGTTTAAAATCTGTCTTCCTGTATCACCACCAGTGTCACACAACTCTTTATATTCTAGCTTTAAGCCCATACGTTTTATTTTTCCCTCAATCTATGTCTTGTTCTTACCAGTTCAAAGACCTTTTGGTGATATCCTTGGGTATTATTTTAAGGGAATGCGTTTCTAAAGCACAGAAACTTGAATAATAACGCTTCTAGAGCCTAATTCTATACTGAGTCAATCTAGTAACTGTGACATTTTCCAGAGGAGAAAAATCTGACGGCTCTTGGGTAGTTTTGAGTCTACAAACAATCTATAGAAATGTCTGAGTTTTATTTAGGCATTCATTTTACCATTGGCAAGTTCATTTGCCTCTTTGTTTTAAATGGGGTGATATTTTCCCTTATATAGTCTGGCAGAGAGTCCAGGTTCTGTTCCTCTTATACGGTGTAAAAGTTTGGTCATCTGTTCTCGGGCAATTTTTGCAGATACTTGCAATCTCTCCTTAGTAAATATAAGGGTAATCACGACTGTCTCTCTCTCTCTCTCTCTTTTTTTTTATCTTGTCACAAATCATGTGACTCCATCTGACAAAGATGAGAACTTTCTAGATTTTTCCTTACATATTTCAGAGTATTGTCATCCTAGAATGATACATTGAGAAAAAACTAGTTTTTAACTATGTAAAATGAATTGAGCAGAGCAAGAGGTTTTTCCTAAGCCTTGGACTTAGGATCACTAAAGTCAGTTTAAGCTACAAATGAGTAAAAGGCTATGTAATTCTTAGAAGAAAGACAAAAATGTAGGGAGGAAGGCAGAGGCTACACAAACAGACTAACAGACTCAGTTTATGATTCCTATGTGCAATGACAAAGACTTACTGAACTGAAAACTGCTCAGCATTGAGTTTAGCCATGGCATTCCTGGAGAGCAAAGTGGAGATGAAGAAAAGAACAAAAAGTAAGAGACAAGGAGCTTGCCCTGCATGTATGTGGTCCAAGACCTGCTGTCCTTCCCATCCTCAGGGACCACTTGCTCAGATTCTGCCCCAACTAGGCAAATCATTATGGAAAATATGATCATCCACTTCAATATTTTGTAAATATTTTATTATTTACAAAAGTCCATTGAGGAAAGAAGCTGGAATCTAACAAACCCCAATTTCTTAACACATGGAAATTACTAGCAATACAAACATATTTAAAGTACCACACAAATATATTAGAATGAGCAAAATCCAAAACACTGACAATACGAAATGCTGGTAGGATGCAGAGCAATGGGATGGAACCTATCGCTCATTGCTTGTAGAAATGCAAAACGGTACAGACACATTGGAAAATAGATTGACAGTTTCTTACAAAACTAAACATATTCTTACCACTCAGCAATCATGCTCCTTGGTATTTAAAGGAGTTGAAAGCTTATGTCCACATAAAAACCTGCACACACGTTTATAGCATCTTTACTCACAGCTGCCAAAAATTAGGAGCAACACAGGTTTTCTTCAAAGAATCAATAGATTGTTTTAAATGTTACATCTATGCAATGGAATATTAGTGAATGATGAAATAAGCTACCAAACAACCAAAAATACATTTAAAATGCATGGAGGAACCTTAAGGGCATTGCTAAGTGAAAAAAGTTAATCAGAAAAAAACTACATACTGTATGACTCCAAGTATAAGATGTTCTGGAAGAGACAAACTATAAAGACAAACTGAAAAGATCAGTGGTTGCCAGAAGATGGTAATGGGGAGGGATGGATAGGTGGAGACCAGAGGATTTTCAGGGCAGTGCAACAAGTCTATAGGATACTGTAATAGTGTATATCTGACATTATGCCTTTGTCAAAACCTATAGAACTCTACAACACAACAGAGTGAACTCCAATGTAAACTATAGTCATTAGTTAATAATAATGTATCAACATTGGTTCATAAATCATAACAAATGTACCTCACCAAGGCAAGTTGGTAATAACAGGGAAAGCTGGTCATAATATGGGAATTCTGTGCTTCTATTCAATTTTTATATTTATTTTATTATTATTTTATTTATTTATTTTTGAGATGGAGCCTCACTCTGTTGCCCAGACTGGAGTGCAGTGGTGTGAACTTGGTCAGCTCACTGCAATCTCTGTGTCCCTGGTTCAAGCAATTCTCCTGCCTCAGCCTCCCAAGTAGCTGGGATTACAGGCATGCACCACCACCCCCAGCTAGTTTTTGTATTTTTAGTAGAGGCAGGGTTTCACCATATTGGCCAGGCTGGTCTTGAACTCCCGACCTCAAGTAATCTGCCCACTTCAGCCTCCCAAAGTGCTGAGATTACAGGCGTAAGCCACTGCGCTCGGCCTTATTTTTTTCAAGTTTTATTAATATGTATTAAAATTATTCTATTTGTTTTTATTTTTATGCCGGAAGCTTGATTCTGAAGGTCCTTTAAACAAAATTTAAGCAGATTTTGTCTAGACATTTAATATAAATTTTCCATTAGTTAATTTTCAATTAGTAGTAGGCAATATCTATTCTACTATGAAATTGTCATCTGGTCATTTGTTTATGTTGAGCTATGAAATATATAAATATATTTTGTTTTGTTGTGATTAAGCTTTATTAAGACTTAATTGATACACAAGAAACTTTACCTATTAAATATAAACATTTTTGATGAGTTTTGGCATATGTATACCTTTGTGATACCATGACCATAATCAAAGTACTAAGCATATTCATCACCTCCAAAAAATTTGTGTATTCTTTATGTCTGTGTGTACATGTGTATGTATTTTATGGTCTGCTCACTTAACATGAGATCTATCCTGTTAACATATTTTAAAGTGCATAATTATTAACAATAGGCACTATACTGTACAGAAATCTCTAGAACTTATTTGTACTGCATAACTGAAACCTTATATCCATTGAGTAACAAGTCCTAATTTTCTCTTCCTCCTAGCTGCTGGCAACCACTCTTCTATTCTCTGCTTCTATGAGTTTCGCTATTTTAGATACCTCATGTAAATGGAATCATGCAGTATTTGCCTTCTGTGACTGGCTTATTTTACTTAGCATAATGTCCTATAGGTTTATCCATATTGTCACAAATAGTAGAATTTTCTTTTTTAAAAAGGCTGAATAATAATCTATTATTCGTGTATACTACATTTTATTTATTAATCTTTTAATGGACTTTTAAAGATGAATGAAAATGAGAACATAGCATTCCAAAACTTATGGGACAGAGCATAAACACTACTAAGAGGGAAAAAGAAAGATCTCAAGTAAAACAATCTAACTTTAGATTTCAAATAACTAGAAAAAGGACAAACTAAGTACAAAGTTAGCAGAAGGAAAAATAGAATAAAGATTGGAGAAGAAGTAAATCAAATAGAGACTAGGAAAGCAATAGGAAAGGTCAACAAAACTGAATTGATTTTTTGAAAAGATAAAATTGACAAACATTTAGCTAGACTTAAAAAAAGAGAAAATTTAAACAAATAAAATCAGAAATGAAAGAGGGACATTACAAATGATGCCACAAATACACAAAGATCGAAAGAAAATACTATGATCATTTATATGCCAACACATTGGATAAAATAGAAGAAATAGATGAATTGCTGGAAATATGTAGCTTGCAAAGACTGAGTCATTAAGAAAAAGAAAATATCAACAGACTAATAATATGTAAGGAAAATGAATCAGTAATCATAGACCTCCTAACAAAGAAAAGCCCAGGATCAGAAGATGTATTCACTGGTAAATTCTACCAAACATTTAAAGAAGAATTAACAGCAATCCTCAAACTTTTTCAAAGAATTAAAGGGGAAGAAACACTGGCAAACTCATTTAACAAAGCCAGCATTAACTTGATACTAAAGACAAACAAAGACACCACAAGAAAAGAAAGTTACAGGACAATATGCCTGATGAATATAGATGCAAAAATTCTCAACAAAATACTAGCAAACGTAATTAAAAATTCAAAAGCAAGCATGTTAAAAGTATCATACATCATAATCAAGTGGGGTTTATCCTTCACATGCAAGGTTGGTTAAACATATGCAGTCAGTAAATGTAATGCACCACATTAACAGAATAAAAGATAAATGTTGTATGATCATCTCAGTAGATGCAGAAAAAGCATTTGACAGAAGTCAACATCTTTTCAAAAAAAAATGCTCAATAAATTAGGTATAGAAAGAATGTACCTCAACATAATAAAAGCTATATATGACAACCCCACAGCTAGCATCATACTCAATGGTGAAAAACTGAAAATTTTTTCTCTAACATCAGTAGTAAGAGAAGGATGCCCACTCTTGCCACTTCTATTCAGCATAGTACTGGAAGCTTTAGCCTGAGCAATTAGGTAAGAAAAAAAAAATAAGACATCCAAATGAGAAAGGAAGAAGTAAAATTATCTCTGTTCAATTTTTCTGTAAAATTAAAACTGCTCTAAGAAATAAAGTCTACTAATTTAAACAAAACTGTTAATGTAGAAACCACTTCATTTTGAGCATTATATGAAAGGAGCTCAATATAATAGTCACAAATATGTATATGTATTATAGATGTCTTCATTGAAGTATTTATAACAAATATAGATAGCTAGATGATAGATAGATAGATAGATAGATAGATAGATAGATAGATAGATAGATAGATAGACAGACAGACAGACAGACATAAGAACAACCCTAAGCTCCTCCTCCAAGAATTTCGATGTGTTCAGCAAGGGAGGAAATGTTTCATACCACTCAAGAAAGTTAAGTTAAATCTTACTGCCATAATTTAGTAGACTTTATCGGGACTATTTAAAGGGAGTGCTATTTTTTTTTTGTAAGGGGTTTCACAGTTTGTCCAGCTGTGTGTTTAAGGAATATAAAGAAGTCACAGTATCTATAAGGAAGAATAAAAAAACTGTTAACAATCCCTTTATTATTTAATACTTTAGCATTCTTTCTCTAACTATGGGCATGTGCTCTTGTCTTATTGATAGAACTGACTTCATCATTTCCCAGTATTCCGAAAAAGAGAAAGACTAGAACTTGGATCCAGGTAATTGAGATTCCAGTATAAGACCTCACCATCACCACTACTACCAAATTCATTTGTGAGCCTGGGAAACTCCACATTTCTCTTCCACATTTTCCTGAACTTCACGTTAAAAACACAATTTTTTTTAATTGCCTAGCTATCATTCTCAAATTGCAGTACTCATTGTCTCAGGATTAGATGATAGTATGCCAAGAGATCTGCAAATCCATGGAGAAGCCTGGTGACTCTTTCTAAACAAAGCATCAGTTTTACTCAAACATTCAGGGAAAAAATTGTGTATAGAAATCAATATATGTATTTTATAGATTATAACAACACATTTTCCTGATGTTTTAATTAAACAAAATGTTTTCAGAAAACGTTCATGCTCACAGTGGACCAATTCTAGCCATTTCCTGTCTGGCAGAGAAACTTTCTTACTTTTGCTCTCTCCCCAGGTGTAGAATAGAAGATAGTGCTCCATAAATATTACTGCAAGCAGAGAGAAAAGAAGAAGTTGTGCACAGGTCAGAAGAAGGTGACAAATTGAAGAAATCAAAACATACGTAGTATGGCTGGGTTAGGAAGTAAAGAGAGTAGTGGTATGAAATATGTAAAAGCAAGATTATATAGAGTTTAGGAGTTAAAGAGTGACACATTTCCGGAAAATCCTACTGGATATGAGCTTCACTTCTAAGTAAGCTTACATTGAAAATCCAAAGGCAGAAAATCACTGTCATTAAGTTTCATGGGGAGCCAGCCCATGGCAGAGCCTGAATGGGAGGCTCAGTCTCTCTTACGCTCTACTAGGGAAGAGGCTAAGGTTGGATGAGGGCTCACCTGAGCATTAAGCCTTTTAATTATCTTGAACGGGACAAGATTGGCCCCAGAACTTGGGCAGTATTAAAGTATCACCCATGTGATCAGGGTACACACCTTGAAGGGTTGCACATGCAGGAAGCCCAAGAGCTTGACCCTTTGTGATGGCCAACACAACAGAGGAAATGAGACAGAACGGCAGGTGACACATTTATCCCCCATGCTCTTTTCTTTTCGTTTCTTTAGTTGAGCAGATTGCATCATGAATGATCAATCAGACCTTGTTTTACTAGAAAATAAATGAACAGTTGGGTATAGTGGCTCACTTCTGTAATTCCAGCACTTTGGGAGGCCAAGGTGGGAGGATTGCTTGAGCCCAGGAATTTGGGACCAGCAATAGTGAGACTCTCATCTCTACAAAAATATATTTTAAAAAATTAGCTGGGCATGGTGGTGCATGTTTGTAGTCCCAGCTATTTGGGAGGCTGAGGTAGGAGGATTGCCAGAGCCAAGGAGGTTGAGGCTGCAGAGACCCATGATCTCACATACCCTGCACTCCAGCCTGGGTGACAGAGTAAAATCCTGTTTCAAAAAAAAAGGAAAAGAAAAAAATAAGTGTACTACAAATTTCAATTGTGTCATGGTTTCCCAGTTGGATTTTAGTTAGTTCCTCTCTAGAATCAATGGATTGGACTACATAGCCTCTCAGTGTCTTCAATTTCTGAACTCCAATGATTCTAATGGTTAAGAGTAGAGATGCTGCAATGGATTCAAGCCTCACCTCTGCTACTTACTGCATATATGATAATGGAAGAGTTATTTAACATCCCCGTACCTGCTTTCCTAGCCCTTAAAGTGGGGATAACAATAGCACTTGCTTTACAGGATTACTTTGTAAGTTCATTGACTTAATGCATACAGAGCTGTTAGCACAGTGGCTGGTAAATAGTAATTACTCAATAAATGTTAACCATTAATTTTATAATTGCCTAACTTCCAGGGTCATGTCCCTGAATCTTAATTCATGTGGATTAGCCCTGTTTGCTGAAGCCATCGGCAAACTTGACTATAGTATTACATAGCACATGTAGCAAGATCCACTTAACACATTTCGTAGCCATCTTTTAACCTACTCCTGGACCCTCCTAGATTGTCTGCCTTCTTCTTATAGGTATGTCAAGTCTCAAAATCCCAATTCTTCCTACTTCACCTCCTCCTTCTGGGAACATTAGTTTTGGTTCTAATGCAAGTCTGTAAATTTGTATTGGAATTTATCCACTGGGCTCCTTGTAAGGACTGCTGCCACAAATTTACATGGCATGGCTTTGCTCAGAAACAGATTCTAGCTGCCAAGTGGAACTGCCTACTTCAAACTGAAAGCCTGGGGTTTCATTCCATGTTCTCTGAACCATGCATTCTCATTCAGTTTTTTGCATTGCAGCTCCGTGCTCGTCATCCACCCATTGCTTCCTGGTGTTGTGCCATCTGCTTTAGCTTACCGCATTCTCTGTGCCATGGGAATCTTCCAATCAGCTCCTGTGAGTACTCTCAGTAGGACTGGTCTCATTACCCACTAAATCCCTGAATTTCTATTGCAAAATCTTTCCAAAGGCTGCTTTCCTCTGAGATTATTATAATTAGACTATTATTAGAGTTAGATTATGAGTAAGAATTACTAGAGCTTAATCCAAGGGAGGAAGTGAAATGATAGTAGGAATGAAGAAGCAAAGACATAGGTGAAAGGCACTTATTCCTGACACTGTATTAAATGTAAAAGATTTGGTCTTCAACAACCTCATAAGCTTCTTGGGAAGACAAGATGTATACAAAAGAAAACCAAAAACATCATTCAATTTGGGGGCAATAAGTAGCACAAAAATACAGAGAAAGAATATATTAAGTAAGGTTGAAATTTCTGGGGAAGGTTTTTAATAGAAAAGGCGATCTGAACTCAATCAGGAAACAATTGGTGATGTTTGGAGACCTTCTTAGTTGTCAAAGCTGGGGGGTGACTTCTGCAGACATCCAGTGGGTAGAGGCCAGAAATTCTGCTAAATATACTACAGTGCACAGGAAAGCTTCCCCTCACCCCACCCCAATAAAGAATTATTTGGCCAAGAACTAGAATAGGGCCAACACTGAGAAATCCTGTTTAAAAAATTGTTGGGACTTGAAGACACATTGGGAAGGTTATTTTACACCTCCGATCCTGCTAACTCATTTGTAAAATGGAGTCATAAAGTGGTAGTATCTCCTTCTTAGGATTTATGACAAGATTAAATAAGATGCTGGTTAAGCATTTATCGTAAAATATGTGCTCAATAAATCTATAACAATCATTTATCTTTTTTCAAAAGTGGGAAATCAAAAGGACAATAATTGAATTCATAATGAAAAAATTCAGGTGATCGAGAGTAACTATCTCTGGGCCATTGAATTGAAAATATGTAACCCCAGCTCTGACCTCCCTGCCAGACTCCTACCGCCTGTTAAACTGCCTGACATTTTCATTTTAATATCTCACTGTTATTCTAGACTCAACCTATATAAAATAGAACTCATAATTCCCCTTCTAACTCGCCTCCATTGTTTTCGGAAAAGACACATTCCCTTAATCACTGAGTATAAAAGGACAATAAATACAGTTCAGGAAAAATGTCTTTCTTGTCCCCTCTGCCATATCATGCCATATGCCATGCAGCACTCACAGCCCTCTTCTTCTTCCTGACCTCAGTCTCCACAGATGTAATGGACACTACATGATGTGATCTAAAAGACCTCGTCCAAAACTAGTATTGCATTATTTTTGATGACTCTCTCTCTCCCTCCTTTCTGTCTTTTCCTCTCTCTCTCTCTCTCTCTGCCCTATATATAATGTCAACAAATAATGTCAATTCTTGTCTAGAAACAGTTCACATTTGCTCACTTTTTCTTATTTTTAGTGGTAACATATTCAAGCAGCTACTCAAGAGCCTTTAAGGAATATTGCAATAGTCTCTTAACTGGGCTTTCTATCTCTAGCATTTCTCTTTTAATCTACTCTACATGCCACATACAACCTATTAACACACTTCTTTTATATACCACTGCTGCTCAGAATTATTCAATGGTTGCTCACTGCAAGTCTCATTCACTACAACTCATCTGCTGATACCTAAGGCTGTCAGTGATCAAACCCCCCTTTCTAATTCCATCTCCCATGGCTTTTCCCCATATAATATACTACCCTCTAGTTCAAATATGCTTATCTCATTACCAGCACTTTGTCATGACACATTCATTCCTGCTTCTGTTCCTTACACTGTTATGCCTCCTGAAATGCTTTTATGAATATCTAACCATCCCACTAGTCATTCAAGTAACATTACTGGAAGGCCTACTCGGACATAGTTGGGATGTCAGGCACTATGTGAGCAAAAAAACTAGCATAATCTCTGCCTTTATAGAGCTAATAGTCTAAAGGGAGAGAGTGACTTTTATCAAGTAGTCTCATAAGGAAATGAGAAATTATAACTGTGTTGATTCCTACAACTAAGAGGCACATGCTGCTGTAAGAGAATAATGTTGAATTTGACCTAGTCAAAGAGGTGTAGGGCGGAGAACAGGGGAGGCGAGGGAGGTTCTAGCAGAAGGAATATTGAGCTAACATCTGAATTATGGGCTAACTGGGAGAGGAGAGGTAAGAAGCCCACTGTGAGCAAGCACTACAGGATCTAAAGCAAAGGTGGCTTCCTTCTTACATATCTACAAATCAAAAATGTTTAGAACTGTATATAACTATCCTAAGTACTTTCCATATATTAACTCAACTCTATGGGGTAGATTCTATAATTTTTCTTATATTAGAAATGAGGGAGTTGAAGCATATAAAGTTTAAGTAACTTTCCCAAGGCTACTAATTAAAGTAATGCATCCATTCTGAAAATTACTTAGATGCCACGCAGCAAGAAAATGTAAGGTGTAAATATTTGACCTAGTGTAATAACAGTATGGAAATATTTATGAACAAATGTATTCAGAAAAGTGTTAGCATTCAGATTGTTTCTGATTTATTTCACTGTTATAAATGTGAATATTAAAATTACAGAGTGAAAACTTGGAAATGGTATTCGAGAAATTGTTAAATAATTATTGTCTATCTGTATGACAAAGTATATCATTCAGCCTTTCAAAATGATATGGGTAACACATTTTTGGCTAACATAAGAAAATGTTCCAAAATATTGTTGAAAATGGTAATAGGTAAAAATAATCCAAAGTTATATATAGAATATGATTTCAACTTTGTTTTGAAAAAGTACTCAGTAAATATTTAAATGCAGCTGCAAAGATAGGCAATAACATCCTTGGCTAGGTGAAGAGAAATACATTATTAAATAAGGAGATTGTAAATCTTCTTTGAAGGAATATTTAAATGTTTAAATGCAGCTGCAAAGATAGGCAATAACATCCTTGACTAGGTGAAGAGAAGTACATTATAAATAAGGAGATGGTAAATCTCTTTGAAGGAGCAGAAAAAAAGTTAATTTAAGAACATAGGGAGAATTCTGTTTTAAAACAAGAATAGAGATTTACATTCATTATATTCTTGTCTTCATGAAATAGCTCAGAATTTACCAATTGAAAGAACCTCAACTCTGTTGCATTACACCTAAATCTCATTAAAATGAATCACACCCTTGAGGCTTCCTCAGAATTATAGGAACAAAAGTGAACTATATCTGAGCTACTTGGCCAGCTAGTGCTACTGCTACTGCTCTTCAGGTTTGGCTGGTCTCCTTGACCCAATGGGGCTAGGTGCAGATGACCCTTTTGAACTCAGGAAGTCAGATTTAGGTGTCCCATTGACTCCTTGAAGCATAGGAGTTTACTTGTGGTCCACCCAAAAGACAACCTCAACTACAGCCGACTACAAATGCCCCAAAGTCTACCTGCCTCACCCGAGCCTATTTGGTCCCTTGAGTTTTGAAAGCTAGATACTGTCAACCTTATTTCTCTTCTCTTATCCAGGGCCAGAATGCAATCCCTATTCCTCAAGTGATCCTCATTTGAAATTGGAGACTGGATTGTATTATCATAATACTAACAGAGGCTGCCCTCACTCAGGCCCTAAGCCAGGAGATCAAGAGCAAGCAAGACCCAAACTCAAAGGAGCTGTTGAAGGAACACTAAATCTCTGCTTTCCCAGGCCCACCCTCATGATGGATGGAGGCCAGGTTATTTGATCCAATTATCTGTGTGTCTCCATGTTCTCATCTGAAACATAGGTATGATAAAAATAATACTTAACTCATTTAAAAGATTCCATTTAAAAGCTTTTAACACATAGGTACCAAGTCCATAAATATTAACTTCTATTATGCTAATGGCATGATGATGATGATGATGATGATGAAGGAGGAGAACAAGAACAAGGACAAAAAGAGGAGGAGAAGGAGGAGGAGGAAGAAGAGGAAGATTACGAAGAGGGGCTAGCCAATTCCTAGTCAGTCAGAAATTTAGCCAGACTGTGAATTCCAGGCTGTCTGTTTTTACTCATTATTTGTTTTCTCTTCAGTTTCCAGTACAGTGAATGGCACATAGTTGGCACTGGATAAATAAATGGATAAATAGGTCTTGCAATTACCTTTCAGCTGCCCAGAATTTGGGCATCCCTGGGGAGCAGTAATCCTTCCCATTCATGGGGAAAGAGCCTTCCATTACTGAGAGGAACATCCAGATCCTTTAGCCACCTTTAGAACCAGTAACTAGGTGCACTCTTTGTAAAATAGCTGCCACTTTTCCTTGATCTTTATATGACACTAGGCAGAACTAAGATTTAAATTGACTACTTGTAGAGAACACTGTCTGAACTCAATCTCTTGGTTTGAACAAAACCAGCTAGCGTTGTTAGATCTAGAAATGTAAAGTGCAGACACATCCTGCCAGACACTTGTTGGCAGGGGAAGGACTAAATAAATTGCTATGATCCAAGAAGCCACTCCCTGTAACAACCATCAGAGAAGCCCCGCAGCTTCTTGGTACAGGGTGAGCTTCATTAAACTCCATGAAGTAATAGTCACAGATTCAGGCAATCAAAATCTTAGGTTTTTACAACAGAGTGCAAGGAAGGGATTGTACATGGGTGGAGAAAGTTGTTTCCAAAACTGCCCTCCTAGGCCACGACCTTCTTCCCTAGTTCTCATCTCTTCTCATCTGTCTCAGAATAGGGTGAGAATTTTAACAACACAGACTGGTCTCACTGTCCCCAGACTGGAAATCTCAGAAACTGTGTTTCTCTTCCCTCATTCCCGGAGGCCAAGCAATATCACCTCTTTAGATGCCCTAGTTGCCTAATTTTCCATGTTGTTTGTTTGTACTATGGAAACAGATTTTTATAGCTGCAATTATCCTTAAGAATAAATCTGGCCCATTGATTTTCCTTCCCTACTCTGTTGAGCAAGTTGATAAATATCCCCTAGGCAGCTCATTAAAAATTCAAATTTCTAAGCCCAAAACCCAGATTTTATGAATTAATAGTGTTACAATAAAGCCCAGATATCTCTTTCCTTCCTTTCTTTCTTCTTTTCTTTCCTTTCTTTTTAAAATTATCTTCCCAAAAGATTCTGATGCTCTTTTGCCAGGGTTGAAAGTCACAAATTCTCCAAATTCTCCTAATCTTCAGTCTAACACTTGAATCTTCTCTATAATATTTACAGCAAATGACCATCAAATCCATGTTTGAGAACTACTAGTGATAGAAGACTTAATTTATAGAACAAAATCATCTTTTTAGATAGTTATCTAATTCAGTATAATTTTAGCCTTTTGTTCTAACTTTAATCTCCTTGGGACCTTGAAAAGTAAATATAATCCCTCTTTGACATTCCAAGTTTCTTCATTTGACATGGCTCTTTGTATGAGGATCAAAGGATTATGTGTAATTCAGCCTTTTCCAAATTATGTTTCAGAGGACCATGTTTTAAGATGTGTTCCATGAAAAGGGCAATCAGTTGGCAAATAAATGTGCTGCTTGCCAAGAACATAGGCTGCATTCAGTGGTAGCAAGTCCATGTTGTACAAGCAAAAACTAGATGGTATTCACTCTCACACATGCATTAGAAGGGATTTTCACATTGGATGAAAGAATTGACTATATAACTAAATTATGCTCTCTGCTCCCTTCATACTGATATTTTTATTAAAAGAATCTCATAATTTCTTCTCATTCATATGATGTACTCCCATTTGAAACCTCATAGAAAAGCAGGGAAAAGTGACCATCCTACATTTAACCCATCCCTAGTCATCAAGGGTCAGCCCTAGGTCACACCCAATCAGGAGGTTTTGCCAATTAGTCATTAACTTGAGAGAAGGGCTGGGTCTGTCTACTCCCAATATAATTCACTTATTTCTCATCAGTGGCAATAGAAGAAAGATTTCACCCTTCACTTAGTAAAGGCTCAGCAAATTTCAGACAAAAGAGAATCAGAAGTCAAAGAGGTCCACACCTACCCTTTTCCAGACACTTGGGAATCTGACCTAATTTTATTTTATACATTGTTTAAGCCTTTTGGTAGCCTTAATGAAATGGTTCCAAATTTTACACATGATATATCAACCTGATACATCAACCATTTCTAATCTCTCATAAATATTCTAGTCCTATTGCAACTGCTTACATATTTTACATAGTTGTAATCATAGTACATATATAATTTTGTGTTCTGTATTTCATATATGTTGTATATATCTTTTATATTCTTATGTTATTCATATTTATAATAAAATATATATCCAGAGGGCTTACCCTATGATCCTTAATATTTCTACAACTTTGTAATTTAAGGTTACTGTAAATTTATGATACGGTGTGAAAATAAACTCTTATACAGAAATGTTTTTTGTTGTTGTCCTCAATCATGTTCTTAGTGTGGAATTTTGTGAGTCAGATTGTTGACACAAAAGGCATATTTTTGCAACAATTTAGAGAAAATTCATATTTTATAATGCTGTACTAATTTATAATGATACCAACAGATGTTAGAAATAGAATCAGATAGTATATTATTCCACTCATTTCATTATAAATGTACCAATATTATATAGTATATTTTTCTTCTATATTTGTCAATATATATATAGCTTTTACAAAACTTTTAGAAAGAATGTGTCAAAAACTTTTTTCAAACAACACAAAAGTTATCCACACAGGAAAAAAATCCTTAAATAAGTCTTTAAAATATTTCTTCAAAGAACATAGAAATTTGTATAATATAAATTAGACCTTGTGGCAGGAGGACTTCTAAGATGGCCCCCATATTCTCTATTGCAAGTGCCCTGAATAGTCCCCTCCCCTTGAGTGTGGCAGGTCCTATAAATATAAGAGCATACTCCACCAAGATAAGGTTATGTTATATGGCAGAGGTAATATAATTTTGCAGGTATAAAGTCATTCATGTATTGAAAAAGTTAATTGAAAGGAAGATTACCCTGGTATGTAATCTAATCAGGTGAGTCTTAGAAAGAGGGTCTAGAGTTCAGAGACAGAACAGCCAGAAAGATTCGGGGCAATAGACACACTCCTGCAGATCATGAAGAAGCATACAGCCATGTTTTGAAGAGGGTCACCTCCCAGGAAATACCAGGTAACCTCCAGAAGCTGAAGGCCTCAGTTAAACAGTTGCAAAAAAGTAAATTTTCTCAACAACCGGCGATCTCGTAGAAGACCCAGAGCTTCAGATGAGATTTTAGTATCAACTGCTGTCTTGGCTTCAGCCTGGTAAGACCATAAACTTGGTATCAAGATAATCCATCCTGGACGCCTGACCCATAGGAACTGAGTGAAATAACATATTTGTGTTGCTTTAAGGCTGTCTTGTTTGGTGACAATTTGTTTTGCAGTAATAGAAAAATAATACATACCTAACACAAAATATTAATAATAAAAAAATCTGATGATGACCAAAGAAACCAACATTAAAGAGAAAAAATAAAATAAAACATTAACTGAAAACGTAAAGAGTTGAAGCTAATAACCATTCCAAAGTAATGTAATGCTTTGAAGAAATTTTAAGTCATTACTACTAAAAAATAAAGAGTCAAAGATGGAGCCTCATTCTTCAAATTAAACAAAACAACACAAAAAAGTAAAAAACAAAAAAATTGTCTTTAAAACCATTAAGAATGGTCTTTAATAATAACTTTTTATGAATACAAATTAAAAATACATTGTAGATAAGTGTAGATAGATAACTTTATGGCTAATAATGCTTGAAATTATATAAGAAAATAACTAATGTTATAGAGAGAGAATCTTTCTCTTTGTAAATAATTTTGAATATAAAATCAAATAGAACATAGTCCATGCACTAATAAACAAAACAAACAATAAATACATGTGAATAAATTTAAAGATATACAAAAAGATCAGAAATTAAATTATGAAAATTATTCAATAAATATAAATAGTGTAAATTTTTGTAATCAAAAGCAAGAAGTTTCTGACTATCTTAAAAGAAATTTAGCAACACTTCTTTTAAAAGACATTTTTAAAACAAATTGGCTGGGTGTGGTGACTCACACCTGTAATCCTAGCACTTTGGGAGGCAGAGGCAGATGAATTATCTGGGCTCAGGAGTTTGAGACCAGCCTGGCCAACCTGGCAAAACCCCATCTCTACTAAAAATACAAACAAAATTAGCCAGGCATGGTGGCACTCGTCTATAGTCCCACTTCCTCAGGAGGCTGAGGCACAAGAATCACTTGAACCTGGGAGGCAGAGGTTGCAGTGATTCAAGATCATGCCTCTTCACCCCAGCCTAGGTGACTGAGCAAGACTCTGTCTAAAAAAAAAAAAAAAGTATTCTCTGATGGTAGATTGTATTTCTGTGGGATCGGTGGTGATATCCCCTTTTTCATTTTTTATTGCATCTATTTGATTCTTCTCTCTTTTCTTCTTTATTAGTCTTGCTAGCGGTCTATCAATTTTGTTGATAAACTAGAAAATCTAGAAGAAATGGATAAATTCCTCGACAAATACACCCTCCCAAGACTAAATCAGGAAGAAGTCGAATCTCTGAATAGACCAATAACAGGTTCTGAAATTGTGGCAATAATCAATAGCTTACCAACCAAAAAGAGTCCAGGACCTGATGGATTCACAGCCGAATTCTACCAGAGGTACAAGGAGGAACTGGTACCATTCCTTCTGAAACTATTCCAATCGATAGAAAAAGAGGGAATCCTCCCTAACACATTTTATGAAGCCAGCATCATCCTGATACCAAAGCCAGGCAGAGACACAACCAAAAAAGAGAATTTTAGACCAATATCCTTGATGAACATTGATGCAAAAATCCTCAATAAAATACTGGCAAACCGAATCCAGCAGCACATCAAAAAGCTTATACACCATGATCAAGTGGGCTTCATCCCTGGGATGCAAGGCTGGTTCAACATATGCAAATCAATAAATGTAATCCAGCATATAAACAGAACCAAAGACAAAAACCACATGATTATCTCAATAGATGCAGAAAAGGCCTTTGACAAAATTCAACAACCCTTCATGCTAAAAACTCTCAATAAATTAGGTATTGATGGGACGTATCTCAAAATAATAAGAGCTATCTATGACAAACCCACAGCCAATATCATACTGAATGGGCAAAAACTGGAAGCATTCCCTCTGAAAACTGGCACAAGACAGGGATGCCCTCTCTCACCGCTCCTATTCAACATAGTGCTGGAAGTTCTGGCCAGAGCAATCAGGCAGGAGAAGGAAATAAAGGGTATTCAATTAGGAAAAGAGGAAGTCAAACTGTCCCTGTTTGCAGATGACATGATTGTATATCTAGAAAATCCCATTGTCTCAGCCCAAAATCTCCTTAAGCTGATTAGCAACTTCAGCAAAGTCTCAGGATACAAAATCAATGTACAAAAATCACAAGCATTCTTGTACACCAATCACAGACAAACAGAGAGCCAAATCATGAGTGAACTCCCATTCACAATTGCTTCAAAGAGAATAAAATACCTAGGAATCCAACTTACAAGGGATGTGAAGGACCTCTTCAAGGAGAACTACAAACCACTGCTCAATGAAATCAAAGAGGATACAAACAAATGGAAGAACATTCCATGCTCATGGGTTGGAAGAATCAATATCGTGAAAATGGCCATACTGCCCAAGGTAATTTATAGATTCAGTGCCATCCCCATCAAGCTACCAATGACTTTCTTCACAGAATTGGAAAAAACTACTTTAAAGTTCATATGGAACCAAAAAAGAGCCTGCATTGCCAAGTCAATCCTAAGCCAAAAGAACAAAGCTGGAGGCATCACGCTACCTGACTTCAAACTATACTACAAGGCTACAGTAACCAAAACAGCATGGTACTGGTACCTCAACAGAGATATAGATCAATGGAACAGAACAGAGCCCTCAGAAATGATGCCGCATATCTACAACTATTTGATCTTTGACAAACCTGACAAAAACAAGAAATGGGGAAAGGATTCCCTATTTAATAAATGGTGCTGGGACAACTGGCTAGCCATATGTAGAAAGCTGAAACTGGATCCCTTCCTTACACCTTATACAAAAATTAATTCAAGATGGATTAAAGACTTAAATGTTAGACCTAAAACCATTAAAATCCTACAAGAAAACCTAGGCAATACCATTCAGGCCATAGGCGTGGGCAAGGACTTCATGTCTAAAACACCAAAAGCAATGGCAACAAAAGCTAAAATTGACAAACGGGATCTCATTAAACTAAAGAGCTTCTGCACAGCAAAAGAAACTACCATCAGAGTGAACAGGCAACCTACAGAATGGGAGAAAATTTTTGCAACCTACTCATCTGACAAAGGGCTAATATCCAGAATCTACAATGAACTCAAACAAATTTACAAGAAAAAAACAAACAACCCCATCAAAAAGTGGGCAAAGGACATGAACAGACACTTCTCAAAAGAAGACATTTATGCAGCCAGAAAACACATGAAGAAATGCTCATCATCACTGGCTATCAGAGAAATGCAAATCAAAACCACAGTGAGATACCATCTCACACCAGTTAGAATGGCCATCATCAAAAAATCAGGAAACAACAGGTGCTGGAGAGGATGTGGAGAAATAGGAACACTTTTACACTGTTGGTGGGACTGTAAACTAGTTCAACTATTGTGGAAGTCAGTGTGGCGATTCCTCAGGGATCTAGAACTAGAAATACCATTTGACCCAGCCATCCCATTACTGGGTATATACCCAAAGGACTATAAATCATGCTGCTATAAAGACACATGCACACGTATGTTTATTGCGGCACTATTCACAATAGCAGAGAGTTGGAACCAACCCAAATGTCCAACAACGATAGACTGGATTAAGAAAATGTGGCACATATACACCATGGAATACTATGCAGCCATAAAAAATGATGAGTTCGTGTCCTTTGTAGGGACATGGATGAAACTGGAAAACATCATTCTCAGTAAACTATCGCAAGGACAAAAAACCAAACACCGCATGTTCTCACTCATAGGTGGGAATTGAACAATGAGAACTCATGGACACAGGAAGGGGAATATCACATTCCGGGTACTGTTGTGGGGTGGGGGGTGGGGGGGGCGGGGACAGCATTAGGAGATATACCTAATGCTAAATGACGAGCTAATGGGTGCAGGAAATTAACATGGCACATGGATACATATGTAACAAACCTGCACATTGTGCACATGTACCCTAAAACCTAAAGTATAATAAAAAAAAAAAAAAGTTAATTAATCTAAAGGCTAAAGATAGTTTAAATAAAAAAACAGAGCTGCCAATGTCAGCCTCAAAGAAGAAATTAAGCAAAAAATATTAAGCAAGTTTCAGAGGCTTACTTTATAATAATTAAAGTTATAATTAAAAGATACAAAACCATTATGAAACAAAGAAATGTGTAAAGCAAAACATATTATATATATTAAAAGAATGGTCAGAAACAATACATGTTTTATATTAACACAACGAAATGAATCTATTGCAAATGAAATGGAAGTTTCTGACAAAAGCAGAATAAAAATATTCAAAATAATTAAAGATTAAATTTTATATACCAGAATTTATAGAATCTAGTAAAATTACTTAGAGCAAGAAATAAAACTATTCCAAAAGAAAGTAAAGAGAAGAAAATCCATTATCTAAAAGTTGTTATATCCAATTTAGAAATTATGTGCACATTTATATTAATCAAGTCCAGTTATTAGTAATATAAACCAAATCAAGAAATCTAATCAAGAAAAAAGCAGTAGCATAAACTTTAGTTATTGTTGTGAGATTATAATTATAAAATGGTCATTTAAAAGAGTATGAGTTTTTGAAACATGGATAACTTTATGTCAAAAAACCAAAATATTAAAAATATAATGCAAGAAAAAAGTTGAATTACTCCTCTCTAAAAATAATAATCATAAATATAATGTAAATTAATCTAGGCGATTATCTTTTATCATTTTAATATTTTATGATAAGAGTAATAGCCATATTTAGAATGTATGTTCTTTTTTCATGCTACAAAAGAATATTCATTATCCATTCATGTGTGTACATACACATACATGAATATATATATACCTATATTCATGTATTTTTGTGTGTGTATATGTATATATGTACATATATATATTCTTGGTACTAGTGGAAGAAGTAAGGATACTCCAACATTCTCAATGTATTACTAGTAATGATCCTCACTTCTTCCATAAAGTGTATTTTGGTAGTGGGTCATACAGACTTCTGTAGGTTAAAATGTACCTTATGTGGTCTATAATTAAAAGCTTTATTTATAATTTGTGTAAAAGTCTATCTCTGCATCACGTATCTATGGCTGAAGGATAGGCCAGACAATGGCTTCATGTTTGCATTCATTTTTTTTCTAAATTATCCCTAGAGAGTAGTACCATAAAGATCATATACTTAGGCATAAGACAGACCCAAGTTGCTAAACTTCTCTCAGCTCAATTTTCACAGTTGTAAAATAAGATTAAACATACCATTTTGTTTGTTTTGCCTCGACATTTAGAAGAAATAAGGACCGCATCTGGATTAATAACTGGGAAATAAGAGGAAATAAACAATTGGCAGACTCCTTTCTACTTCTCAAAGTCTAAATCTGGGGTTTTAAAATTATATGCCACTGTTACAGAAAATTAAAAGATAGATAGTGACTACAGGATTTTGGTTAAGTCAGATTTACTTTAACTATTTTCATTACTAATGAAATTATTATTTTATTTTTTCCTTATTTGGAATTGTTTTAAGAGGGGCAATTCTCTCTCTCTCTCTCTCTCTCTGTCACACACACACACACACACACACTTCACTCCCCACCATTTAAAGAATAGCACATTTATGCTTAGCTAATAGCTGATATGGGGAGCTTACCTTGCAGCTGATAAGGGAAAGGCTAAAAAAACAGTTAAGTGCCCTGGTTCTGAACTGCCTGCGCTTGACTCTTAGAACATCTACTTACCAACTCTGTGAAGTCGGGCAAACTCTGCACCATACATAAAATACAAAATGCAATAGTAGCTACTCACAGAGATGTTATAAGTATTACATGAATTAACATATATAAGAACTTAGATTAGAGGGTGACATATAGTTCATATTCAATACATTTTAGCTATGATTATTGCATAAGTTGTCTTTGAATGCATGTAGTGGCTCATGCCAGTAATCCAGCACTTTGGGAGGCCAAGATGGAAGGATCACTTTAGGCCAGGAGTTTGAAACCAGCCTGATCAACATACTGAGACCCCAACTCTAAAGAGAAATAAATAAATACACAAATACATAAAAATGAAAAAGTGAATGTATGTTCAATAAAAATGTCCATAGTTAAATATAGACCACATATGTCAGGCTTCACCAGGATGTAACAACAAAGCGAGGTTATAATTCCTTCTTATAAATTATAAAGGGACTAATGATTCTCTGGTCAAAAATCAGCTAGGTATTTCTGAGATTTCCCCCACTACTGCTATTTATATAGTTAAGAAATGGATCTTGTGGTTCTTTCACCCTCAACACTTTATCAAGCCAAAGTCTGTATTTCCAATGACCCAGGAAAATCATTCCTTGCTTGGATACAGTTATTGTCCAAAGATCACCACTGCCATTCTTTTCTGGCATCAGCTGGAGAAGGTGGATACCTTAAACTGGCTTGTCTTTGCTACTCAAAACATCCCTGAACAAAGGCTTTTCTTTTTTACTAGAATTTACTGAAGCTTTGTGGATAATGAAAGGAAGGTGCACTAAACACTGAGAATAACTTTAAAAGGCTCTTTGCATGGCAGATTCTGCTTAATTTGAGGGTCATCTACAATGCCATCTCCTCAGACAGACCTTCCAGGTCATCTTCCCATAACACATCTTTCTGTTGTAATTTTCTCCTCCTCCTCCTTCTCCTTTTTATTTCTTACCATAACCTGAAATTACCTTATATATTTGTTTACTTGCTTATTTGTATTCTTGTTTTAGAAAGGGAATTCTTCTCATTTTTTAAGGTTTCTCTGGTGTCTCCATGGCTAAGAGATGGTCTATTCAGTTAGTTGGGGAGCCTAGAACTTTATTTTTATTTCTCAAACCAAAGGCATTTCTGCTAGACAGACCTCTGGCAAAATTTGAGGAAGGCAAGAGAAAAATCAATAAGAAAACCAACCTAGAGAGAGTAAATGCAAACTTCATAATAAAATGTGGGAAATAATTACAGATGCGAATGTTGATTATATGAATTGAGTCATTCTTGTGAAACCTAACTGTGAAAGCTAAAGCAGCTCCATATTGGGTGCTGACCCAATATAATGGTCAGTTATATTACTATGTTATTTCATTTTAATACAAATTTTAAAAAGTGTATTATAACCTATAACACACTATATTGTAATCTCAATGAAGACAGACCAGTCTGCCATGTTTTCTATTGAATCTGCATCACCTACAATTCCTGACATCTTGTAAGCATTCAATAAATATTGATAGAATGGACAAGCAAATTCTGAAGGCCCACTTTTCCATTTAGTGTAACTTTATTCATCAGCCCTTAAACATCTCTGTATCAGGCAGAATAATGGCCCATTAAAGATGTCCATGGCTTCATCCCTGGAACCTAGGAATATGTTAGGTTACATAGCAAAGAGAATTAAGGTTGAGAATGAAATTAAGTTTGTTCGTTGGCTGAGCTTTAAAAAGGAAGATTATCCTGGATTAACCAGATGGGCCCAGGGTAAACACAGGGGCTCCTAAAAGTGAAAGAGGGAGGCAGAATAGAGAGAGACAAAGAAGGACAAATGTAAAAAACTTATTTTAATGTTACTGCCTTTGAAGCTGGAGAAAGGGGCCATGAGTCAAGGAAAGTGGATCACTTCTAGAATGTGGAAACGGATTCTCCACCCAGAGGCTCCAGAGAAGAAGGTACCCTGCTTATATCTTAATCTTAGCCCTTTGAGAGATCTGTGTTGAACTTCTGATCTACAGAGCTATAATAGTTTTGTATTTAAAACACTTGTTATAGCAGCAATAAAAAATTATTAATAATTTTAAAAAAGAAAGGGAGTTCTTGTTCATTTCTGAGTCTTCAGAGCTTGGAATAGGGTATGCCTCATAGTAGAAAAACAATACACATATGTCATAAGAAAGAATGACAAAATCAATTCATTAATATGCACACAACCAGGTCTGCCTTAGAATGCAGCTAATTTTTGTTCATCTTTCAGCTATCAACTTGCACATGACTTCTGCAAGCAAGGTCCTCCCTGACCGTCTAGACAACAAAAGCTCTCCCTGTAAGATGATCCCGCTGTACTCTTTATTTACTTTAAGTCATTCATTTAATTATTTGTCTTCCCTGCTTATGGCAGGACATGAATTGTTTGTTTCATCCCACATTCTGCCCCCAACTCCTAGAAGAGTGCAGGCCATATGATTGGTACTTAATAAAATTTAATCCCATAAAAGAGTTATTAAAATACAGTTGTGCACCATATAACAACTTTTGGTCAGTGATGACAGCGGTCCTATAAGCTTAAAACGGAACTGAAAAATTCCTATCACTAGTGATATCTTGATGATCCTGGCCCTGTGTAGGCCTAGGCTAATGTGTGTGTTTATATCTTAGTTTTTAACAAAGTTTAAGAATTTTTAAAAGTTTCATTTAAAAATAGCAAAAAAGCTTTTAAAATAATGATATAAAGAAAGAAATTATTTTTCTACAGTTGTACAATGTGTTTGTGTTTTAAGCTAAGCATTATTACAAAAGAGTCAAAAAGTTTAAAATTTTTTTAAATTTACAAAAAAAAGTTACAGTAAGCTAAGGTTAACTTATTATTGAAGAAAAAATATTTCTATAAACAGTGTAGCCTAAGTGTACAGCATCTGTAAAGTCTACAATAGCAAACAATAATGTCCTAGGCCTCCAGATTCCCTCACCATTCATTCACTGACTCACTGAAAGCAACATCCCGTCTTGCAAGCTCTACTCATGGTAGGTGTCCTATACAGGTGTACCACTCTTAATCTTCTATATAATATTTTTACTGTACTTTTTTCTATGTTTACAGGCACAAATACTTACCACTGTGTTACAATTGCCTACAGTATTTAAGATAGCAACATGCTGTACAGGTTTGTAGCCTAGGAGCAATAGGCTATACCATATACCTTGGTGTTGTAGTAGGCTGTACCATCCAGGTTTGTGTAAGTGCACAAACATGATATCGTTCAATGACACATTTCTCAGAGTGCATCTCCATTGTTAAGTGAAGCATTACTGTAGTATTCAATGTGATGATGATATTAACTCATTTCCGGCTTAGGAAAAAAACTGCAGCTCACTGCCAGCGCTCACTTAATTTTACATAAACATGCTCTTTGAAGCTGAAGAAAATCTGACAGATTTTCAACGTGAAAATAAAATATAAAAACTGTTCTTGGAGTTATTTCTAAACAGAACTTGTCTCTAATCCTAATGTAACATCATATGCATTTGTGTTACATTAGGATTAGAGACAAGAGTATTCTCGGGGCAAATGAGAAATCTTAATTAATGGAAAATGCAAAATTGAAATTTTGTGAAGAATTCATTCTAAAACAAAGTTCGCCTGTCCAGGAGACCACACATTATTTTTTTCTTGACTCCTTATATCTCTCATTCTTGAGTCAATTTGTTCCCATCGTTACTAAATATTACAAATTATTTCACTGCACTTAAATCTTTCAGAATAACACTGAGCAATAAATGCATCATTTAACCCATAGAGTACTAATGCCTTCCATTAACAAATCTAATGACTAAGAAAATAGTTTCCCCATGTGTACTTTCACAGTATTCTGTAAGGGAGAAAAATTATAATAGTCAGTGCTTCTATTGTTTCATCTGGTGTCATCAGGAGAAAGCTGCATTCAAAGTGACTTGTCTAACCAAGTCAACCTGCCTAGGGCTTCTCAGCTTTCAGGAATGTGAGGATAATAGCACATTCCCACCTAACTTTTCATGGCCAAAGTGGGTGAAGCAGCCATTCAGCTGTTTTGGTGCTTAAGCTTTAAATTCTAGTTTCTATATATGTTCACACGACAGAAAACAGCACCATTTAATTAAATAAATAAATATCACAATTTTAAAGTAATTAACTGTAACTGTGGAAAAATCACTCAATTTAGAAGCAGACTTTGCTTTTGGTTTGAAGAAAACTGCCATAGTAAGACCTGTCATAATATGCAACTCTAGTTGGCACCATCCTTATCACAGTCCATGTGCATGGTGCCCCCTGTAAGCATGGAGCACTATAGCCCCGTGTGCCAGAGCCAGGATTAAAATCAAGCTCTTGAACCTAATGCTCTACCACTTGCTTAGCTGGGAAGTACAGCACAGATGCAAAAATATTAACTAGTATTTTCATAAACAATTATAAATATTAAAATAATTTTATTTTGAATTTCTTGCTTAGGATACAGTATGCTAACTAAATATATTTAAAAGAAAAGTCTGGTGATTAAGTTTACCAGAAACACTAAATCAAAAGAAAGACTATTTAATCAGGCTTGGAAGAATCACCAGAATAACCCAAATGAGGAAGAGTGTAGAAGGCTGGCTGAGTTGAAATGGGCACAGTGGTACTAGTGCCTTACTTGTTAACATCATATCATGAAGCACATTTATGTTCTGTGGGTTTACAGTACAACAGATATAGAAGCAGCAATATCACATGTGCTTTTTACAAAGAAATGCAGGTTCAACATTTATCTTTAAAAGGATATATATCCTAAAAGAATCCCTTCACTGTTATGTCTTCTGAGTAAAGCTTCTGTAGTCCAAGTTTTGTGAAATTGATGTGTAACTTAAACCTTGGCAGGGTGCGGTGGCTCACACCTGTAATCCCAGCACTTTGGAAGGCCGAGGCGGGTGAATCACGAGGTCAGGAGTTCAAGACCAGCCTGACCAACATGGTGAAACCCCGTCACTCCTAAAAATACAAAAATTAGCCAGGCACGGCAGCCCATGCCTGTAATCCCAGCTACTCAGGAGGCTGAGGCAGGAGAATCTCTTGAACCCAGAGGTGGAGGTTGCAGTGAGCTGAGATCATACTATTTGGGTGACAGAGTGAGACTCTGTCTCAAAAAAAAAAAACAAAAAAAAACCTTAATGTGAACTTCAAATCTTCTCTTTTTTGTTTCCTTAAAAATAATTCAGATCATCTTAATAATAACAATACCTACTTAGAGTTATTGAGGGCGTACAATGTGCCAGGCCCTGTGTTACATTGATTACCTAATCTAATCTAATCCTCCTAGACACCTTAAGAGTTAACTAAATTATGATTCCATTTTACAGATGTAGAAACTGAGGCACAAAGACATTATCTTACCACATGTCACACAAGCTAGTTAAGAAATAAAGCTGGATTGAAACAAGGAGGTCCACACTCTAATGCCAATGTTCTTAAATGAATTAATATTTTAATAAAAGATTAATTACAGAATCATTCCTAAGAACCAACCCCTCCAAACTAAGCTACTTAATAGTCTTTGGAAACACGCTATACTTGAGCCTTTGAGTTCTCACCACATCACTGTCTCTTTCTAAAACTTGATTTTCGTGAATTGCTTATTAGAATACTTCTGTAATTCAAATTCTAGCTCTAGGTCACCTTTCCTTATGAAACTCAGAAGTATTATTTTTGACCTGTTTTCTTCAGTTTCTTATTGCATGCCGCCTTGGGTTGTAGTTATTTCGGGACAGACATCATAGCCCTCTCTGTTTCTTCTAATGCCAAGAACTGTCATTATTCAAAGTAGTCATTTTATAATTATTTGTGGAGCAAAGAAAATAGAACAGAAACAGAAAAGCAGTTGGGCAACAATTAATTTAGTTAATCAAATTACAAATATTTCCAAAGTTTTAAAAGGAAGGTACACCAACCCCATAATTACTAGAAGAGGCATGACTGTTCTAGCAGCCTTGACTCAATCGTCCAGAATTCTCCCTTCACTTGGAGAATTCTCTCTTTGTTATCTGCTGCCATTTCTGTGCTCAGAATCAGGTGGACTCTGCTTCTTCCTCCATTTAAAATTATGTCTCTATTTGAACCAAAATCCTTTTTCTTATGATGTTAGTGTGAAAAAACATCAGAATTATATTTTCAAAACAAATATTAGTCTATGCCAAATAGTGCAATAAGATAGTAACTTTACAAAATAAAACTAAACAGGTTTCCAAAGGAGAAATTTCTGGTTCTTAGCTATTAAAAACAGAAAACTATGATCAAACAAAAATATTTACCAAACACTTTATATACATTACCTCATCCCAGTGAGAATGATATTATTTTTATTTCCATTGTATTTTACAGAGAATTTAAGTAACTTGCTGAACTACACATGGTTAGTGGTAAAACTGGAATGTGAATGCATATTATCCTGTTTTTAAAGTCACTTCTATTAATTATATGTCTTAGAGTCTCCCAACTTCTTCCCAAGGACAGTCCCAACCATGCTTATGAGTCATTTTCCGTGGGCCCCTCTCCATGGGCACAGTGCCATCACCTCCCTTGCTCATTTCTCTGTCTTGCTTCATTACTTGAGTGATTTCAGAAGAGATTACAGAAAACTTTTTCTACTCCTTTGTTTTGCTCATTCAAAATTCCCAAAACAGAACACTTGAACACTGCTGGTGGAAATGTAAATTAGTACAATCTCTACGGAAAACAGTGTGGAGATTTTTCAAAGAACTGCCATTCAATCCAGCAACCCCACTGCCAGGTATCTACCCAAAGGAAAAGAAGTCACCATATCAAAGACACCTGCATGTGTATGTTTAGCACAGCACAATTCACAGTTGCAAAGATATGGAATCAACCTAAGTGCCCATCAACTGATGAGTGGATAAAGAAAATGTGATATACCTATACCATGGAATACTATCCAGTCACACAATAAAAGAACAAAGTAATGTCTTTTGTAGGAATTTGGATGGAACTGGAGGCCATTATTCTAAGTGAAGTAACTCTGGAATGGAAAACCAAATACTGCATGTTCTCACTTGTAAGTGGGAGCTAAGCTAAGGATATGAAAAGACATACAGAGTGGTATCATGGACATTAGAGACTCAGATGGGACAGGCTGGGAGAGGGGGTCTGGGATTAAAAACTACTGGTTATAATGTGCATTATTTGGGTGATGGGTGCACTAAGAGCCCAGATTTCACCACTGTAACAGTTCATCCATTTAACCAAAAACCATTTGTACCCCTAAAGCTTAGAATTAAAAAAAAAAAAATTACATTCCTAGAACCGATTGGCCTGTTCCATTTCTGAAAGAAGTCAGGAAGAAAACGAATAATCAAATTCTGGCACTTCCTCCACCAAGCAAGAGAGGCAGACTCAAGAAAGGATGTTTCTTTCTCCTACAAGTGAACATCTCTTTGTCTCTGTACCATTCCAGGCACTGTCACTCGGGCAACAGTCTCCATCTACCCACACATATGCATGGAGTGGGTTTTATTATTGGTAATAATGACAAAAACTAGCATTTATTGGTGTCTCCTATTTTCTCAGTACTTGCAAAATGTTTAATGTTCTTTACCTTATTACTTTTTCACATCCACACTATTAAATAGATATTACTATCACCAGTTTGCAGATTATCATACAAATTAAGCAATTTTGTCTAAACTCACCAACCCTGAAAACTGATGTTTGAACACTGGTCTTTCTGTCTGCAAAGCCCTGGATGCGAACCTGCTTCCCATATTACATCTGATCCCACCCCATCAAAATTTTATTATTCAAAATTTGAATATAACACTGATATAGTGCAAACATGTACACACATGCATGCACATAAAATCATCATATTTATACATTATGTAATTTGATACCTACAGGTATTTTCTTACAGTGTCTTTCAAGTTTCACTTAGCAATGTTGTGACCAAGCAAGCTGTACGAATTCCACAAACAGTATTGATAAGAAGATGCAATTCAGTGGAAGCTTTATTATTATAACTAAACTGTTCATGGCTTTTTATAGTTTATAAACACTGTCATCTAGTTCTCACTTGATGCTTGTATCAGCCATGAATGTGAAATTATCACATTTTGCAGAAAAGATACAGCTTCTAATAATCAGAAAACAATCTGAAGTTAGAAGCTAGTAAAACAAAGACAGGGGAATTGAATCTTGGCTCAAACTTCAAAGCTGGGGCTCTACATCACTTCCCACTGCCTCTTTTTATGTATTTCATGGGTTCTTCCCTTATCCTAAATTATTCTCAGTGTGGTTGCTGATCGTGGTCATCTATGAAGCTGAACATTTCCCCAGATAGAAATCTCCAACCAATTCTGTTACTAGAATGATTTTACCTGGATATAGTCCTTAATTTTTTTCCTAAGTCTTTCACTTCTCAGTGAAATGCCTAGATACAGCCCAAGGTGAAATGGAGTGAATAGCTCAGTGTCATCTATTGCTGAATCAGTTGATGCACGGTCTATGGGTCTGCATGACTGAAGGCAGTTGATTCCCAAAGGCAGACCTCTTCATCTCCTCAGCAGCCCCAGGGCTGAGTCCAACAAACCAGCACATTGTCTGGGATGGCCTTTAGAGTGCAGAAATCTTGTTTGCCACCTTTGTTTTCAAAGTGGAAGAGACAGAAGGATAGAAAGCTTTTTCCATCTGAAATCCTGCATCAACAGTGTTTTGCCTGCATGTTTTCTGATTACACACCCTCATATGAATGAGACATTGGGCAATGATTCCAAGATATAACTTCTCGTGAATTAATGTTAACTCCTGTTACATTATTTAGCATTAGTGTTAAATAACTACCCAGAAACAACTGTAATCCCAATCCAGTTAAGCAAAGCCATATCTGAGACATATACACCATTCTATACTATAGCACTGCCAACGGTGGTGAATAAGCTAGAAAAGAATAAGATAAAGGCCTATTCTTTATGTCTCATAGGCAAAACCACCATCACAGCCTACCTTCACTATTGTATTAGCCTCCAGAGTATTCTCTGTGTACATATTTGACCCCTACAATCTAACCTCCAAAGACCAGCCATGAGTTATCTGAAAGCATAAATCATATTGTCACTCCCCTTCTTAGCAATACCCGATGGCCTCCCATTACTCAGAATAAAATCTAAACTCTTTACAAAGCCTGGTTGCTTAGATTTTATTCAGAGAATGTCTTAGATAAATACTTGGAAAATTCAAGATCATAAGTCCATGAACAGCCAGCAGAGGAAGATATTCCTGTAAAATACTTTGATTTGGGGGAAGACCTGAGAACAGTAAGAAAAGGAGATGTTCCCAGTGAAAGAGGGAAGCTGGGAGATAGTCACCCAAAGAAAATAATATGTTCCTTATGGAGATCTGAAGAAAAACAGTCAAGGTCTAGGCTGTGGTTAGGTTTTTACCAGAAAGCAGGATTATTTGGCTCAAAAGCGAGCAATGGAGCTTTATTCAGTTTATTTTTTAAAATATTTTAAAGGATTATTAGGATTATGGCATCTTCAAAGATAAAATCAAGAATAAGCTACTCCAAGATCCTTAATTCATATACACAGAAAGTAATTTCCAAAGAGGAGTGAGTAGTGCCTCCAGTGGTGCAATCAGTGGGTGGCATTTACACAAAGAGGAGTGAGTTGCCTGGAATCTCGCATGAGACGGTGTCAAAGCCAGGACAAGAACTCAGGGATCCACGCTCAGACTCAATGCTTTCAAACAATATGTTATGAGGAGCTAATTTATTTTGTTCCTTTTTTCTTTTGTTTGTTTCCTATTCATCACAATTTAATGCTTTAAATTAAATGAAAATATATTCACATATGCTAAATACAAGTCTACATTTTACCACTGTTAGATTTAAGACATAAAGATACCTTATGTCTTATGCTTATTCTCAATTCTGTACTTACTACATTGCAGACCAGTAACAGTTTGTGGATCAGCACCAATCTGTAGGCAGCACTTTGAGTAGCAGAGCTTTGCATGTCCTAACCAACCACTCTTGCAGGTTCATGAGATGCTTCTCCATAGCAAGTTGATGCTTGACTTGCATAAGCACTTACAAAGCAGACTGCTGCCATCTCCAAAGGCGATCCTTTCTTCTTTGGATATAAACCTCACCATGAACTCACTTCCTCTGAGAAGCCCAGAAAAAGAGATACTGACCCTAGAAGTGACTTTAGCCATAGAACAGAAGGCCCCTCATGCTGAGCATGTGGAGCAACTGAAAAACACTCAGAATGGCCAACCAACGATAATGGCATACATATATATATATGTGTATACTTAGTGAGTTATCAATAATTTTCTCAGACATTTGTTTTCTACAAGAAGAATGCATCGAGAACATATTACAACCGCATTTCAAAATTGCCTTGTGGTATCCTTCTGTCTCTACTGGCACTTCTCAGCCTCTCATGCTTCATGTTTTTTTTTCCTCATAAAATAGCAGCACCAGCGTATTTTATCTTTGCTTGTTTTTCTGTGCCCACCAAAAATGGCAATATACATACTATCTATTTTTTATCAGGTACTATCTTAAGTGCTTAACACACATTTATTTATTTAAACTTTAAAACAAGCTTGTGATTTAAGTACCATTAATATCCCCGCTGCAGAGATAAAGAAACTGGGAGAAAGTGAATGGGTTCAGTTTTGAACTCAGTGGGATTGAAATGCCTGTGAGATATTCATGTGTGGATATTCAGGAGGCTATTATACACAATCCTGGAACTCAGCAGAGAAACGACATTAGAATTAGATACTGGAATCTTCAGTTGATGGAAGAAAACCAGGGTGGACTGGAGGAGATTTCTTGGAAGTGTGCACAGAGTAAGAGAGGCCAGAGCCCTAAAGAGCAGCAAACACATCATGATCTGTCACCAAAGGCTTCACATGAGTATATTTGCTGGATCCTTTGCAGCTGAACTGTTTACTGAGAGTGTCTGTCTCTCTGTAAAGAAAAAGGAGCCCAGAGTCCACAATCTCTGGCCTGCAAAAAGGGCAAAGAGGAACTGTGTTAGAAATGACGTCAGTGATAAGGAAGGGGTGGGGGCTGGAAACTATGCTCAGAAGGAATAATGTGTGTCTGTGGAACAATGGGGAACAAAAACCACAGGGCAAATGCTCCTTTAGTCTACGGACTTATGAGGGGTTTACATGGGGGGCACTGGAGAGACTTGTTCTTTGTGGTTCAAGGAGATGAAACTAGGACATGTGGGTGAAAACTGCAGAGAAGCATATTTCAGCTTGTATAAAGAAGGATTTCCCATAGCCAGGGCTCTCAATGTGGAACTGGTTGCCTGCCGGTATCCTCTGCTGGGAAAAGGCCAGTTTCCACTTGAGGGTGAGACAGGATGGTTCCTCTCTGTACCCATGAGAAACCCTCACAGCCATTCCCACGGTTATGAGGAAGGATGTGAGGAAAGAACAGGGATTTTTCCTGGTTGGGCAAGAACTATGGGACAATAGCTGTGTGGTTCTCAAACAGCTCTTCTTGACAGTGATGTGGGTGATGAAAAGGCCAAGTCTGGGTGTCACAGCCAACAGTAGTGTTCACAGAGCAATGGCTTTTTCAGTGCTGATGATCAGTAACTAAGTGTCCTCTAAAAACACAAGAGGAAAACTCTAGTTCCAAGTCCCTTGGATTTCACCGAAAAGCAAGGTTGGAATCTCCAGGTTGGAAGGGACCTCAAAGCGCTAGCTTGGCTCTTACCTATGTAAGAATCTCCCTTGCAGCATCCCTGATAAATGTCCTCCTGGCCCTGTTTACAAATCTTTAGTGATGAGCATTCTGCAAGGCAGCTTTCCATGGTTCAAGAGTTCTGACTGTTATTGACGAAAAGGAAAAACAATAGCTGAGATTTATTGCATTCTCACTGTGTGCTAAACAGTGGGCTGAATACTTTCCATGTATTGAAATCTTGAATCCTTGCCACAAAATTAATAAACAGCTTTAGTGTTATCCTCATTCATCAGGAAGTGAGGACATTAAGTATCACCATGTTAAGAATGTGTTCAAGTTCACACAAAGTGATAGAACTGTCTTTAAAGAAGATGATTTTCACAAAATCATTCATTTGTAACATGTCTGAGAATAACCTTTACTATTTTTTACTTTTTTCTTTAAATTCTCTTTTATTAACAAAAACTTAAATACCTACTTTTAGTCATTTCTTATACATCTGAAATCACAAAATTGGTGTAGTTGTGTATTTTTCTCTAAATATGTATATTAAAACAAGCTCTTAAGTAATAAAAGGTTACAAAATGTTCATCCACATGCTAAGTACAAACATCTAAATGCCGTTTTTGTATGTACCATATTTTGGGAAACATTGCTCTAAGGTATATTTCTTCTCATTTTTACATATTTATTTTAAAACCCAAACATGATTGATTTTGTGGGACTTTTTCACTGCTGGTGTTAGCTCTGCCTTGTGAGCTTGCCAAGGAAAAGTCTTGGCAATCTTGGAAAAGTCCAAGGCTGGTTATAGAGTGTCTAAGAAGATTGTCTATATCCCCATTAAGAATTCTCCAGGTGTGGCCGGGCATGGTGGCTCACGTCTCTAATCCCAGAACTTTGGGAGGCTGAGGCAGGTAGATCACTGGAGGTCAGGAGTTCGAGACCAGCCTGGACAACATGGTGAAACCCCGTCTCTACTAAAAATATAAAAATTAGCTGGGCATGGTGGCGCCTGTAATCCCAGGTACTCGGGAGGCTGAGGCAGGAGAATCGCTTGAACCTGGAAGGCAGAGGCTGCAGTGAGTTGAGATCACACTATTGCACTCCAGCCTGGGTGATAAGAGCGAGACTCCATCTCAAAAAAAAAAAAAAAAAAAAAATTATTCAGGTGTGTCATTTCCTGTTATTTTAACTTCTTTCACAGGGAGGTCTAGGTTCCACTAGACTCCCCTGGGCTGTAACTTTTACCTGAAATACCCTATTTTGTAAAGCAGCCACAGTTGTTGTTCTATAAGGGCAAATACAACCCTAGTTATAGAGCCCAGAATCTTCGCGCCTGTATCCAGAAGTGGCTTCCACGCTCAGACTCAGCTCCATCCAGGCCTGGGGCAGAATATACATCCTAATGGAAGGATCATAGTCTCAGCCCAGAAGACAGGAGTCCTTTCCCATTCCTGCCTGTCCTTTACCTATCACATGAATTATGGGAGTTTGAGTTCACTAAACTAAAATACGAATATAATAATTCTTGTCCTGCCAGCGTCTCAGGATGGTTGTGAGAATAAAAATGAGACAATGGATGTGTAGATTTTGTAAACTGTGAAGAGTCATAGACATTAGTCATTGTTGGGGCAGACTTCATGGCCTAAATATACCCTTACTTACCTCCTTGAGTGATCTAAAAACCCAGGACACTTTCTAGCTCTTCTATTAAATATGAAGTTAGAGAAGTGACAGGTGGACAGGACTCAATGATACTCATGTAATTTATTAGGTGAGGAACTGCTGTATGTCAGTTGCTATTCCAGGCCTTAAGATACAATGTTGAATGGGGGAGAGAAGCAGAGTTGATATTCAACCAGTAGAAACTAGTGGACATACTGATTGCTACAATATTTAAATATTTTCATACTAACAGATGCATGCCATTTCCTTGAGTCTTATAGTTCACACACATTACCCTATCTACTCCAGCCCCTCACTCAGAACTTCCAGACCTCCCCACAAGCCAGCAACCGAAGGGTTAAGTTCCAGACTGCAGCCCCCACCCGCTGCCCTCCACCTGCCCCCACCTCTCCCGTCCCCAGCAGACTCTGTTCCAGGACTTTGCCCACTGTCAATTATGATTGATTAGTGCCATGTTGCACTGGTTGTTAAATAGTTAGAATATCACTCTGGGAGAACAGATTCCATTCTATTGAGAAGAGATAGTAAACAAGTGAACGAAACAATGCATAATTCAATTGCAGACTATGATAAGAACTATAAAGAAACGAGTCGTGCTGGGGTGGAGAGGCAAAATCTTAGATAGCATAATCAGGAAAGGTCTCCATGAGGAAGTAAGATGTGAGTTGAGACAGGAATGGGAGTAAGAAAACTAGAGCTAGCCATGCAATGATCCAAGGGAGAAGCATTGCCACAGAGGGAAGAATAGGAGCAAAAGCCCTTGGGCAGGAATGGGTTTGGCATGTATGAAGACAGAAAGCTCATGTGATCAGACGATAATGCAGGTTGCCCAAGGTAGGCGTGGCTGGAGCATTTGTGTGCTGCAGTCTTTGGTAGCCTGGATTTTATTCCAAGTATGAGGAAAAACCATTAGAATGACTTAAATCTGTTAAAATGTGGTTATCATATTTACGAAATACCTTAGTCTGAGAAATTCAGGTCTCAGAAGACACTCTTATATTGTCTCTCTACTGCAATCGAAAAACCTGAGGCTTATCAATCTTCTGCTAGGTGTATGTGAGGGATGATAACAAGCCATTCACCAGCCTAGAGGGACCAGCCTATAAGGGTCTACAGCTTAGGGACCTTAAGAACAGGAAATAACCAATTGGGAGAAACTTTAATGAGGACATAGTCAATCTTTTGAGACACTTTAAAACCAGCCTTGGAAACAAGGTAGCCAAGACTTTATCCTTTATCTCATCTGATCTTCACAACAACCAGGTCAAGTGGGCCAAGCTGAAGTTATCATTTCCCATAAGTAAGAAGTGTCAGTTTCTACGAAGAAAATCAATTTATGTTTAACAGAGCCATGGGCAAAGATTATTTCACCTATTTTGCTGACTGAGAAAGCAATTATGAAAATTTGCCTGATTTTATATGCATTTGTCAAAGCTGGACTAGCCCTAAAATATAGGTGCCCGGATTCTCTCTGTCTCCTCGGTGTCACTGTCTCCTTGTGACATTCAGGGAATGGGGAAATTTTGTAACTTTCATCAAGTCAGCTAAGGAACAACCCAGCCAGCTTCCCACAAACTACTTAGGGCATTCAGCCCACACATGCCGATGAGTATCTGGTCAAGTGCTCTGAGAATTTGCATAGTTAGTGTGGAGAAAGTACATGTATATGCACTCAGCATGGCATACTACATGTCAGTGAATTTTCATTCCAAACCTTGGAGCTGACTGAAAGCTGTCCAGAAAATTATCTGTGAATGGGTGCCAGCTTGCCAAAAATATCTAAACATTTAAATTATAAACCAAATGGTCATAAGGGGGATGAGGGAAAGACAGATTGACCAGGAACAAAGAGATGTCTTTTTGTTCATTTTACCAGAGGCCCCTAAGCAACTGTAGCTCTAACCTGTGAGTATCCCAGAAAATACAAAAAAATAGGAGCATGCATTTTCACGGTCCTGATGCAGCATCATCGATTAAAAGAGTTCCACACAAGGACATGGGAGAAGGTTTGCCCCTAGGATAGGATACAGTATCAAGGTGGCTTTTCCCACACCTTGGCAATAAGAATTCCCTTAGGACCCCTTTCCCACTGTGTTATTCCAACTTCATTCCCATTCAGTTCTGTCCCTCTTATTTTACCCCTTTTCATTCATTCCTTTTACCTACTTCGATTTTTCCTATCTCTCCCATTAGTCTGCAGTGTTTTTGAGGCAGCAATCATGTCTCCAACTTTCAAAGTACAAAGCATGATATTTTTCATAATAGATGCTCAGCATGTTTTTATTTAACAAAACAGAATATAATAATGGCTACTCTTTATAGAGCAATGTGTGTCACTTGTGATGTTAGGTGTTCTTTGTATTTGATTTTATTTTATCCTTATAACAATTGAATGATGTAGGTGTCTTCATCCTTGTTTTACAGGGGAGGAAACTGAAGCTTTGGGAAATTAAGTAACTTGCCCAAGGTCACATAATTAGTAAGTAGCACAGTTGGGACTCAATCCATATTTTTTCTGATTTAAACATGGGGTAACTTACACACTAATCTAGGCCGCCTTCCTGTATTGACTATTTTGTTATAAAATTGAAAGAGAAAAGCTGGAATGGTGAGACATGGTTAGACAAGCAGTCACTTGCCTTCAGGAAGCTGGACGAGTTGAACTGCCAAGCAGAGTCCACATTCTTGATGTGTACCTGGGTATTAGAGGGTGTACAGGTACCTGTGGGAAGGAACTCATTTCAGACCTTATGCTAATTCTCATCCCCTTTTAATACGAGACGAACAAACTAAAATGAAGCTGTCCTGTGTTCAGGTGTACTGTGTGCTAATCCTATTCTCCTTGGAAGAAGAGGAGCAGTAGGAGATGATTTCTTGCCTGGCTTTGCAGACAAATTGCTGAGACAGAGAGAGTTAGCTGAAATTACAGAAAGGCAAATGGGCAGCTTACCCCAGGATAATGCAGGTCTATTATTCAGCCTTTCCTATGAGTTACAGAGCAGGACGCCATCACAACAGTGAGACTGGAGGTTTAGTGACAGTGGGGAGGTATATTGGTAAAGGTCTACTATGCTGATGCCTATTTGGAAATCCAAGGTCCTGAAGTTGCTGAAAAAGTTATTTAAATGAATAAGCTAAAGACAGAACCCAAGGGGCATAGCACAGCAGAATAAGCTCTAATCATGAACTTAGGATATTGTGTCTTTTAATTTCAATGCCGGAACTAATTTTAAAAATCATGTAGATGAATAATGTTTTGAAATGCTAATTAATATGCTTCTGTTTCTCGAATTTGCTTCAACCCTTGTTCCTTTTCTCATTCAGTCAGCTAAATATTCTTCATCACTGCCTTAGGGGTGAACTGACAGCAGAAAGCATAGTCAGTTGTTGGCTTTTGAGTTTAGCAATCCAGATATTATGACTCAGCTATGAAAACATGAGATTTTGAGAGAATATGGAATAAGAAAAAATGTTCTGATCTCAAAGACAAAGAATGGAGTCCCAAGGCTGGGAAGAAAGATATAGAAGAAACTTAAAGGTTGGTTGGAGAAAGAATAAGGAAACATAGGCAGATGGACCATGATGACTGTATTGAGTCAGCATCCAGGGAATGACCAGAGTCCATTTGACTGTACATCATCTGTAGCTCAGAACCTAGAGACAGCAGGCTTTAGACATGAAGTCTTATGTATTGCCTGCACTGAGGAGATATGATGAGGTCTCCCCTTTGACAGAAGTCAGCACCTAGCCCACTGGTCGTGTAGCAGAAGTGATAGCCATTCATAAGCCCACTCTTAAGTGTGTTCTGTTGGCATCCACTTACCCTAGAATTGTCAACTCTTTATCAGCATCCTGGGACAACTGTATACCTATGAAATGGACACTTACAAGGGTGATAGCGTGTAACAAAAAGTCCTTTACTCATATACATAGGTGGAAAAAAAGGAAATTATCTAGGGGTTTTTCTGTGTATTTAGCAGCCAAAAAAAGTTTCCATTTGCAGCACACAAAGTAATGGCTCCCAAAGATGTGGGAGAAGAAGTCCCTTTTGCCATGTAAGGTAACATATTCTTAGGTTCTGGGCCGTAAGAATAGGTATAGGTGATCAAATTTAGGATACTCGGATAGAAACATTACTTTGGATTATCCTGGAGAGCTCAATATAATCACAAGTGTTTTTATAAAAGGGAGGCAGGAGACTCAGAGTCAGAGAGGAAGATGTGACAATAGAAGCAGAAGTTGGAGTGACACAGAGCCATGAACCAAGAAATGTTGACAGCCTCTAACAGCTGGCAAAGAAAAGGAAACTGATTTTCCCCTATGACCTCCAGAAGGAAGTAGCTTGTTAATAATATTAAATCTTGAACCCTGTTCTATGTCTACAAAATCACATTATCTCGATTTGGGCCCAGACTTTGTTGTGTAAAACTGTCCCATGTTATTGTGATACTGCCTACAGCCTGTGCACAGAAAGTTAAAAAAAAGTACTAACTCTAAATCGACAAATCACTCACCATATGACCATTATCACATTCAGGAATTTGAATGGTCTTTTACCACAAAAACATCAAATGGTCGTTCAGTTTCACAAGATCTCATCACATCTTGAAAAAAAATAACAACTTCCATTTACTGAACATATATATTCTAAGACAATCAGTGTGCTGATACGCTCATGCTTTATGTCATTTAATCTTACAGTCACCCTATAAAATAATGACAAATGAACATATATATTCTAAGACAATCAGTATGCTTATACTTTCATGTTTATGTCATTTAATCTTACAGTCACCCTACAAAATAATGCCTGATGTTATAATCTATAATTTTTTAAGTTCTAGAAAAATTAACTGCAGCTGGATTAAAAAGGTAAAAATATAGTTTATATACAATCTGGAATGCAACTGAGTGGCATGGAACAGACCTCAAAACCAGTTCTATTAATTCCTGCCAAGGCACAATGAGGCTTCTCTTCCATATAATCCTTCTGTTGGTGTTCACAAAACATCTCATCATCTCCAAGGAGCCTTAGAGTATATCTGACAAACAAAAAGTTATACCACACAGAGAAAGTTCAATAGGGCTGAGCAAAATTTGGGTCCCAAAGACCTCTCACTCCTAGAAGACCACGAGCAGCGCTCTGGTGGTGCTGTCAGTGGGAGGCCTTTACAGGACATTATGAGGAGAGCTAACGTAACTCTATGGCATCGAAAATTTGTGACACTGGCCCAAATGTCTAATGTGATCCCATGATCTGCATTTGATGACTTGACTCCCAGCTCACGGTAGGTAACATCCTTCTATTAGCACTTGATGAGTCACAGTGCTGATTCCCCTCTGTCTGCCTGGTTCCTCCAGGTATGTTGAGCCCTTGGCATGTTGGACCCCACCAACCTCTTCCCTCAACATTGCTTTTCCTCCATATCTTAACCTTTAGCCCTTGTAATTTTTATTTGGTCTCAAGGGACAGTGTAGCGTATTTTCCAATCTGTTATTTTAGCATATGTTTTATGCTCTACTTTATTCTAGATTTTCTGGCCTTTGATTCTAAAAGTCAAACTTTGGGTATAAGAACTATTTTTCTCAAACTACTCGCCCAGTCTTGAGTTTCAAAATCCTGGCACTATAAGCTAGAGGTGGGAACATGAGGTACAAGGGTGTGTGGAAGAGTCCAAGAAAGGAACCACATAAACAATATTGCAAAACATGATTACTATTCATAATCCCAGGGCCATACAGGCAATAAGAGATGAAGGCAGGAATCACATCCACATCTCTCTGATGTGGTCTCTCTGATGTGACATCCAGTCCATCATTAGACCTCTCTGACTAGCATGCCCAACTCTAAATCACTGCAAATTCTACTCAAAGGTCCTAGTCTGGGCCTACGGAGCAGCTTTGTTCCTTCTTTCTCCAGATAGTCATTTGGATATTTGAAAAGAATTATTTTGGCATCTGAGCCATCTATAAGCTAAATACCATCTAACTCCTCTACTGTTCTTCCTAGACATAATGTTGCCCATCTTTTCAACTTCCTTGACCTTCTTCTGGAAGTGCACAAGTTTTTGTGTGTCTCTCTTGACTTGTGACTTTCTCAAGTAAGCTGCATCATTCCAATTAGGGAGGTCTAAAGTTAACCACATACACTTTCCCAATATCATTGTTCCTGGCACCACACTTCCAAATTGAAATATGACTGTACCATGCAGAATGTGTATAGGCTTTTACTGCATCTTTCTTTGAGATATTTCCAACCTCAGAGAAGGTGCTTGAGATCAATTGAGGATATTCTTCAACCTCTCTCTAGAGCGAAAAGGCACTCCTAATGCCATAACATACCAAGATCTATACAAAGACTAGGAAAAAGGTTTTGCATGTGTTATGTAGTAACTGGTCCAGCAAGAGTGAGAATCTGAAATTACCACAAGTGCTCCTTATGTCAGAACCCCCAGACTGCAAGGCAGCAGGGGATGGGGTGGGCATGTCTGCAAAATGACGGTATACCTACTATGTACCCATTAAAATTAAAAGTTTGAAAAAAAAAAGTATAGTACAAAGAGCAGGAGCCTGTAGCTGATTCTGCAAAAATTTCACTTTGGGCCCTTGAACAATGATTTTACCTCTTTTGATTTTATTTTTCCCACTTGTAAAACAATAGGATTAGGACAGAGTGCGGTTTTTAAAATATTTTTTTAATTTTTATAGCTTTTGAGGTGCAGTGGCTTTTGGTTATGTGGATGAATTATATAGCGGCAAATCTTGAGATTTTAGCACACTCCTCACCTGAGTAGTATATGTTGTACCTAATATGTAGTTGTTCATCCCACAACCCTCTAGAGTAGTTTCTTAAGGTGTTTATTTGCTCACTGCAATGAGGAAAACATTTCTGCACATGAACACCAAAAATATATATTTTTTACTTACCCATAAATTATATACATAAGCTACGCTAACATGTATAGTATAAAACATACCACAAGTAAAACTTTTAAACTAATTTGAATTTTGGCCGGGCACGGTGGCTCACGCCTGTAATCCCAGCACTTTGGGAGGCTGAGGCGGGCAGATCAGGAGGTCAGAAGTTTGAGATTAGCCTGACCAACATGGCGAAACCCCGTCTCTACTAAAAATACAACAACAACAACAAAAAATTAGCCGGGCATGGTGGCACGCGCCTGTAATCCCAGCTACTCAGGAGGCTGAGGCAGAAGAATCACTTGAACCCAGGAGGCGGAGGTTGCAGTGAGCTGAGATCATGCCACCGCACTCCAGCCTGGGTGACAGAGCAAGACTCTGTCTCAAAAATAATAATAATAATAATAATAATAATAATAATAATAATTTGAATTTCAAAATATAATAATGAGTGTAATATATTTCATTTTATCCCAGTGAGTCATCATAAGCACCCAGAGCATGGAGTGGCAAACTTTTTCTATAAAGAGCCAGATAGTAAATACGTTAGGCTTTGCTGGCCATATTCCTTCTCTTGTAAAGATGATTTTGTCTGATGTTAGTATAGCCATTTCAGCTTTCTTATGGTTGCTATTTGCAAGACATATATTTTTCTATTCTTTTACTTTCAACCAATTTGTATCCTTGAATCTCAAATAGTATCTCCTATAGGGACCCTTATACATGGTTGGTGGGGATGTAAATTAATATAGTCATTTTGGAAAACATATGGAAGTTTCTCAGAAAGGAAAAAAAAAGAAAATTACCATATGATCCAGCAAGCCCACTTTTAGGTTTATACCTAAAGGGATTGAAATCAGGATCTCATAAAGATTATCTGCACTCTCATATTTTATTGAAGTACTATTCACAATAGTTAAGACATGGAAGCAACCTAAATGTCCATTGATGGATGAATGGGTAAAGAGAATGTGGTTTATGCATAATGGAATATTATTCAGGCTTATAAATGAAGAAAATGCTGCCATTGTGACAACAAGGATAAACCTGGAGGACGTTATCCAAGTGAAATAAGCCAGGCTCAGAAAGACAAAGACTGCACGATATCACATACATGTGGACTCTATGAAAGTCTAACTCATAGAAGCAGAGAGTAAAATGGTGGTTACTAGAGCCTGGGAGGGATCAGGGAATTGGAGGGTGGATGGGAAAACTGGATATGTTAGTCAAAGGGTACAAAGTTTCGGCTGGTTAGGAGGAATGGTTCTAGTGATCTGTTGCATAGCATAGTGACTATAGTTAATAATAATTATTGTATATTTCAAAATTTCTTTAAAAAAGTAGATTTCAAATGTTCTCACAGTAAAGAAATGATAAGTATGTGATGTGATAAATATGTTAATTAGTCTGATTTAATCATTGCACAAAGTACACATGTATCATAACATAACATTTTACCATATAATATATATAATTATTTGTCAATTAAAACTAAAATCTAAAACAAAAAAACAAAAACAAAGTCTCCTATAGACAGCAAATAATTGCATCTTGTTTTTTATTTGAGTTTGACAATTTTTGACTGAACTATTTAATCCGTTCAAATTTAACATTATTATTGATATGATTGGATTTGCATCTACCTTTTAGCTTGTTTATTTCTCTACGTTTCATGTCTTTTTGTTCCTCTATTTCTCCTTTACTGGTTTTTTTTGCATTGAGAGAATATTTTCTAATGTATATATTAATTCCTTTAATTTCTTCTGCAATTTTTAATGGTTTTGTTTTGTTAACGGCTGCTCTAAGTTTACTATATATATTTTAATTATCACGGTCTACTTTAAATTTATACTACCATAATTGAAATGAGATATAGAAACCCTGCTTTTCCATAGCTATTGTACTTATTGTTGTATGTGTCTGTATATATATATATGACATTATATAACATCATACATGTTACAAATATGTTACATAATATATGTTGCAAATCTAACAATATTGTATTTTAATTTTTACTTCATATAATTTTATGTCTATTAAAGAAGCTGAGATATGATGTCTGTTGCAACTACTCAACTCTGCAACTATAGCATGAAAACAGCCATAGGCAACACTTACATGATGAACATTGCTGTGCTCCAATAAAGCTTTGTATATAGGCATTGAAATTTGCATTTTACATCATTTTTACATCACGAGATATTCTTCTGTCATTTTTTTCCAACCACTTAAATATGTAAAAACTACTTTGGCTCACAAATTATATGAAAACAGTGAGGAGCAGGATTCAATCTGAGTGCATAGTTTCCCAACCACCTGGCCATCGGCAATTATACTTTAAACTCTTTTATGTGACACCCTGAGGCTAACCAGACATATCACCAGGCCAGCCATGGTGGTGAAATAAGGTCAGAGATTGGGCTTCAGTGCCCTATCTTCATTTCATGAAGAATAGTTGTACTTATATTTTGTTTTGTTTGTCAGATTGGAAATATTGCTTAACAAAATGGAAGGAAAGAAGAAGGGAGAGGGAAGGAAGGAAGAGAGCAGGAAGAGGAAAAAAGAGTAATCTCAAATGTTCTCTCTAGATCTGACATTTTACTACATTCATGTAAAATAGTACCAAATCTTTAAGAACTCTGCTAAATTTCTCTTATTCTGGAAATCTGAATATTTGTATATTAGGCAGTATTTTCATTTATCTCTATTAATGCCTTTCTGAACTTTTAAATCTAAGTTTATTTTCACACAGAGAAACAACGTTAAGGAAAGGGAACAGATTTTCTACACCTGGACATAAGAACTAGGAGAACTGAGATCTTTTAGCACCCTCTTGTGTTCATAAGTAGTGATTACAACAGCCTACCCCTCTTAATAACATCTAAGCTCTCAGATAGTGGGATAATATTCTTGCAACAAAGAACTAGAAGTGATAACAAGGGTTTGCCAATGCTTATTTGTACTCATCTGTTATATTTGAACATATCTTCTACAAAAAACAGTTCCCTGAAAAGAAAAACACTTCCTTTCTTCCTTTGGTTTAAATGCTACCCACTCTTTAAAAAAAAGTTTACCATCAACTTTAGCTCATCAGAAATATACTTTCTGCATAATTAAAGCACTTGAGATTATAGGTTTCAACATCAGACATGGGTTTGATTCTTAACTCTGTCCTTTATTAGCCGTATAACTCTCCGCAAATCAATCAACCTTCTCTTCTAAGTGTTTATGCAGCCGTTTATGAATGAATGGAACCCCACCCATATAAGCATAGTTGTTTCACCTGTGACTGAACTAAAAATCACTTTGACTTAAAAGTTAGAACTGGAGACACAAACAACAAAATAAAGAATAGACAAATTGCACTTTGTCAAAATTAATAACTTTTTTGTATCCAAAGACACTGTCAAGAAAGTGAAATGACCACCTACCAAATGGGAAACAATATTTACAAATTATACATAGTGGATTCTTCTTATTTGTGTTATTCGTAGTACTCAGGTTCTAAAAGTCACTGCAAACATTGAATTAGCAAATATTGGAACATTGTTCCTAGAGAAATATACACATATTTATATACACTCTGTGTGTATGTGTATGTATATGTATATCCCAATTATATATATATTTGCATTATATATTTACATTTTATATATAATGTATATATATTTATATCATATATAATGTTTGGATATATATCATAGATTATAATCTTAAATCCGAAAATAACTCATTTTGGTAGATTCTATTTTCTTTAATTTACAAAAAGGGAAACAAGGTTCAGAAGAGCTAAGAAACTTACCTGAGGCTGCCTCACTAACAGGTTTGAGTTGAGACTCAAACCCATGCAACTGACCCCAGAGCTGAAACTTTTTGCAGTATACTGCACTGGCAATCTTCTGGTAATCTGTGTATGAAAGCTGAAACAAGAAGATAGAGCAATGCCTTAGTCAACCTCAGCTGAGAATGTGCACCTCTAGCAACTAAATTTTTCACTTCTCTGCATATCTTCAAATGACCACTGATTTGGGGATTACAAATAATTTTAGGAAATAGGCAAGTTCACAAATATAAAACCTACAAATAATGAGAATCGACTATATTTGATAAGGGTCTATTATCTAAGATATATAAAGAACTGTTACAACTCAATAAAAAATAAGTCAATTAAAACATGGGCAACTCACAAAAATAAAATACAATATCTAGGAATACATATAAGCAAGGAGGTTAAAGATCTCTATAAGGTGAACTACAAAACACAGTTGAAAGAAATCATAAATGACACAAACAAATGGAAAAATATTTTATGCTAATGGGTTGAAAGCATCAACATTGGCTGGGCATGGTGGCTCATGTCTGTAATCCCAGCACTTTGGGAGGCCGAGGTAGGCAGATCACTTGAGGTCAGGAGTTCGAGACCAGCCTGGCCAACATGGCAAAACCCTGTCACTACTAAAAATACAAAAAAAATTAGCTGGGAGTGGTGGTGCATGCCTGTAATCCTAGCTACTCGGGAGGCTGAGGCAGGTGAATCACTTGAACCTGGGAGGAGGAGCTGCAGTGAGCCAAGGTCATGCAGCCAAGGTCACTCCAGCCTGGGTGACAGAGCAAGACTCTGTCTCAAAAAAAAAAAAAAAAAAGAAAGAAAAGAAAGAAAGAAAGAAAGATTCAATGTTGTTAAAATGACCATACTGGCCAAAGCAATCTATAGATTCAATGCAATTCCTATTAAATTACCAACATCACTTTTCACAAATTAGAAAAAAAATTCTAAAATTCATATGAAGCCAAAAGAGCCCAAATAGTCACAGCAATCTTGAATAAAAAGAATAAAACTGGAGGCATTACATTACCTGACTTCAAACTATACTACAAGGCTACAGTAGTCAAAATAGTATGGTACTGGCACAAAAATAGACCAGTGGAACAAAATAGATAGCACAGAAACAAAGCCATAAATCTAAAACCATCTGACCTTTGACAAAGTTGACAAAAAGAAACAATTGGGAAAGAATATTCTATTTAATAAATGGTGCAAGGATAACTGGCTAACCCTATGCAGATGAATGAAACTGGATCCCTGCCTTTCACCATATACAAAAATTAACTGAAGATGGATTTTAAACTTAAATATATGCCTCAAGCAATAAAAATCCTAGAAGAAAACATAGGAAACACTTTTTTGGACATTGGTCTAAGCAAAGAATTTATGACTAAGCCCTCACAAGCAAATGCAACAAAAACAGAAAATGACAATGGAGACCTAATTGAAATAACCAGCTTCTGCACAGCAAAGGAAACTACCAACAGAGTAAACAGACAACCTTCAGAATAAGGGAAAACTTTTGCAAACTATGCATCCAACAAAAGTCTAATATCCAGAATCTATGAGGAACTTAAGCACATATACAAGCACAAAGCAATCCCATTGAAAAGTGTACAAAGGACATGAAAAGACACTTCTCAAAAGAAGACACACAAAAATATTCCAATATTATTAATCATCAGGGAAATACACACCAAAACCACCATGAGATATCATCTTACCCAGTGAGAATGGGTATTATTAAAAAGACAAAAAATAATAGATGCTGGTGAGGTTGTAAAGAAAAAGGAACTTTCATACACTGTTGGTGTGGAAGTAACAAAACAAGCAAGGGTGATATAGAAGCATGCATGGTGTGTGGCTAGAGTTGGCCAGTTTTTTTTTTTAAAGTCTCATTTCATCTCTAACATTTAATGCTAAAGTGTTAGCAGAAAAGAAAAAAAAACTCTATAAGTTGAGTTATATGTTTGAGAAAGAAACACATCAAGAAAGAGATGGAGAGGTGGAGCAATATGGCAGAATAGAAGCCTCCACCAATTGTCCCCCCTGCAAAGAAACCAGTGTAAAAACTATCTACGCTCAAAAACAAACAAACAAACAAAAAACCTTCATAAGAACCAAAAGTCAAGTAAGCACTCACGATACCTGATTTTAACTTCATATCACTGAAAGAGGCTCTGAAGAGGTAGGAAATACAGTCTAGAATTGCTGACATCACTTCTCCCCCACCTCCCTGGCAGGGGCAGTGTGGTACAGAGTATTTCTGTTCCCCAGGGAGATGGAGAGCCAGCAATTATGAGGCATTAAACTCAGAGCTGCCCTTGTTATAGCAGAAAGTAAAACTAGACCAAACTTAGCTGATGCTGGCCCATAGAGGATGCATTTAAATCAGCCCTGGCCAGAGGGAAATCACAGATCCCAGAGGCCCAAACTTCAGTTCCCACAAGCCTCACAACTGTGGGCTAAAGTGCTCTGGGGCACCAAATAAATTTGAAAAAGAATCTAGGCCACAAGGACTGCAACACCTAGGCGAGTCCTAGGACTGAACTTGGCCCACAGTGAACTGGGGGTTGGAGGGCACAAAACCTACTGATCACCAGCCAGGACAACTTAAGCAGTGCTAACCCTCCCGTAACCCCAAGCTGTATAGCTTGCAGCTCCAAAAGAGATCCCTTCCTTCCTCTTGAGGAGAGCAGAGGCAGGAGTGGGGAGAACTTTGTCTTGCATCTTGGATACCAGCCTAGCTACAGCAGGATAGAGTACGGTCAGAGCTGTGAGGCCCCCTTTCCAGGCCCTAGCTCCCAGACATTTCTAGACACACCCTAGGTTAGAAGGGAACCTGCTGCCTTGAAGAAAAGGACCCAGTCCTGACAAGATTCATCACCTGCTAACTGAATAGCCCTTGAGCTCTGAATAAGCGTCAGCCGTACCCAGGTACTACACTGAGGCCCGTGGCTGAGTCTCTGAGACTTGCTAGCCTCAGGTAAGACTCAGCACATTCCCAGCTGTAGTGGCTATGCAAGGGGAAAAGTTAAGGAGACTTTGCCTTGCACCTTAGGTACTAGCTTGGCCACAGTGGGTAGAGCACCAAGTGCGCTTTTGGAGTACCTGGTTCTAGGACTTGGCTCTTAGACAGCATTTCTGGGCCTGCTTTGTACCAGAGGGGAGGCTGCATCCCTGCAGGGTGAGTCCCGGGCCAGACAGCATTCACCACAAGCTGACTGAAGAGCCCTCAGGCCTTAAGGGAACATCAGCAGTAGTCTGGCAGTATTCCCCATGAGCTTGACATGGCGGAGGCCATGGGGAGAGGCTCCTTTGCCTTTGGAAAGGGGAGAGAAGAGTGAGAAGAACTGTGTCTAATGGTTTTAGTGCCAGCTCAGCTGCAGTACAATAAAATACCAGGTGGAGTTCTATGATTTTGAATCTAGTCCCTGGCTCCTGGACAGCACCTTGGCACCCACCTCAGGCCTGGGGGAATTTGCCACCCTGAAGAGAATAATATAAGCCTGGTTGGCTTTGCCATCTGCTGATTGTAGGGCCCCAGGGCTTTGAGTGAACATAGGTGGTAGTCAGAGAGTGGTTACAGCAGGCCTTGGGTGATACCCAGTGCAGTACTGGCTTTAGGACTGATCCAATGCAGTCGTAGGGGTGATGGCCACAGAGGATCTTATGTCACTCCAACCCCAGCTCCAAGTTGCTCAAAACAGAGACAGACTCCATTTGTTTGAGAGAAAATAAGGGAAAAGAACAAAAGTCTCTGTCTGGCAATCCAGAGAATTCTTCCAGATGTTGTCCAAGACCATCAAAGCGGTTATCTCTATGAGTCTACAAGAATTACGGTGCTACTGGGCTTGGGATCACCACTAAAGCAGATTCAATTTTGATCACAGCACCCAAGTCCTTTCAAATATCTGGAAAGCCTTCCCAAGAAGGATGAGTACAAGTAAACCTGGACTGCAAAAACTACAATAAATACCTAACTCTTCAATGACCAGACACAGATGAACATCTACAGGCATCAAGATGATCCAGGAAAACATGACTTTACTAGATGAACTAAGTAAGGCACCAGGGACCAGTCCTGAAGGAACAGAGATATGTAACCTTTCAGACAGGGAAGTCAAAATTGCTGTTTTCAGGAAACACAAAGAAATTCAATATAACACAGAGAAGAAATTCAGAATATCAGATAAATTTAGCAAAGAGATTGAAATACCTAAAAAAGATCAAGCAGAAGTTCTGGAGTTGAAAAACGCAATTGGCATACTGAAGAATGCATCCGAGTCTTAATAGCAGAATTGATAAAGCAGAATAACTAGTGAGTTTGAAGAGAGGCTTTTAAAAATATATAGAGGAGAAAAATGAAAACAGAATTTAAAAAATGAAGCATGCTAACAGGATCTAGAAAAAAATAGCCGCAAAATGGCAAATCTATGGTTTATTGGTATTAAAGAGGAGGCAGAGAATGAGATAGAGGTAGAGAGTTTATTCATAGGGATAATAACAGAGAATATCCCAAAGCTAGAGAAAGATCTCAATATCCAAGTACAAGAAGATTTAACCAAAGAAGACTACCTCAAGGCATTTAATAGTCGAACTCCCAAAGGTAAAGAAAGCATCCTAAAAGCAGCAAGAGAAAAGAAACAAATAACATACAATAGAGCGCTAACATACTTGGAAGCAGGTTTTTCAGTGGAAACCTTACAGGACAGGAGAGAGTGGCATGATTAATTTAAGGTGCTGAAGGAAAAAAAAAAGTTTACCCCAGAATAGTATATCCAAAGAAATTATCCTTCAAACATGAAGGAGAAATAAAGGCTTTCCCAAACAAACAAAAGCCGAGGGATTTCATCAACACCAGACCTGTCCTACAAGAAATGCTAAACGGAGAAAGAAAAGGACGTTAATGAGCAATGAGAAATCATCTGCAGGTACAAAACTCACTAGTAATAGTAAGTACACAGAAAAACACAGACTATCATAACACTATAACTGGGGTGTGTAAGCTACTCTTATCTTCAGTAGAATGACTAAATAATGAACCAATCAAAAATGATAACTACAACAACTTTTCAAGACATAGACAGTACAATACAATATAAATAGAGACAACAAAAAGTTAAAAAGTGGGGGATAAAGTTAAGGTGTAGAGTGTTTCTTAGGTTATTTGGCTTGTTTGTTTGTTTATGCAAATCGTGTTAGGTTTTTATCAGCTTAAAATAATGGGTTATAAGATAGTATGTTCCGGCCTCATGGTAACCTCAAACCAAAATACATGCAATGGATACACGAAAAATAAAAAGCAAGAAACTAAATCATGTCTTCAGAGAAAATCATCTTCACTAAAAGGAAGACAGAAAGGAAAGAAATAAAGAAGAGAAGATCACAAAACAACCAGAAAAGAAATAACAAAATGGCAGGAGTAAATCCTTATTTATGAACAATAATATGGAATGTAAACCGACTAAATCTTCAATCAAAACACAGACTGGCTGAATGAATTTAAAAAAAAAAAAAAACATAATCTGTTGCCTCCAAGAAGCACACTTAACTTATAAAGACACACATCGACTGAAAATAAAGGGATGAAAAAAAGATATTCCATGCCAATGGAAACCAAAAAACAGCAAGAATAGCTATACTTCTACCAGATAAAATAAATTTCAATGTTCATGTAAATGTAAATTAGTACAGCCACTATGGAAAATGTTATGGAGACTTCTCAAAAAACCAAGCACAGAACTACTATATAATCCACCAATCCCATAATTGGATACTTATACCAAGGAAATCAGTATATCAAAGCGATACATGCACCCATGTGTCTATTGCAGCACTAGTCACAATAGCAAAGATATGAAATCAACCTCAATGTCTATCAATGGACAAATGAATTTAAAAAATGTGGAACATATACATAATAGAATACTATTCAGCCATTTAAAAAGTATGAAATCCTGTCATTTGAGCAAAATGGATAGAACTGGAGATCACTATGTTCAGTGAAATCAGCCAGTCACAAAAACACAAATATCACATGTTCTCACTAATACTGAAAACTAAAAAAGTTGATCTTATGGAGGTATAGCATAGAATTATAGATACTAGAGGCTGAGAAGGCATGTGAGGGCAGGGAGATGAAGAACATTTCAGTTATGGATATAAACATACGGTTAGATTGAAGATATAAGTTCTAATGTTGTTTGCCCACTTTTTTTTTTTTTTTGAGATGGAGTCTTGCTCTGTTGCCCAGGCTGGAGTGCAATGGCACGATCTCGGCTTACTGCAACCTCTGCCTCCCAGATTCAAGCGATTCTCCTGCCTCAGACTCCCAAGTAGCTGGGATTACAGGTGCCCGCCACCATGCCTGGCTAATTTTTGTATTTTTAGTAGAGACAGGGTTTCACCACGTTGGCCAGGCTGGTCTCAAACTCCTGACCTCAGGTGATCTGCCCACCTCAGCCTCCCAAAGTGTTGGGATTACAGACGTGAGCCACCACTTTTTCATAGGGTGACTATAGTTAGCAAAAATGTATTGTATATTTTAAAGTAGCTCGAAGAGAGTACTTGAAATGTTTCCAACACACACGCGCACACACACACTCTCTCTCTCTCTCTTTCACACACACACACAGTTTTCTCCCTATAAAATATGATTTCCAGGCCCAATCCTCTCATAAGCATCCTAGAGCAGTAAAGATTTCACATAGTGACATCAGACTTGAGTTTCATTCCAGCTTTACTATTCACTCACCATGAGACTGGACAAATTAACCTCAGAATCTCAGTTTCCTCATCTGTGCATTGAATATAGAAAGAGTATTCAATAAAAAGGGCTGTGGGGAGCATTAAAGAAAATACTTCATGTAAAGAACATAGCACAGCATCTACTAATCTTCCACAGGGTAGACATTCAGTAGATACTAACCATTTTTATATTTTCAATATTATTACTACTTGTTATTATGTTTGCTCTTATTTAGCAACCTAGTTTTATTTGTCAATGCTCCTCAAATTATAATATACATCATAGTAGTAGCTCCACGTGTTTAATAAAGTCAGGCACCATGAGATTGGTAGATTATCCCCATTTACAGATGAAAACAACTGAGACATATTAAGTAGCCGGCTCAAAGTATATGACAAAGAAGGAATCCTAATCCAAGAGTTCTGACCCACGCAGGATTGCAACATCTGAATTATGCCACTTTGACGTTATTTCCACAAGATGGCGATCAACAATAGAGAATGGCTTGTCCTCCTACACCCTCTCAATAAATCAAAATGATGTCCCATGGTGGTTAGTCAGTACTTACCCTTATTAACAAAGGCATTTTCTTGCAGGAGGAGAGCTTTCAGTATTTAAGGAAACTAAATATTTGGAGATAAAAGATATATACTTAAATAAGGATACTTGTAGCCAGTATTAAAGAGGTTTGTTCAGTAGAAATGTAGAGCACAAGATAGGCACTTGAAGAAAATGTGAAGGAAAAACCTTTATGAAAAGTAATCAAAAAATAAGCAGCTTCCTACAACTGCTCCACGACTGGGGTCGTAATACACACTTCACATCCCCATATCCGCAATTCAGTCATTCGTTTGGAGAGATGAAAACAAAATTGCAGCCGGGCGCGGGGCTTATGCCTGTAATCCTAGCACCTTGGGAGGCTGAGGTGGGCAGATCACCTGAGGTCAAGAGTTCGAGACCAGCCTGGCCAATATGGTGAAACCCCATCTCTACTAAAAATACAAAAATTAGGCAGGTATGGTGGCAGGCACCTGTAATCCCAGCTACTCAGGAGCCTGAGGAAGGAGAATCACTTGAATCCTGGAGGCAGAGGTTGCAGTGAGCCCAGATTACACCATTGTACTCCAGCCTGGGCAACAGGAGTGTAACTCCGTGGAAAAAAAAAAAAAAGAAAAAAGAAAGGGAGAAAGGAAACAAAATTGCAATGAATTTAAACTATATTTAAACTATGCACATATAAACCTGTGTTTATTATCTTCTACCCTTCCCCAATGTATTAATGAGAATTCTGCATTTTCAGCATTTCCTACTATGCCTCAATTCTTTCCCACCTTCAGGAGATGAATTTCAGCCACTCTAGTTCTGTCTCTGGCCAATTTTTGACATAGAATTGGCAAATGAGCAGACAGACAAATTGAAAAGAGGGAATTTTTATCAGAAAGACAAATATTTACTCAATTAAAAGCTGAGATATGGAAGCTGAAAGATAAGAGATGAGAAGAAAAAGGAAGAGTCACTAAGGTTCAGGTTCATTTTCTTTGGTTGTTTTGTTGTTGTTAATCAAGTTGAGTTTTTATGTGATAGAGAAGGTTTAAAGAAAAGGTTTGGAGTGGCTTCAGAGTGTAAGAGATGTGAGGATTGGAGGAACCAGGAAAAGGGGGATGGTCAAAAGATTTCAGTTATGAATTATATCCCTGTTAATCTTTGCCAAGAGATTCAAGTAAAGATTTGAATCACCTTTAATTACTTTAAAAATCAGGTTTGGTTTCTTTGAAGTTGAATGCACGAGAACGCCAGGCAGCTGGAGCTCCCAGGTTTTTCTCATTACAGCAACACTGTTGGAGGCATCCACATATGCACACACCTTGCTGGCATGAAGGGTACCTAAAACAATACCGCTTTTGCTCCTTCCTGCTCCAAAGCAGAACCTAGAAAATAAATTATTTTCAATATGCTAATAAATTAATATTAAGCATATGTTCCGTTGCCACTTTAAAGTATGTAATATAAATATAAATATCTTATACATCCGCTGCTCTCTATAATTTTCAAACGTCTTTTTAATCTCATTTGAACTTTGCAACATTCCTGGAAACCAAACAAGGGTCATTATCACCATTTTACAAGATGAGGGAAGGGAAGTTCATAGAAGTTGCATGGGTTGCACAAAGTCACCCAGTCACTAAGTGGCAGAGCTGGATTTTAACTTTGGTCTCTCACTGCAAGTTCACTGGGCTCCACACCGCTCAAACGTACTTCAAATACTCCTTCATGGAGAGTATAGGCAAAACCGTGGGGCTTAAAGCTTGATCTTGGTTCCAGTCTTGCCCCTTCTATAATGTTGGGTAAGTCATTTTTCTGCTCTGTGCCTGTTTATCAACTTCTTCAGCTGTGTGTGTTTTAGAAGAAAGATATTCTACATTCATAATGATAACAGCTATTATTACTAAGGCTTATTTATGATAGGCACCTCTATTAGGTATACAGATTTATCATCCATTTAATCTTCATAACCTAGCAAATTTTCAGAGAAGTTAAAATAATTTTCCCAAACTGTCAAATAGCAGAACCAGGATTTGCACACAGGTCAGAAAGATTCTCTTTTCATAGTACTAAATTGCCTCAAAATCTCTGTTGAATTATGAAAATATGTGAGTGGCTATGAGGCTTTCTTCTCTCAGGCATGATGCTGACTTGGCATACTTAATGTACATACTAATTTGTTAAATGAAAGTTATAATAATAATGACAATAATATAACAATAAAAGCAGTAGCAAATTGTATTAAGTGCTGTCTATAAATCAATTGCTAAGCACATAAAATTATATAAAGTATATGCACTATCATATTTAATCCTTGAAGCAGCTTTATGTGGTAGGTGCTTTATTATCCACATTTTAAAAAATAGCAAACCAAGAACTAAAAGGAGTAAATTTCTCTACCCTATTCAGTAAGTTATAGAGCTTGAGTTTACATCTGGGTTTGTCTTCCACAGAACCTGTGTTCTTAACAACTGCCTTGTACTTTCTGAATAAGTGGGGCTTTTCTGTGGCCCCTGTACCTGAGCCCTTGTCTTGAATTTATGTGGGTAGAATAGCCTCTCCTCTGAATGTGAGCAGAGGCCCCTCCACTCTAACCTCAGTGCCCATTTCTCCATGCCTAACCCCTCTCCTCTGTTGTATCTCCTGCCCTAAATTGTTGATACATCACCTCTTCCTTCCTTTCCCACTGCACTAAACTAGAATGTACTTATTTATACAGCTTCTATTCCATTCATCAGTACAAAGAAAAATAAGCTCGAGAAAGTAGAACTTGATGAGACATATTTCTCTTCTTCACAATAAAGGCTTGAGAACTTTACGTGAGAGAAGAGCAATCACAAAATACCGGTTGAGACTAGCTTCGGGCATCATTCTGGATTGTGTCCATATTTCTGAAATCAACACTCTAAGCAAGCGGTACAGGTTTGGGTACTTAATCTAAGTAAGTAGTAGGCCCCTGTTGAACCAAATACAGGACATCCCAGTCCTTAAACTGGGAGAGAAAGGCCAGCTTTCACTGGAGAAAACCCAGTTTCCAACTGAAACAAGAAGACAAACACTAGAGTTTGCCTCTTAAATTCATGAACACCAACTCACAGCTCTCTACTCAAACACAGGCAAGTAAGCATTTCCAAAATTAGATTTTTATACAGCTCAGACACACCCTTAGCCTCCCAGACCATGGCAGAGCCACCAGGCTGACTCCACACCCTCTTCCAGACTCAGAAACTGGGGGGCCAGAGACTTGCTCAATGTCAAACAACTATTAAAGACTATGCTCCAAATCCCTTCTTGCCCTTTAATTAACCCTTGGTGCTTTCTTTTGGGAAATCTGACAACCATGGGGTCATCTTGACCAATGGCTATGGAGAACTGCCCTTGACAAAATTCTCCTTCCCTCCTGACTAAAATAGATCCTCAAACTATCATATCCATAAATGGCCTTAGGGAAATGGTCTAACATCTTCCCAAATTACTGCAACAGAAAGAAAGGAAAAGGAAGGAAAGAAGGGAGGAAAGGCGAGAAGAAAGGAGGGAAGGGAGAGAGAGAGAAAGAAGGAAAGGAGGAAAGAAAGTCTGTCAATAATGAGTGCCAGAAATGCAAAATTACTTCAAGTTAAAGAGATGTTTTACTTGTGATTTCCTTATAAGGAAATAAGTTTCCAAACTTATTTGGCCACGTGTCTTTTTTACCTCCTCCATGGAGAAGCTTATAAGTTTAGTGTTCTATGAAACACAGTGGAATATGCTCATGTAGTCCAATATTCTTAAGATCCCATTTGCAGACAAGGTTCAGAAAGCTGAAATGACTTGTTTAAGGCCCTTCAGTATGCCTTCAAAAGAAGGAAGGTTGCAATCTATGTATTTTCACCTTTGAGGTCAATAATCTATCTACTGCATCATGCTTCCTCGTTATGCTTTGGTCCATAGGACTTGAAAACAACCTAAGCTTCATGAGGCCAGGGACTGTCTGTCTTGTTGACTGCTGAGCACCCAGGACAGTGTCTGGAACATTGAAGGTATCCATAAGGTTAAAAGAAAAATCTTAGGCAAAAATTTAACAGAATTTATTTAAGCAAAGAATGATTCATGAATCAAGCAGGAAAGTCAAAAGGAAAAGAGAACCAGAAGTTCAGACAGCACCTCTCTGCAGTGGGAATAGCAAGCTTTTTTAGACCAACCATGAAAGCAAAATAGGGAAGTTACTTGATAGGCTACAGCTAGGCATTTGCTTTATTGGGGTGTGATGCAGTGGAGAGTCCCAAGCTAGAGGTTAGCTGGAGGTTTCTAATTGGTTAAACTTAACTTGTGTTTTACCGTTTACATTTAATTGAGTTTTGGTTTGCTTATGTTGGAGTTCCTATTACAGAGACAATCTCAGGCTAATGGCCTCCTTCTTACTTGCTTTAACTATAAGTATTTAATGAATAAGTGCTGCACAACAATACAGAATCGCATTGTCTTACTGACTCTTCACAACATCCCTAGGATTATTATTTTCAGGTTAGACCTTGAGATTCAAAAAAGTCAGTAACTTGTCACAAGTTCATAGAGCTAGTAAATAATAGAAGAGTCAAAACTCATAACCAGGTCACTCTGACCCTAAACTACATACTCTTTAACTATAATTGTATACTATCTCAGTATTTCCCAAGTCCTAAAGTACATATAAATCATCTGGGTATCTTCTGAGAATGTAGATTCCAATTCAGTAGGTTTGGAGTAAGGTCTGTAATTCTACATTTCTAACAACTTGCTAGGAAAAGTAGATCCTGCTGTTTCACAGATTGTACTGAACAGCAAAGCACTATCCACACTCATAGAATGTCAGAGGTTTAAAGGAAAACTTAGGCAGTCAAACTGGAAATATGGAGCCTGGGTGTTACAAAGTGCTTACCTATAGGTCATTTATTAATGCTTACATCACAACGCTGAGCTAAAACCAGACCCCAATCCCATTGGTCCCTACTGTAGACAAGACACCACAGTGGGACAGAGTCAACACGCAATGAAGCAGCATGGAGAAAACCAGAAGGAAAATACTCAATAACACTTTACCACTGCCCTGTGATGGTCGACCAGTGTTCACCCATGTCCAAACCCAACAGGAAAACAGGAGGCAAGGAAGCCCCTTGATGTAATTCAACTAAGTAAGCCTCAGTGGGTCACAGGCAGGGTAAACAAAGGTGGACGGTGGTTCTGGAAGTGCAAACTGAAGCTAGCTGAGGTATTTGACTCTCTGTGGAGACCACACCAAGCAGATTTCAACTTTCTCTTTTATCTGGAGTGGAAAAAAACAATAAGAAAAAAAAGTAGGGATGGGAGGTGTTTTTTTCTACTCCGTGCCTACGTATTTCATCTAGAACTGGACCACACTCTTATCTGTGGAAAAGAAATATGTCTTTTTATTTGGGAGGTTAAACCCTTTGCAAGTGCTTGTAGAATAATCACAAAACCCTCTCACTCTTTTCTCTCCCCAAATAGACATGCTTTACCACCTTAAATTCTCTCCTTTCTCAAACTCCAGATAATTAACTCTCAGAATTTTCCTGCAAGTTACCTGTTTCTTCTCAGATTCACTGCTAAGTACCTCTTCTTATACATAACAGTTTTTTATGGTACTCCATCAACATTTTTTTTTTTTTTTTGCCTGTTCAAGCCTTTCTATCTTTGGGGATCCACCCTCAACTCCATTCTTTCAGTTCCATTTTGCCATCTACCTGTGGGAAAACTTTACCTAAACGCTGAAGATGCCCCTCAATTTTGATAAGTGCCCAACCGAAATTTACCATCATTCCTCTGATCTTCCTTCTGTGCTCCCTTTTCATGGTAAAGTCACTATAATTTCCCTGCTGATCACCTAGATTCCAAGACAGGTCTAACAAATTATAGCTTAATAACACTGCTAGGAATTTTATCCTCTGCTTATTTTCCACTGAGAAAAAAATAATCATGTTTAATCCACCTTTTTTCTTGCCTGGGTTAATAGAATACTTTCCTAATTAATTCCCTGCTTCTTGGTTTTTTCCTCTCTGGTACAATTTACACACACCACCATCCAAATAATATTCCAGAATTACAGTTCTGATCACATTATGTATTTTTAAAATAATGCAAGTCTCTGAACAGCCATTGAAAGGAAAGGAGCTATGGATGTGTACAGATGAAGAGAAATGGGAGGCCAAGTTAACATTCCACCTATGTGAACTCCATTGGCTATTTTGTTCTTTATCTTACACATCTTTTTGTTGGAGGTGAGTGGTATATTTGTTTCCCTTTTCATTCATTTTCTATTTTTTTTAAATTTTGATATTAGAGTTAGTACAAGAAGGAGGAAGGGGAAAAATGAGACTAGTGGTAACAGAGGAGGAGGGAGTCATGAAAAGCCTGAGTGACCAAACTGGTCATTAATAGTTGCCAGTCATCAATGAAGAAATTGAAGGGAGGAATGATCTTTTCAAAGAACCAGTGTTTCTATGTATAGCTGAAGCATAAGTCCTTCTTTGACTGGTTTTCTTAGTAACAATACTATTTCTGGAGACTTAGAAGTCCTGGCAAGGAAATGCCAAAATTCTAACGATTTCATTTGGAATGAAACCAAAACTTAGAAAGCTCAGTTTAGTAGAGTTCTGCAAAATCTTGACTTATTTAGCAGTCCTAAACATTCTTAGAGAAAGTATATTTTTCAACTGCTGCAGCAAAACATACTTAGAGGGATTTGGTAAGAAAGATAATGAATGCCAACTCAGAAGGGGAAGAGGATGAGTATGAAAATAGTGATAATAAAGATGACGTGGAAGATGAGCTGGTCCACCCAGAAAATATGAGGAAGAGGAAGAGGAGAATGAGGACAAGAGAGCAAGCTCAGAATTGGAAAAGGGAAAACAGGAAATAGGCTGCTCATTTTCAAAGAAAGAATAATTTTAGAATAAATATTATGATAGCTATGTTGACAGAGAGAGAAAGAGTAGAAGATAAAAAGAATACCTTTGAGGGAAAAAGAGGAAAAAAGATGTTAAGAATAAGAGAGCGAAAGAGGTAACAAGATCATTCTAAAACCAGACTTCCTGATCCTGCTAGTTTTGCAATAAGATGGTCATTAATGGTTATTTCTGTAGAAAGTAACATGTCACTTTTTATGGGAAGTATGTGTTCTAGTATTTTCACATTGTCATTATGCAAAATAAGATTTATTAATATGTTAGTGATAATATTTTATAGGGAGAAAATGTTCATTGAGATCATTGTCAAGTTCCATATACATTTATATGGAATTTTAGCTTTTCTCATTTTTTTTGTTAGTGATGATTAGCCATCAATTAAGACATGACTAATTTTACACAGGTTTAATGTGGTTCACTTCATTCATAATGTGTCAAACCATTTTTTTTCATGACAAGTTGATCATTTTCATAGCTGACTCTAAGATATCTAGTTTGTAGGCTTTTTGTTTGTTTGCTTGGTAATGTTTTTAATAACTTTTAGAATTTGTTTATTTGTTCATTTGTTTTGTCACAAGAGTAGTTTAGAGAGTAGCAATAAGATAATGAAGATTTTGACTATGTGGTGCATGGATTTTAATATTCTTCATATAGCAGTATGTATATTGTGTGTTAGGTGCCTTACAAATCGTTCCTCAAAGTTTTGAACTTAATTATCTTCTGTGAATTTATGTTTTAAATAAAATCATAACACTTTTTATTAAAAAAGACAATTCTGGTTATTCTTTGCTGTATCTCCTCTCTGTTTTATCTGTATTACAGTTTAAAGTTTTTCAAACCTAATCAAGTCAAATAAAGTAAAGATTTGTTGCCGGGCACGGTGGCTCACGCTTGTAATCCCAGCACTTTGGGAGGCCGAGGCGGGCGGATCACGAGGTCAGGAGATCGAGACCACGGTGAAACCCTGTCTCTACTAAAAATATAAAAAAATCAGCCGGGCGTGGTGGCGGGCGCCTGTAGTCCCAGCTACTCGGAGAGGCTGAGGCAGGAGAATGGCGTGAACCCGGGAGGCGGAGCTTGCAGTGAGCTGAGATCGCGCCACTGCACTCCAGCCTGGGCGGTAGAGCGAGACTCCGCCTCAAAAAAAAAAAAAAGAAAAGAAAAAAAAAAAAAAGTAAAGATTTGTTATTTAAAAAAATAAAATTACATAATGATTTCATATTGGGAATTGCAACAGGAATTGCTTTTTAAAAAGAGCCCCATTTAACCCCACCCAGGCTGGGTGGCACCCAGATGGCTTATGGGTAGAAGTGACTCCACCCTCACCTCAAAGATTGACCCAGACCAGCCTAAGCCTATGTACATTATCCTATCTCTCATGCCACGCTGATTGTGTCAGGCATCAGTCAGTACATGACACTCCCTTGGCCATAGCAAAACAGTGCAGAAGTGAGCAGGGACATAAATGGGGCAAGTTCAAAACGGTGCAGGAATTTATTTTCCTGTAGTCAAGATCAAGAAGAAGAGCACTTTGGGAGGCTGAGGCGGGTGGATCAGCTGAGGTCAGGAGTTCAAGACCAGCCTGGCCAACATGGTGAAACCCTATCTCTAGTAAAAATACAAAAAAACTTAGCTGGGCATGGTAGTGGGCACCTGTAATCCCAGATACTTGGGAGGCTAAGGCAAGAGAATTGCTTGAACCCGGTAGACAGAGTTTGCAGTGAGCCGAGGCTGTGCCATTGCACTCCAGCCTGGGCAAGGAGAACAAAACTCCGTCAAAAAAAGAAAAAAAAAAGAAGAAGAAGAGCAGCTCTCTTCTTCTGAATCATGTGTGCTGTGGTTTGAATGTGTCCCCCAAAGTTCAAGTGTTGGAAGCTTAAACCCCAGTGCAACAGTGTTGAGGGGTGAGACCTTTAAGAGGTGATTAGGTCATGAAGGATCTTTCCTTATAAATAGATTAATGTGATTGCAGGAGTGGGTTTATTATCACAAGACTGGATTTGTTATAAAAGTGACTTTGGCGCTCTCTCTCTCTCTCATTTTCTCTGTTTCTTTATCTCATCCACGCAATACCTGCCACCATGTGATGGTGCAAGAGGAAGAGCCTCTCTAGATGCGGTCCTTCAATCTTGGACTTCCCAGCCTCCAGAACTGCGAGCCAACACATTTCTGTTCTTTATAAATTACCCAGTCTCAGGTATTTTGCTGTAGCAACATAAAACAAAGACAGTGTCATTTGGGAGCTTGAGACCTAGAACTCCTTCAGCTATTTTTCTATATCGGAAAGCCAGCCTGAGAATAAAGCCAATACATAGAAGAAAAAAGACAGAGAAAATCAAATAAAAGCTCAGCAGAAACTCTGAAGCAGCTATTTCTGAAGCCAAGGTTATTTCTGGACTTTTCAGATAATTGAGCTAATAAACTCCATTTGTTGTTTAAGCCAGTTTAAGTTACATTTTGTTTCTTTTAACCAAAACAGATGTTGATACACCAACACAATAAAATTCAGATTCAAAATCTGGTGTGTGTGTGTGTGTGTGTGTGTGTCTGTGTGTGTGTGTGTAAATCTGATAATTTCTTACTCTCTATATGCAGCATCATTCTTTAGCCCAGCACTGCTCAGTTGAACTTTCTGTAGTGATGGAAATGTTCTATAGCTGTGCTGTTCAGTATACTAGCGATTAGCTATATACAACTTATAAGCACTTGGAATGTGACTAGTGTGGCTGTGGAAATGAATTTTTAATTTGATTTGACTAATTTTAAGTGCTCATATATGGCTAGTGGCTACAGTATTAGACAATACAACTGTAAACTAATAAAATTTTCCCTGACTGTAACCTACTCTTTCCACCTTCCTTTGCTCACCTTGTTTTTTCCACTTGGAATGTCTTATTTTCTTTTGTCACATAATTAATACATAACCATCCTTATAAGTAAAGTTCAAATGCCCCATGTTCTATGAAGCTTTTTTAAAATCGCATTGTCCCAAACTATAAACATCCCTAATGTTTTATTTTTGATTTTTTTTAAATTCCTTGCATGATCTAGTTTGAGTATTTGTCCCCTTCAAATCTCATGTTGAAATTTGATCCTTAATGTTGGAAATGGGGCCTGGTAGAAGGTGTTTGGGTCGTGGAGCCAGATCTGTCATGAACTGTCCTCACAATAATGAAGGAGTTCTTGCTCTATTCATTTCTGTGAGATTTGACTATTAAAAGGAGCCTGGCTCCTCCTCCTCTCCCTCCTCTCTCACCATGTGATACTTGCTCCCCTGCACCTTCCCGCATGAATGGAAGCTTCCTAAGGCCCTCACTGGAAGCAGATGCCGATACCATGCTTCTTGTACAGCCTGCAAAGCTGCGAGCCAAATAAACTTCTTTCCTTTTTAATTACAGCCTCAGATATTCCTTTATAACAACACAAACAGACTAAAGTCCTGGCATTTATAAATAATGCTCTGTTTTTTAAAAAATTGACATTTAATAAGCATTTGTTTTAAAAGGAGAAAAGTGGACAAGTATATTCATATTTGATATTCTAGGAAATTGGGAAAGTTAAAATAATTCCTGTAAATGGCTAACATAGACCTCAAATCTGTCTCTTTCTGCAAGTCACACTACTGTTAATATTGATTCTCAATTAATACACATGAACGATTCCCTTATTTCTCTCTCTTTTCCCTTACACCCACCATATGAATAATGCACCAAAATGACCATCTGATCATGTCTCACACCCACTCCAAACACATTGAGGAATCTTTGCTGTCAAATGAATATAATTGATTTTTTTTTTTTTTTTTTTGAGATGATTCTCGCCCTGTCGCCCAGGCTGGAGTGCAGTGGCACGATCTCAGCTCACTGCAACCTCTGCTTTCTGGGTTCAAGTTGCTCTCCTGCCTCAGCTTACCGAGTAGCTGGGATTACAGGCAAGCACCATGGCGCCCAGCTAATTTTTGTATTTTTGTGGAGAGGGGGTTTCACCATGTTGGCCAGGCTGATCTCAAACTCCTGACCTCAGATGATCCACAAACAGACTGAAGTCTCTGAATATATTCCATAAAATCCAATAATCCTTCAACTATCAGATCAAATTCCACCTTCTCCAATCTGGATGAATAGGGACACCTTGGAGTGAATTCAAAAAAGTAGCAACAATGATAGAGAGGAGTCTTTAAAGCATGTTCTTTAAGAAAGTTTGAAGAAATTGAGATGCTTACCATGGAGGGGAGAAGATTTAATGACTGGAGAGCTGTAATGGGAAAATAGATTACACTTGTTGGCCAGGTCCAAGAGCAATAACTGTGGCCAATGCTTGGGAATTAGAGAAAGACGCTTTCAGCCAAAACGATTAAGAAATATTTCACCAATCAAAGACTGGTAGAATCTTTCTTGTATTTTTAATTAAAAATTCTTTTTTAATTGAAAAAGAATTCTTGTTTAATTACAGGATTCTTCTTTAATTGAAAATAATTGTTTTTTACTTGAAAATTAAATTAAAATTCTTCTCAATTAAAAAATAATCTTGTAATTGAAAAGAATGCTTTTTCAATTAAATAATTCTTTTTTAATTGTTCCTTTTTCAATTAAAAATGGAAAAATTTTAAATCTATTATATGTTAACATATTCTCTGTGCCAAAGGCTGTGCTATTTTCTGTTTACATGCATCATCATATGTGAGTCTCTTAACAGGTCTGAGAGCTAGGTGTAATAATTCCCATTTCACATTAAAAAAAAAAAAAGACTCTTAGCTTAAATTCCTTGTTCAAGATATCACAGTCAAAGATTTGGCAGAGGCAGCATCCAAACCAACTTTCGTCTGATTTCAGAGTCCATGCTATCTAGCACCTAGTAAGTTGCCCTAGTGAACTACTCACCTTTGGACGTGTGAAAACCAAGTCTGGATTACACTCAGGGAAATAATAGAATGGGGTTCTAAATAGCTGATGAGCAGTTGAATGAAAACGTCTTTTTACCGTCAATGTTCAGTTTCCTTTAATGATTCCCGTCTTCATGAAGGGCAGGTGCAGGCTGCTTGGCAATGGTAAAAAAATGTTCTCTTGGAGATCTTGTGCTGACTGAAGGCTTTGCCCAAATGCTTGAAGACCCTCTCCCAGGAAAAGTACTCTCCAACCAGTGTCTGGGTCTCTTTGCTTCCAGAATCCAGTTTCTGCCTTTTATATGACTCGGAGTCCATCTGCCAATCTGGACTCAGCAGAAAGGCAAGCTCCTGGCCTTGGAAGACCCAGACTCAAGAAATGGAGCTGCTATTGTTGATTCTAAAGAGGATGACACTAGCAAAGGCATCTTCTTCAGCTCGTCCAATCGCTGGAACATTCCAGTGATGAGACTGCAACTCATGAAGGTCTAGTGAGTTCTTCAGGGAAACGATACTCAGAGTACCACAGGGACCAGCCATCTTTATCAAAGTGCTCTCCAAAACATGTCATTGCCTCAGAGTGTGTCCTCGATGGAGTACTTGTGCTTAAATTCATCCAACTCAAAGGTGTTCTTGGGCTGCTCACATTCATCTCCGCTGAAGGAGCAGGGGTGGCCACCTTTTTCTCCTCCTTCCGCTCAGCCTCGGGCTTCTGCTTGTTTTCCCGTGAACCTTTTTCCGTGGAGTGTCCTTTTTAGGCTGGCTCTCTGCAAGTATTTTAGCATCAAAGTGGGCCATGTTCTCACACAGTTTCATTTCCACCCAAGACAGTCCGGAACTGGGGCTGGTAAAGGTAGGTGAGGAACCAGCAGCTGATAATGGGAATGGCCTGGTAGAAAGAAGATCAGCAAAGTTCACCCACTGCACCGCCTGGGCTGCTGCCTCTGGAGCACTTCCTCACAGCTCCTCATTGCTCGCATAGGTGGCAATAGCATTGCTCTCCCACACAGAGAATCCATCATCATCCTCAAATGCTAGAACCTTGTGGGAAGGAAATTCAGGGGTACAGCTGGTTTGGCCAAAGTAAAAGTGAGCGGAGAGCACGCGAATCTGAGCTCCGCATTACCAAGCAGAATGAGGGCCTGCTTAGCATACACCCGCCCTCCGGTTTTCAGGACGTGTTCAGGCTCCCAGCCGCCTTGGTGATTTCGCAGAGAAAGGGGGTGGGGCTCTCCACGCTGCAGCAAAGTAAGCAAAGTAAACGAAAACATCTTTTTTTTTTTTTTTGAGATAGAGTTTCACTCTTGTTTTCTAGGCTGGTGGAGTGCAATGGCACGATCTCAGCTCACTGCAACCTCCGCCTCCCAGGTTCAAGCGATTCTCCTGTCTCAGCCTCCCGAGTAGCTGAGATTAAAGGCACCTGTCACAACATGCCCAGCTGATTTTTGTATTTTTAGTAGAGACGAGGCTTCACTATGTTGGCCAGGCTGGTCTCAATCTCTTGATCTCAGGTGATCCACCGGCCTCCGCCTCCCAAAGTGCTTGGATACGGGCATGAGCCACTGGCCCGGTGGAAAACATTTTTGAGAACGATTACAGCTGCGGGATTTTAGCCTTCCCAATAACATGAGAACTTTAAGTTTGGAGTAGTTTTACAACATTCAGAGATGAGTTTAAGAGGACAGTTACGATGGAAGCAGCAGAATTAGCAAAAGCAGAGTATGATTTCTCCCTTTCTCCTACGTACGCCAGCATTACAGATGTATCTTATTCTGCTTTATGTTGAAGTTCTTTACATTTGAGGTACTTCAGAAGTGCACAGGGGACATCAACACACAGGTTTCACAGATATGCAAGCCCTCGGAGAGATGTGGAACCTGATGGAATCTATTTCCTTGCCTTCTACTACCACCAGGCACCAATGTAATGAGGCTCATCCCACCAATAAACTGACAATTCTCCTGTAGGTGACTAAAGACTTCCTTGTTTCTAGATGAGTAAAGCATCCCAAACCTTATCTTCCTAGATCTCTAAGCAGTAGCCAACACAGCAGAACAGTTCCTCTTTTCATAAACTGTCTCTTTCCTTGGTTTCTACGGGATCCAAGTATCCTCTTTTTTCTTTTCTCTCTTGAGTAGCCTTTTTAAGTTTCTCCTGCAGGGCTTTCTTGCTATGTGTGGTCCTCAAGCACCTACCTAAGTACTCTTCTAATTCTACCCACTATCCCTGGAGAGTCTCATCTGCTCTATGGCTTTTTTTCCCCCCATTTGTAAAATGATGACCCCGAATCCATCTCTCAAGTAAAGTCTTCCCTTCTGGGCTTAAGGTTTATGTTTACTCACACAAAATTCTTAATTGCCAATCATCTCCAATGTAAATGTCTCAGAATCACTTTAAATTCAACCTGTCCAATACGGAACTCATGATCTTTCCCTTGCCCCCAGCTCTCTTCATTGGGTATCCACAACGCTGAGTAATATACCGCAACCACACTACCACCAAAGACAGAAACATACTTGACACCTCCCTGCCCTCACACAACAAATCCAGTCATCACTGACACCTGTCAATGGGGCTGACTGACTATCATTCAAATCTGGAAGTTCTCTATTGAAATGGCAATGCTTCAGGGAAGCACTTTGTAATTCTATGAAGGACTTAATTTCCTGGTGGAAATTAAAATACATATTAAATTATATATTATATTATTATATTAAAGTACATATTATATTATTTATTTTAATTCTTATTTTAAAATAAGATTATATTTAAATATTAAATACATGTTAAAATACATATTATATTATTAAATTAAAATACATATTAAAATACATATTATATTAAAATACATATTGAAATACATATTATTACTAAAATATATATTACATTATATATTTATTATTACCCACATTATAATACATATTATATTATTATTTATTTTAATTCTTATTTGTATTATTTTTAATTTTTTATGGACTTCTGAAATTATGTGTGTTAGTAGAATATTTTATCTACTAATTTTAATAGAATGAAAGATATATTACAAAAGATATGTCAAGATTGCAGCATTAGGGCTAATAAAGTTACAAAAACTTACTGCTCAAGTCCATCCACTTGGTTACATTACCACTGGCTCCAACCCCATCTCCAAGCACTATCGTTATGGTCATTATTATAACAATGTGATTATAATGATAATAATGATTTCCTAAATGGTCCCATTGCCTTCAGTGTTGGTTCACTCTCATTTTCTACTACCGATCAAAGAAACTGGAAAATAAAATCTATCATGTCACTTCTCTATTTAAAACCCTTGCATATTGCTCTTAGAAAAAGTCCCAGCCATTTTAAAAACTTCACAGAATTCTGGATGAGTCAAGCCCTAGATACTTTTCAGTTTCTTTTTACTCTGCTCCGTGACACTTTACTTCAATTCCCTGTCCTACTGAACTACTTAAGTTTCTCATTTGTTGTCATTCTTTTTCCTACCCATAAATCTTTGCCTAACACCTTCTTATCTCTCACATCTCAGCACAGATGACTTTCCTTGAGGAGATTCCTTTGGTCTTCCTTTCTCTGCCCACAATATTCTATTGTAAAAATTATGATGCTGAAGCATAATTCCCTGCTGAATTTTTTTGTTCCCCCCAACTAAAATGTAGGTTCCAGGGTGGCAGGGGTAGTGCCTATCCAATCTCGTGTTATATCTCCTGTGCACAGTATATTTCCTGACACTTTGCAGTTACAAAATATCTGTCGATAAATGCATAAATTAAGGAATAGATAAATAAGTATATGAACAGTAACCGGGTTCCCATTTTTCAGACTGGAACCCTGTTCGATGCATTTTTATTAATGGTTTTAGTATCAGATAGCAGTGAGTTTAAGTCCTAGCTCTGCCACTTACTAGTAGATTGACAATAGGGTAGTGAATTAAAATGTTCATGCCTTTGATTTATTGTGTCATTGCTGCTGTTAGTTTTTTTTCTTTTTAATAATTTGCAAAATGATGATAATTATATCCACGATGACCTACATTTGTGAGTAGGGTAATTGTGAAGAATGCATGAGTTTCCACGTGGGAGCAGGCATTAAGAATGGGAATTATTTTTGTTATACTCTATTGAGCTGTTCAATCAAGAGACACAACAGGATACCTGATAGTGTACAAGACGTTTGGGGGTTTTGTTTTTTTAAATTCATCTTCGGGCTTTGGGTTGCTGTTAATGGCAGCTGTTCACAGATTAGTCATAAACAGCTTGGTGAAGGAGGCATGAGAAAGATAATGGGTGGTGGCCTGATTACCTCTAGCCATCCTCATGCACAAACACACACCTACCTGTCATGTATGGAAATGTCTCAGAATGTGGGCTCAGCCCAGATCTCAACAAAAGCATTGGTTTCAAAGATTGAGGAAACATAAAAACAACCTCAGAAATCACCCCTTCAGTCATCACAGAATGCCAGTGCTAGAAGAAACTCTAGTCATCATCCCATCCAAATTTATCATTGGAAAATGAAGAAACTTGGACTTAGCAAGGGGGAAAAGAGGTATTCAAGATTACGCAGAAAGTTCACTGCAGAAATGGCATGTAAACATAACCACCACTTCACATGTAGTCTAATCACTACCACCACCATCAACAAGGCTATTATAAACATATTTTTTCCTTTATTAGGGTATAATTTACACATAGTTAAACATCAAGGTATATTTTACACACAGTTTAAATTTATCCTTTAAAGTAAGTTCTGTGAGTTTTGTCAAACACGAACAATTTTGTCACCAGACTATATACTCATGACGCAAAATGTCCACCATCCAAAAGAATTCCTTTGTTCTCATTTATAGTAAGCCTTCCCCTCTCTGCTCAGCCCCTAACCACCAAAGTTCTGCTTTTTGTTGCTACAGTTTTGATTTTTGAAAACATTATATAAATGAAATTAGAATTATACAGTTTGAGTCTGGCTCCCACCACTTAGAATAATACTTTGAAATTCATTCTTGGTGTTGCACAGATTAGTGACTCATTCCTAATGATGCTGAGTAATATCTTATTATGTGGACGTACTAGAGCTTATGTTTAGGGCTATTACAGCCACCATAAACATTCATCTGTGGTTTTTGTGTAAATGTAAGTATTGATTTCACTTGAGTATATATCTAAGAGTGAGATTGCTGGGTAAATACTTACACAGTTATACAATAAGTATATATACTGCCAAACTGTTTTCTTACGTTACATTCCCACCAACAAGGTATGAGAGTTTCAGTTTCTCTATATACTCTTCAGCTCTTGCTATTTTTTTATTCTGTTTTTGTTTTTTTAGCTTTTTAAATTTTGTTTTTAATTTTTTAGTTTTAGATAGGTGGGTAGCAACATCTCATTATGGTTTTGATTTTCATTTCTCTAATGTCAAATGGTGCAGATTATCTTTTCATATACTTGTCCTCCACATGTCTACTTGTATTTCTATTCAAATATTTTGCGCCTTTTGTTTAAATTGGGTTGTTTTCGTATTACTTAGTTTTGAAACCATAATTTATGTATACTGGTTCCAATCTTTTAAGAGATATATGAATTTTCTCCTAATTTGTGGTTTGTCTTTGCTGTTTCTTAACGTGTATTTCTGTCTGTGTCAATCATGTTTTTGATATTATGTCTAAGAAATCTTTATCTAATCCAAGGATACAAATATTTCCCTCTATATTTTTTTCAAGAAATTTTAGAGTATAAGTTTTTACATTTAGGACTGTGACCCATTTTGAGTTACTTTTTATATAACAATATATAGATCAACATTTATTCCTTATTTCTTTTTGTCCAATTGCTTCCCATTATGTATTGAAAGCGTTATCTTTTCTTCATTGGTTGACTTGTGCACCTTCACTGAAAAGCAGTTGATCATGCAAATGTAAGTATATTTCTGGACTGCCTTCTGTTCCATCAATATGCCTAGCCTTTCTCTAATATAATACTGTCTTAATCATTGAGCTTTATAGAAGCCTTGATACTAGTTTGTGTGGTGCCTCAGACTTCGTTCTATGTGGTTTTATTGTTTTCAATTTTTTTGTTATTCTAGTTATTTGCCTTTCCATTTAATATTAAAATTAGTTTGCTTGCTTTTATACAAAATCATGCAAGAATTATGATTAGATCTCTGTTGAATCTATAGATCACATTAGGAACAGTCAATGTCTCCTAATTCATGAATACAATAAATATCTTCATTTATTTAGCAGTCATTTTTTACTTCTTTTAACAGAACTGTATAGTTATAAGCAAACATAATTTGTAGTTATTTTGTTAGACATATATCTAAGAATTTTATGGGTTTGATGTTATTAGAAAAGGCGCATTTTAATTCCAATTTCCAATTGTTCTATGCAAGTATGTAGAAATGCAATTGATTTTTGTAGGTTAACCATGTATCCTTCAAACTTGTTAAATGCACTTATTATTTCTAATAGCATTTTTGTAGATTCTTTGAGATTTTCCACATAGCCAGTCATGCCTTCTGTAAATACAGACAGTTTTACCTCTCCCTTTTCAATCCTTTTACTTCTTTTTCTTCCATTATTACACTAGTAAGGACCTTTGGTTCAACATCAAAAAGGAATAGGGAGAGAGGATATTTGTGTCTTGTGCTTGATCCAAGAAGAATGCATTAATCTTTCATCATTAAGTATGATGTTAAAATCTTTAAGCGTGAGTGTTTTATAGATGTTCCTTAACAAGTAGAGGAATTTCCCTTCTATTGCTAGTCTTCTTAGAGGTATATGCATAAAGACATATTATTTTTTATATATATATGTATATATATATGTATATTATATAATAGATATTGAATCTTGTTGAATGACTTTTCTGTATCTATTGAAATGATTTTATGCTTTTCATCTTTAATCTGACAATATGATAAATTGAATTTATTGATTTTTCAAATGTTGAATAAGATTTACATTTCAGATATAAGCCCTACTTAGTTGATTTGCTAGTACTTTTGGGGGGATTTTTATTTTTATGTTTCTGAGGGATATTAATTTGTAATTTTCTTGTCTTGTCATTTCTCATTCTGATTTTGGCATCAGGGTAATGTTGGCCTCCCAAAATGATTGGGCCAATAAGTTCAATGAAGTATGATCAGTATCATTAGCCATTAGGGAAACGCACATCAAAAGCAAAATTATATCCCACTCCATATCTACTATGACAACTAGAATAAAAAGGATGCAATAACAAGGGTAGGTTATAATATGGAGAAACTGGAATTCTCTTAAATTGCTAGTGGGAATGTAAAATAGTGTAGATGCTTTGAAGAGTCTGGAAGTTTCTCAGAAGTTTAAAATGACTTATCATATGACCCAGCAATTCCATTCCTATGTGTATACCCATGAGAAATGAAAATATATGTTCATTCATACACTTATTCAGGAATGTTCACAGTAGCATTATTCATAATAGCCAAATAATAGTAGAACAAACCAAGTGTTTATCAATAGGTGAATGGATAAATAAAATGTGGTATATCTATACACTGGAATATTATTTAGCAGTAATAAAGAATGAAGTACTGATGCATACTATTATGCAGAAGAACCTTGAAAACATGAAAAGTAAAAGAAGCTGAATGCAAAAAGCCACATACTGTATGATTTGTTTTATATAAAATGTCAGTGGCAGAGTCCAGAGTCCCACAGGAACAATAGCCAAAGCTCAAGCCAAGGAATCAGATGTAAACAAGGAAGGCAGTTAAGAGTCCAGTGGCTTTTGTTTTTCTAGCAGCTGGAGCTATGTCTGAGGGTGGAGGCAACATTTCAAAACAGGTACTATGTCATGCCTCACTTTGGTACACGGGAGGGAGTGAAGGGAACATTTTACAAAATTATAAATTAATTACATGGAAATAGTGACTCCCCCCTAAATTAAGAAGGCCATAGTACAAAATTAATAGTGTAAATATTTCTATACCAATTATGCATAATTTATCTATGCCAGATAAGGGTATAATAATACCTAAATTACAAGGTTTTTGTAGGACCAAATGAGGTAATAAATACTTAATTGATATGAAAGCTATAAATTGTTAAACTATAAATCGAAAACTATAAATTGAAGAGTAACTGTGATCAATTAAAGTAGATTTATCTACTGAGTCAATAATAGAGGTAACACAGATCTGTAAAAAAACAGTTAATCCAAAAGTAGGCCAAAAGATGGAAAATAAAACATCTAGCAACATTGTACATTTAAAAGCAATTATATTAATAATTACATTAATGTAAGCAATCTAAACACATTAATTATAAAACAGAGATAGTCAGATTACGCTGTTTACAAAAAAAAAATCCACTTTAAATATAAAAACATAGATGAGAGTAAGTGAATGCAAAAAGATTTATCATTAAACACACAAAAAAAACTTGGAATGGTTATATTAACATGAGAACAGATAGTATTCAGAACAAGGAACACTATCAGAGATAAAAAAGAACATTGCGGCGGGGCACGGTGGCTCATGCTTGTAATCCTAGCACTTTGGGAGGCAGAGGCGGGCAGATTGCCTGAGCTCAGGAGTTCAAGACCAGCATGGGTAACATGGTGAAATCCAGTCTTTACTAAAATACAAAAAATTAACCCGTCTCTACTAAAATACAAAAAATTAGCCAGTGTCTACTAAAATACAAAAAATTAGCCAGGCGTGGCAGGGTGCGCCTATAGTCCCAGCTACTCGGGAGGCTGAGGCAGGAGAATTGCTTGAACTCCTGGGGCGGAGGTTGCAATGAGCCTAGATCGCGCCATAGCCCTCCACTCCAGCATGGGCGACAAAGCGAGACTCCGTCTCCAGCAAAAACAAACAAACAAACAAACAAACAAGCAAAAAGAAACACTGCACAATCAGAAAGGAGTCAATTAACTAAGAAAACGTAACAATCCTATATGTATAAGCAAGTAACAATAGATTCTCAAATCTACAAAGTAAAATTTGACAGACAAGAAAAGAGAAGTATACAAATTTAAAATTCTAGTTGGAGACTTCAAAACTAGTCTCTCAGTGATTGATAGAATAAACAGATAGGAAATCAGTAAAGATACAGAAAACCTGATTATCACAATTAATGAAAAATGACCTAATTAACCTTTATAAAATACTCCAACTTAAATATAAATTTTAGTATGTGCAGAGGAAACATTAATCAGGATAGACTTTATGGAGTCATTCAACCAACCTTAACAAATTTAACAAAATTGAAATGATGCAAAGAATGCTTTCGTAACTTAATGGCAGTGGCAGATATATAAACAATAATTCATGTTATTGTTTATATAATAGAGATGTGTGCACAGTGAGCACACAGGAAAAGAGATTAATTGTACCACGGATTAAGTCAGGGATGTGGTTACGATGTCTTTCCGAAGGATTTAATGTTTGAAGGATGAATTGGTGGGGATGAATTGGTTCAAGCAGAACAAGTAGAGTGATAAAATAAGTCAAGTTCTGGAGCATGCCTGGTAAGGTAAAACAGGAGGTAACATGGTTAGAGAGTGGTGGGAGGCGATAATGCAAATAGTCAGCATTTGTTAAACATACATGATGCTAAGCTTTTTACAGCATGATTTCATTTATAATTTATTTATTTCATTGATATTTTATTTCAGATTTATTAAAATTTTTGGGACTGATACTTTTATTATCTTTATATTGAAGATGGAGAGCTAAAGTTTAGAGAGTATAAGCAAACTGCCAAATCACATTGTTAGTAGCTGAGAAGATATTAAATTATTCAACAACGATGCAAACACCAACCCAGCCTAGTAGACTGGATATGAGCATCCCAGTACATGCCCAGTAAATACCAGCCCTGGTGAAGTCAGAAATTGAATGCAGGCTACCTGGCTCTAGAACTCGTGCATTAAGATTATACTACTAAAGTGAAGCTAGAGATATTGATTGTGAATGAAGTATGAAAGGCCTTATTTATATGCAATCAGGAGCCATTGAAATTATTAGAGAAATGACAGAGGATGTAAACATAATTATGTTATAGAGTGATAAAAATGGCAGCAATGTGGAAGACAGCCTGGAATGGGGAGAGGCAAACATCAGAGAGACTTTAGATTGTTATTGCAAGAGTCAAGACGAAGCCCCAAACTGTGACACTTACTGTGAAAGTGAAAGAAGTTGATAAATTTTAAGGATATTTAAGAGGAAAATTGATAGCACTTTGTGAGAAAATTGTTTCTGTGGTAATAAAAGGTAAAGAAAATTCACATTTCTAACATAATTTGATGCACAGCAATGTCCTTATCTGAAATTCTAATTAGGGAACAGAAGAGAGAAAAAATTCCTAACTATGAGTTTAAATACTTAATGATTTTTTACTCTCCACTCCCAAACATTCTCTGTTCCTTGTCTCTTCTCTTTCCCCTCCATTTTTTTTCCTTCCAACATGTTCATTAATTAAAACAAATTTTGAGATTCAGTTATTTCACTTCAATCTTCACTTCTAATAACACTGAAGAATTTGAGGTTCATTCCTAGAAATATGCTGTGCTTTTCCATGCTTCTGTGTCTTCACAGATGTCATTCCTCCTACCTGAGGTGTCTTCTCCACACCTTAGTTGCATAGTGAACACCTACACAATCACTTTTCAAGGCCCAAACAATGATTTGCCCATGACCCCCTCCTGCAGGCAACGTTAACCACTCCCTGATAGTCTTCTACAGGAATCTGTTCACAACTCCATTAGCATTCTCATATTTAAATTGCAATTATTTGGTTACGTGTTTGCCACCTCAACAAAGGTAGGTCAGAGACTGTTGTTTTGTGTTTTCTTGTCCCCAGTGCCTGGCAGAGTACCTGGCAAATAGTATAAGCTCAATAAATAAATGTTCACTGAAAAAGCAACTGTTAAATGGATCTATGGCATGAAGATTGACTAATGTATAAGCTACATAGAGGAAGGTGATTAGGGTAACAAAGAGTGTGACCATTCCTCAGCATGTAGACACCATGGGAATGGGACCCCTAGCTGAAGCCACATGCATCCCTTGCAAGACTAGTCTGAAACTTGAGCTGGAATGAACCAAGAACAAGAGAGGGGTTTATGATTTCTTTATGAGGCTTGCAAGGAGGAAACATATTCCAGATGTGATGTTAAAGAGGAACTAGAGCCCTTTAAGGACTTCTAGTTTCCTCATATGATTTCAGCTTCTTACATACTATTCTTCAATCCTTCATGGAACTTCTCTCAGTCCTATTCTGCACTCCCTGATCACGGGTTTTTTAATAAGAAAAGAATTATGAGGGCTTCTCCAGGTAGATTCACAAATAAAAGTACCAGATGCCCGGCTAAATTTAAATTTCAGCTAAAAATGTAAGAAAAAATTAATTTCAGCTAAACAACAAATAATTTTTTAGTATAAGTATTCCTGTGAAATATTTGGTATATACTTATCCTAAAAAAATTCCTCATTGTTATCTGAAATTCACATTTAATTGGGCATCATGTATTTTATCCTACAGCCCTATCTCCAGTCCTATTTCTGCCAAGGATATAAAAGACACCGTGTAAACTGCATGTTTGCTATATCAAACTGAGCAAAAATATAGTGAATGAAATAGGCCAGCACTTTATTCAGAGGCTAATGAAAAAAAGCAGAGTTGGCACAGATGAATCTGTGGGCAAACAGGTTGGTAACATGGTGTTCCTTGCTTGGCCCAGGCATTTTGCCAGTAGCAACCATGAGCATATGCCAGTACAACTTAACAGAATAGCTAAAAGCAGGAACATTGGAATCACACCTTCGTGTGTCCAATTCCCTGCTCTGGCTCATATATGATTTGTAACCCTGGGAAAACTCCTCTAAGCTTAAATTTCCTTGTATAAAATGAGGAAATGGTAGCCTCTCAACGATTTTATTGATACATTGCACCTAACTCAGTACCTGACCAGAGGAGGCAGCCTATTATTATTATTATTAGTGGTAGTGGTGGTGGTGGTGGTCCTAAAATGTCACTCCCTCCTCTAAGACAACTCAATGTGGAATAGAATAGAATAGAATAGAATAGAATAGAATAGAATAGAATAGAATAGAATAGAATAGAATAGAATAGAATAGAATGGAATGGAATAGACAAGTTTATTATTTATTTTTCACTTAGTATTTGCAAAGCACTGTGCTAGTTTTACAAATGTTCTTATCTAAACTTTATAACAACACCAAGAGGTATCATTATTCCTATTTTATGGACACTGGATCCAAAGCACAGAGAAATTAGAAAATATTTTAACGTTACAGTGTCACACATCTTGTAACGGGCAAATCTGAAATTCAAAGTCAGTTCTGTATGATCCCAAAACCCATGCTTTTAACCACTAATGCATACATTGAAATCTCTCCATGAGATTTCAACCCAAATTGTAATTCTTTTCTACCTTGAGAAAAAAAACACTCAGGTGATTTTTTAATTAAGTCCGGAAAAATCTGTAGGAATTAAAACATTTCTTATTTCCTTCATTCCTATACCTTCTTACCAAACTAGAATAGTGTTGTAGAAGAAGGTTCTCTTCTTCTTCCCAGCTTGGAGAAAACCCTCTTTCATAATTTCAGTTTCTCATCTAACCTAAAGCAAATTCACTTGCTTATGGCAGTGGAAGATAAATCACAGCTTTTTAACTGTTATTTATATGGCCAATATTAAGGGCTCTTTACAGTTATCAGGTGTTTCATTTTTATCTCCTATATTCTTACAATGGTGCTGATATATAGGCAGAAATTTATATTATGTCCCTTTTACAGATGTAGAAACTGAGACCCAGAAGGTATCTGTCATTTGCCAGAGTCACACAGATAATAAGCAAAGGAACCTGGTTCCTCTTCTCAGAATTATTTATTAGCTCATTTATTCAATGCATATTTGTTGGGTATCTTTTACAAACAAGGCACTATCCTATATAGCAAAGCCATCTCCCTGAAGAAGACTAATCAGAATGTTTCCCTTTGATATTTTAACATTTCTTGGAAAGACAGACATTAAGTCATCAAAATTTAAGTGCTGAGAAGAAAGAATACAGAGTGTAGAAAAGTTAATCATATAGGGATCTGAATTGGATTTGAGAGTCACAGAAGTTTTCACCAAAGAAAATACATTTTAGCTGAGACCTGAAGCTATGAGGAACAAACCAAGAGGAGAGAAAGAATAAGAACAACAAGCAGGGAAAACGGAGGGTATTGAATCTGGGCCATGCAATGAGCTAGTGTTACTGACAGGAATCGAGGCCAGCTATCCTGACACTCAGAACAGTGCTAGCTTTTTGACACCAGACCTCCAAAAGCAGCTGATTTAGGATTTGTCTGCTTGCCCTATCCAGCTGCTACTCCTAAGAAGCCAGCAAATTTCTGTCTTAAGTTGCTGTATCGACAGCCTTCTCTTATCTATAGAGTGCCCTTTTGATGATTAGAAAAATATGCACCCTTTCCCAGCAAACACGGCAATGTGTCAGGATCCATGGCCTAACTGATAGAGGACACTTGAATGTCATTGCCCCACTAGCCTCTTGGACAATCACAGTGCTCAGTCATCAGTAGTGACCCTGATGACATAAATCTACCTCAGTGAAGGCCTTCTAATGTCTAGATTTTATTAGAGGCTCTGGCCTTGTCTGTCCTATACAAACAGTGGTGATCTAGAGTCTAGAGTCTAGATTCAACCCTTTGTACAAGAGAGACAAGACCAGTGTCTTCCTGAGAAGCTAGGTTGGGGAGGCCTGGGAAGACCACACCACACAAGGTGCAAGTAGAGCTCCCTGATTACTTTCCAGAAGTGGTTTGGTGCCTTGTGAAGAGTACTAACTAGTAGGTAAGAAACATTGCCATAGCCTTGGCTCTAAGATGCTGGATGAACCTCCTTTTGTCCATACTTTACTTAATTTACCCATTTATAAAATGGTCTTTTGACACATGCAAAGTATAAGTATTGGTAAATCAATAAGTTTAGGTATTCCCAAGTCCACATTCCAATTAACTGAATTTATAGCATTCCTCAGGATAACCAATATCATCTAAACTTGAACCAAACTTTATTCTTTTGCGTGTATTGCAAAGGGAGATTATTTTACACCTGAAATACATAGCAGCATCTCAAATCCAATATTCTGTTTCACCAAGCGCAAATATATTTAACCCAGTTAATTATTTCTTTTTTAAAAAAAAAGATGGTAAGGTAGACTTTATTCAAGGGGAACCATGGTGATGGGTATGGGTATAGAGACCACGGCAATGGAGTCTGGCAGTTGGGGAGAGATTGGTCTTAATTCCCAAATTATTTTTTCTTCTTCTTCTGTTTTGTTTTATTTTGTTTTGTTTTGTTTTGGTGTGTGTGTGTGTGTGTGTGTGTGTGTGTGTGTGTTTGGTATTTGCCATGTGCCTTGGTTAATATGTATTCAACTCTATAAAAGATAGTTTTGCCTTCAAGAAGCCTATAGCCTATTGGTAAAGACATTTAAAAAGGACCTAGCAGGTACATCGGAGGATCGTCTATCTCTGTTTGGAAAAACTGGAACAAACTTTCAGAGGAGGTGAAGTCAAAGGTGAGACCAAGACCAAGCAATAGAGTAGGCTCCATGAGGATTCAGAAGTAATAAAACATTCTTCTCTGATTCCAGGCTAGGAATCAACCTAAGTGTCCATCAACAGGTGAATAGAAAAAGAAACCATGATATGTATACACTGGAATACTATTTACTATATGGCCTTTAAAAAGAAGGAAATCCTATCATGTGCAACACAGTTGAACCTGGAGGACATTATGTTACATGAAATAAACCAGGAACTGAAAGACAAAGAAAGACAAATACATACCACATGATCTCATTTACATGCGGACTCTAAACAAGAAGAACTCACAGAGGCAGAGAGAAGAATGATAGTTACCAGAGACTGGGAGTTGGGTAGTGGGAGGGATTGGTGAGATGCTGGTCAAAAGATATAAAATCTGAGCTCAACAGGAGGAATAAGTTTGAGACATCTATTGTACATCATGGTGGCTATAGTTAATAACATTGTATTGTATACTTGAAAATTGCTAAGAGATCAGATATTAAGTGTTCTTGCCACACAAAAAAAGATAAGTATGAGTAATCTGAGTATTAAATAGCCAGATATAGCCTTTGCACAATATATGCATCTTTCAAAACATCATATTGTGCACCATGAATATGTACAATATTTGGCCAATAAACAAATAAGTAGATACACAAGCTGAAAGAGAAGAGAGCTGTTAAAACACTTAGTTCTCCTATGAGAACACATGGACACATTCGGGGGAGCAACACACACTGGGGCCTGTCAGGTTTTCAAGGGGAAAGAGAGCATCAGGAAGAATAGCTAATGGATGCTGGGCTTAATACCTAGGTGCCGGCCGGGCGCAGTGGCTCACGCCTGTAATCCCAACACTTTGGAAGGCCGAGGAGGGCGGATCACGAAGTCAGGAGATTGAGATGATCCTGGCTAACATGGTGAATCCACATCTCCACTAAAAATACAAAACTTAGCTGGGCATGGTGGCGCATGCCTGTAGTCCCAGCTACTTGGGAGGCTGAGGCAGGAGAATCCCTTGAACCAGGGAGTCGGAGGTTGCAGTGAACCCGAGATCACACCACTGCACCCCAGCCTGGTGACAGAGCAAGACTCGGTCTCAAAAAAACAAACAAACAAACAAAATCTAGGTGACAGGTTGATCTGTGCAGCAAATCATCATGGCACATGTTTACCTATGTAACAAACCTGCACATCCTGCTGGCTACATGTGTAGCCCGGAACTTCAAATAAAAGTTGACGGAAAAAAAAGAGAAAAATAAAAGTAAAATAAATAAGACAGTTTGTTGTTGTTGTTGTTGTTGTTGTTGTTGTTGCCTGTTTGTTTTGAGACAGAGTCTCACTCTGTCACCCGGGCTGGAGTGCAGTGGTGTGATCTCGGCTCACTGCAACCTCCACCTCCCAGGGTTCAAGCGATTCTCCTGCCTCAGCCTCCCAAGTAGCTGGGATTACAGGTCTCTGCCACTACGCCCAGCTAATTTTTTGTATTTTTAGTAGAGACGGGGTTTCACCATGTTGGCCAGGATGGTCTCGAGCTCCTGACCTCTTGATTCACCCACCTCGGCCTCCCAAAGTGCTGGGATTATAGGTGTGAGCCACCGCGCCCAGCCAACACTTAGTTCTTATACAATGGGGTCAAGTGTGCTATAGGACAGATGATGAAGTAACAAACTCTGCCTGGAGAAGGGTGGAGTGGTTACCATGAAGGTATCACAAAGAAGGACCATTTGAACTGAGGAATACGTAGGAGTGATCCGAAGGGAGACAAGGAGGAGGGTAGCTGAGGAAGAAGGAAGAGGAAGAGCAGAGGCATGGGGTGTGAAAGGGCATGCCCATGTGGAAACAAGGGATTGTCCCAGAGCATGAGGGAAGGCATAGAGTGTACAGGGAGGGCATAGGCTGGCCTTGCCAATCTAATTTGTTGCCTGCTGCTTGACACTGACGAGTAATTCTACCTGATATCCCTTTAATTATCAATGCTGGCCTTGAAACTAGCCTCAAGAGATTCGCTCCAGAACCCTTTATAGATACAAATTTTAAAAATCAAGAGGGTTTTTCTTTCCCTACATGAAAAATGTTTGGTTTGAATGACAGGGTATGGCTCATTAGTACAGATCCAAAAGCAAGCTGTGCAGACATCTTGTGCAACAATCTAAATTCCAAAGCAGATGATGTCACCTATCTATGCCCTATAAATGGAGCATTGTTTCACATGTATCTGAACAATTTATCTGCACCAATACCCCGTGCTACCAGAATGGCTGTCTCAGTACTTCGCCTGACAGTTGTCCTGGGACTGCTTGTCTTAATCCTGACCTGCTATGCAGGTAAGTGCTTCTGATCACAGCCCATGAATTGTTCAGTAGTTAGCAGTGACTAGAGAAAGCTGATGGCACTGATTCAGAACATAAAAGAAAGAAGGGGTCTTTGGGCACTCCAGAAAGAGCACTGGCCTGGGAGACAAGAGGTGTATCTTCTAACACAAAGAAAGTAGAATTTTAACAAAAACCTAGCCTCTATTTTCAGTGGATGTATGAAGTTTGAAATTTTTTATGTGCTCTTATGATATAATGACACTATTCTAGTATAAATTCCATGGGAGCTGACTGGCATTTATTTTTTGATAATTATACCTAATAATGTTCAATGGTGGAGAATATGTACTCTGGAATAAAACTCCTAGACCTGGCTCTACCACTAACCAGAAATGTGACTTTAGGAATACTATTCAGTCTCTCTAGGCCTCACATATAATTGGGGACATTTAACTTTCTCGTAAAGTTATCATGAAAATTAAATAAAAGGAATGAAACAAATTGGAAGGGTACCTGGTTGATAATAAGCATGCAATAAATATTACCTGCTATTGTTGTCATGTATAATCTCATTTGGTTCTCATAGTAATCCAATGATGTAAACATGTACAGTTTTATCATTTTCCTTTTTACAGGTTAATAAACAGGTTGCAGAGGGCAAGTTACTTGAGCATACATACAGGTGGAAGTGGCACCTGGGAGTGAAACCTAGGTTCCTAGATTCTTTCTACTATTATCGAGCAACTATTTCTTTCCCACCTTTTCCAAGCACGTAGAAGCTCTATGCTGCCTTCTCATTAATTAACTTATTGTTTATCTGCAAAAGACTGTGAGGTCCATTCAGAATGATAGACCAGAAAACAGAGACAGTGCAAACATTTAGTGACAGAATCCTTTGAATGTGATTTGGCTGAACAACACACAGGCAGACATTACAACAGAATTACTCTAGATATGGCCACAGAGATTATTAAGTCCATTCTACTCCTAAAGAAATCACTACAGTGAAGTGAAAGGAGAGATTTGATACCAAGACCAGTCACCACCCTGTCTCTTATAAACTCTGAAACTGGTTAAATCAGTTCACTGCTTTGAACCTCAGTTTCTTTATCTGTAAAATGGGATACTATCAACTTCACCAGGTCAAATGAATATGCTTTTATAATTACTTTGTAAACTATTAAAACTGTACAAATATCAGCAATACTGTTTCTTAAGAACATTATATTCACATTCACTAAGAAACTCAACAAGGTAGTTACTGTAAATAAAGGCTATCCCATATAATACTTGAAAAAAGAAAATATTAAACTATTGGCTTTGAAGATTGTTTCTAGGGTATAAATTCATATTTTAATAGCATTTTTAAAATTTATATTATCTTCTAAAGCACTAGAGGAGAAAGTGAATTATAAATCATTTTGTTGCTATTACTATTAATAGTAACAATAAGACAGAAAATTTATTTATTCATTCTTTCATTTATTATTTATTTATATAAGGTAAGTTTATCTTGGGATTGGTACTGTGAAAGGCTGTATATATATGATATATGTATGTATATATATAATATAGATATATGTATGTGTGTATATATATAATTTATAAAATATCTTTCAATCCTGACAACATATGAGGAAACTGAGAGACGCAAAGTTAAGCACTGTGTGCAAGTTTACATGGCTAATTTTTTGTTAAAGGCAGGAATCAGACAGGTCTATAAAACTCCAGGGCGTGCAATCCACCACACTTTAATACCTCTCAATATATATGGGGTTCACAAGGTAAGGCCAAGATTTTGATTTCCACCCACTCCAATCCCAGGCTTCTTGTATCTTGAAAAGCCAGCTTTTAGTGCCATATTGAAATAACAAGTCAATAGAATTTATTTTGCAAGTAGCCAGATAGAAACACGGGAGAAAAAATCTCATCTTTCATGCAAGAAATTACTGCTTTGCACTTGGCAAATGTCTTTACAGAACAATTGTTTGGAGGTTGTATTATACAATGTGAATAATGTGCTTTGTGGAGTTAAAAAAAAAATTAGGTTCAAACCCTGGGTCAGCCACTTTCTAGATGAGTGATTTCAGGTGAGTCATTTAATTGTCCTGATCATCTGTCTTCTCTCCTGTAACTGTGATACCACTGCTGAGCTGAATGACGATTAAGGCATGTGCTGAAAGCACTGATGCCGTACCTGCACAATAGGCACCTTACACATGAGTTCCGCTTCCACCTCCTTCCCACAATAAAAACAAACCAATCCTTTTGAGTACTTGGGTTGCCCAGCACTTTATGTGAAGGTCATATCTATAGTTCTTTTTTTTTTACCTTGACTCTTAGCATAACTATGCACATAATAGTAGGCTCAGGCCAGGCACAATGGCTCACACCTGTGACCCCAGCACTTCAGGAGGCCGACGTGGGCAGATCACTCAAGCCCAGGAGTTCAAGACTAGCCTGGGGAACATGGCGAAACCCCACCTCTACACAAAATACAAGAATTAGCCAGCTGTGGTGGCATATGCCTTCATCCCTGCTACTCAGGAGGCTGAGGTGGGAGGATGTCTTGAGCCCAGGAGGTTGAGCCTGCAGTGAGTCGTAATCACTTCACTGCCCTCCAGCCTGGGCGAGAGAGTGAAGCCCTGTTTCAAAAATAAAACATTAAAAATGTAGGCTCAAAAATACTATTTGAATGAAGGAACCAATAATCGGATATATGAATAGGTGATGATTAGTATATTGATTTTGGTTATAAGTCCCAAACTGGTGCTTCTATCAAATCTTTAGTTGTGTCATAGTAAACAATAAATGCTCATAGAATTGCCTGCCAATCTTTTTTACTAATAGTTTCCATTTTAGGATATAATATAGATGTAAAGTTTCTGACATAATTTGGCAGCCTCCACACAAAAGGTAGTTACATCTCCTTTATCCAAAGTCAGGGGTACATTGTCTAGAAGTTGAGACTTCTTGAGTTAAAACTTGTGCTGAGTTTGCCAGATAAAATACAAGAAACACAGTTAGATTTGGATTTCTGACAAACAACGAATAATCTTTTAGCATCAGTGTGTCCTAATTATTGCATTGATCTTTCTTATAGTACCAGAAAAGCATTTGTTGTTTATCTGAAATTTAAATTTAACTAGGCATCTTGTATTTTTATTTGCCCTGTCTGGTAACATTACTTGTCAGGGTACAATACAATTAAAAAATAAAGGTCCCACTTTATCCTGTGACCAGGGCTCAAAGGGGAGACCACATGTAGCTACTGTCACTCTTCCATCTCTTCTCATCTCCTGGGAGTAAAGACAACCAAGCAAAGTCAAAAAGCCCCCAAGAGATCTTGAATATAATCAACAGACTCTGGATCCTTGGCCCTCTTTCCAATGGGCCCTTAAGAATCTAGTGTAAGAGGCCTGCAGTTATCGTCCCAGAATTTTCATTACTCTCTATGAGGTCTTCTGTAAGCCTCTTAATCTTTTCACTTTTCAGTTCAGTGAGCTAAAAAAAATGCATACTCTGTAAGATTGCTCAGGGGATAAAATTACACAACATTTGTAAAATCACTATGAAACTACTAGGTGATATGCAAGTGATAAAATTTCTTTGTCATCATTATCGTTATACTATCTTGAATCTTCCAAAAGAAGTGCAAATTGCATAACTTTTCCATCAAAGACTGTGCAGCTCATCAGAGTACTTTAGAATCCAAATCTTAATGCCAAACTGACATGGGTTTGAATTGTATTTCTGCCACTTACTAACTGTGTGACTTTCAACCAGTTTCTAAACATCTCTCAAATTATATTACTTAACCTTTAAATTGGGATAATTGTTCCTACCTTGTAGAATTGCTATGAGGATAAAATAAGATAATCCATGTAGATCATCATAGGCATGTACTCAACAAATATTACCCATTGATATTTCATTTTTATTTATTTATTTTATTTCTTAGAGACAGGGTCTCACTCTGTCACCCAGGCTTGGAGTGCAGTGGAACAATCATGGCTCACTACAGCCCCTATCTTCTGGGCTCAAGAGATCCTCCTGCCTCAGCCTCCCAAGTAGCTGGGATTACAGGTGTGCACCATCACACCTGGCTACTTTTTACTTTTTGTAGAGATGGAAGTCTCACTATGTTACCCAGGCTGGTCTCAAACTCCTGGCCTCAAGCAATTCTCCCATCTCACCCTCCCAAACTGCTGGGATTACAGGCATAAGCCACCTCACCCAGTTGATAATTTATCTTTAATATTATTATTACCATGGGCATGGAGATCATATGGAAAAACAGACATTCTGTATGTCAGTCCTGGCACTGGCACTTACTGGCTGCTTAACTCGGGGATAAGTACTTAGCCTCTGGGAACTTTGGTTTTCTCACTCACAAGGCGGTGCCAGTGTCTACCTAAATATCAATATCAGTCTGTCTATTTGTTTATTTTTACAAATAAATGAGATAATGCATGTGAATATTTTATCCAGACAGGCATTAAATGTTCAATGAATATAACTATATAAGGCTATGAAATTAGTGAGTGGGTCAGAAAGAATCCCAAGCGTTCCCGCCACAAAAAGGAGGATTCCTTCTTTGTTGCTGAGAATCACCTCTGAGATTCTGTTCTGTGTTTCAGACGACAAACCAGACAAGACAGACGACAAGCCAGATGACTCGGGCAAAGACCCAAAGCCAGACTTTCCCAAATTCCTAAGCCTCCTGGGCACAGAGATCATTGAGAATGCAGTCGAGTTCATCCTCCGCTCCATGTCCAGGAGCACGTAAGCACTGAGAAAAACGTTGCTTTTTGTCCAGTTCTCTGTTGATAATGACCACACAATGACCACATGGCATTAAAATATATGAGAAACAAAATTTGTGGCATAAGTAAATGTGTTATTTTTCGTTGAAAAATGTTGCGCTACTTAAAATATATTTTGCATCTGAATCAATTGCCCTGAACTTTTTGGGGGAAAGTACATTCCCATCAAGTGGTTCCATACAGGATTTTTTTTTTTTTTTTTTTTTTTTAATCTCAGGAGCAAATAGGGAGGAGGAAAAACACTAGGCTAAGAAACAAAAAGCCAAGTTCTGATCCTAACTCAGTTGCTATTTTACTAGGCGGTCTTGAACAAGGCCCTCCCACTCTGAAGGACTCTATTTGCTCATATTTTAACTGTAAAGTTAAAATAATAGATGGCCCACCCCTTGTAAGCACTGTGATTATGTGATGAAGGTAAGAGGTAGTGATACGTTCATTAGTGATGGGTGTGATGAGTCCTGCCTATATTTTCTAGCTTGAGTAGCTCAAGAAGATTAGCAGAGACAGTAGATAACCTCTCTTTAAAGACAATCTAGAGAACCTCTCAACATGAGTGTTGGTTTTCATCATGAGGGACTGCCTTCGGGCAGATCACCAATCCCAGAGTCTTCCCAATGTTCTCAGCCTACTTCCAAGCCTGTGTCTAATTCCCAATACATGTTATTTTTGCCTACATAGTTCTGATTTGACACTACTACCTCACTATATGCTTTATTCTCCCCATATTAATCTCCCAAATTTCAGTGCTCCAAGATGAAATTCACTCTTTCGAATTTCCAGGTGCTTTCAATTTCCACTGCTCTAAGCCTCTGCTCTCTAATTTTCTCCCATATAGATCCTTAAGCAGAGTTTGACTAGGTGTGGTATATCCACCTGATACAGAATCCCCTGGGGGAATTTATTTTTTAAAATGCAGATTTCTGCATCCCATTTTGCAACTTTCTGGGGACAAGGCCATGGATATGGTTTTCAACAAGCTTTTCAGGTAATTCTGATATACAGAAATTTTCAAAAGCCATGCCTTGATCAGATGTTCTGGGTTGCATGGATGGGCCTTAAAGATCCACAAAGCCTTTACATTTTTATTAATATTTTGTGTCAGTGTGATTTATTTTATTTTATTTTTTTGCACTTTCCCAGGGAAAGTGTTCATGACTTCTATTAGATTTTCAAAGGGGTCTTTAACCAATAGCAGATTAAGAACCACTTCCATGTAGGAGTAATCAGGGGTTTTGTAATCTCTGATCTGCTTAAAGGGATAGATTGTCATCTGATTGGGCAGTGTTCTACAGGCAATCCTTCTCCACAAATTGTTAAAACTCACAGGTGTTTTTTTTAATTGTTACATTTCCTATTGTGGTTGCTTTTGCAACTGTTATCTTTCCAAGATTGTTAATGTAAACAAGGAGGAAAGTCATAGGCCAACAATAGGAGCACCACCCATTAGATACAAACTAAAGATTAGACCCCAGTTGAATTAGTATTGTTACATTCACACAGCAAAGCAAGGAGTTAGAACATTAATAGTTCTTTTCATTCCTTCCCTAGGGAATTTTCCAAGTATAACATAGGACATTTTTCTCTGTGTTAACCATAAGAGTCGACTCTCTGATATGCTAAAGAATTGCTGTCCGCTCTACGCTCAGAAATTGCCCTTCATCTACTGGTTTCCCTTTCCCTCATTATATTCTGAGTAAATGGCCTTCTTTCTGTTGCTAGAAATGATTACCATCTCATGCTCTCTTCCCTTACTCTCCCTCCTTCCTAAAATACTCTCCTTTTCTCATGACTAGTTCTTGAGCCTGCAGCTAATCTAAAATCACTTCCTCAGAAACTATTCTATGACCATTGTTGTTAATACTGTCCTCTTCCATTCCCACTGCTTGCTATTCTCTATCACTGTACCTTGCTGCAGTGTCATAATATTTGTTACCATCTGAAATGACTTATTTATTTTTAATCAAGTAGCAAGTGAAAGTAGAGACCAGATCACGTGACTGGTTGCAAGAGCACAGTACCTGGCATACAGTGTCAGGCACTTGAATTAATTAATTATGGAAAGATATCTTGCAGATCAGACCTAAAGCCCATCTACCTCAATTTGACTGAGAAATCCTGAAGGATCTTTGCTCAAAGACACAGCAATATCTGCTCAAGAGATAAATCTGTGGATGGTAGAGCCAGGACCTAAGACATACCCATAAATCCCTGTTCAAGGGAAGACCATAAGCAAAATAGGGGGTGGAGGATAGGAGGAGACATCAGAAAGTATTGCTAAGCACTTAACATGTACAAAGCAGGGACACGGATTGTGAAGGAAAAGTCTAGGTTCTTAATCCCTTCTCCTCAAATAATTTGCAGTCCTTATGGTAAAATTACTTAAGCCAATGCAATAACTAAAAATGCCTAGCAAGGTAAATGTCAGCCAAAGATCACAGGCAGTTTTCAGCGAAAGGAGTTCTCAATGGGTCCAGTGTGCTTAGGGAAGTGTTTATGGCAAAAGCAAGATGTAATTTGGGCCTTGAATGACTGAACAAGATTTGATTTGGAAGAGACAATGAGAGGAATAACAAAGATTCATAAGGGTGGGAATTTTACTTGATTTACTCCAATATGTCTGATGCCTAAGTGGTGTGTCAGATGCATAGTAAATGCTAGAGACATGCTTTTGGGACAGTGAATAGACTGGATTGTTCTCTCCACTTGCTTTTGGATCACCTTGGAGCTACCTAGACTGCATTTTGCTCATCATTTTTCTGAAAAAATATACATATTCTTAACTCGTCTCACCCTTTGAGAGCCCTTAATTCTTGGGAATATTTTCCCCTCTGGGTTCCATGATGTATTTTCCTGGTTCTCTCTCTACCACTAGCCATTCTTTCTCATTCTTTTTATTTGACTTTTCTTCATGCACCTGCCCTCCAAATATCATTGTTCCTCAGAATTCCAAATGTGCTTGGTTTTTCACATTGCAGTTTACACATTGGGAATACTGCCTATAATCTAATGAGTTTCAAATTCACATTTCTGTTGTAACTTTTTCCTGAGCTCCAGATGGAATAACTGATTGCTTGCTACAAAATTCCATCGTTTTTCTACCACTATTTCAAATTCCACTGGTCTAAACCCAAGCCCATCATCTCACTCAAAACCTTCCTCCATATCTCATTAAGTCACATCATCATCCACCTAGAATCCAGAAACCTAAGGATCTTCTCAAATCCTTCCTGCTCATCACCACCTTTATCGAATTGCTGAATATTCTACCGTATATACCTTCCTTGGGTATATGTATATGCACCCTATATACATTTCTCTTTCTCAGCTCCACTGACAAGCTGGTCAAGTTGAGCCCTTCATCATCTCTTTCCCAAGGTCCTTTTATTGGTTTTCTAAAAAGTTCCACTTTTTTCTGTCTCTCTCTTTATTGGATTTCTAATAAGTTCCACTTTCTGTCTCACCAATTCATCTTCTACCTACTACCAGAACTTATATCAGAAAAATGTAAATTTGGTCATATCACTGCCATGCTTGAAAGTTTTTCACAAATTTCCATTGCTTCCGAAATACAAGCAAATGCATAAATGCATTAGGCTGATGTCAAAGGTCCTTCTCTGATGCCAATGTATCTTTCAGTCACATTTCTCACCTCTGCAACCTGAAGCCCCAATGACTAATGAGTTTCATTTTAAAGCAGGTCATGTTTGTATAAACCCCCAATATCTGTGTATGTGATTTTTCCCTCTGCTGAAAATGCCTAGCCCCAAAGCCAAAACCCCACTCTGTTCACTTGGCAAGTCTAATCATTTTCTAAAGCCCAATTCAGAAACAAACTCTGTAAAAAAGTCATAGACACTTAACATCAGAAATTTCAGTTTTTCATATTCAGGGATTTCATAATCCTTTGCAGAAATCGTCATAACAACTTTTATCCCCACATTGTATTAAATTACTTGTATCTGAGTTGTCTGTTTTCTCCACTAGACTATAATTCACAAACCATATTTTAGTTATCTTTTACGATCTCAGCAGATACCCTGGTACCCAGTCTTTAAGCCATAGGGCATCATGTTTCTAGCATTTAGTAATGACTCGGGAGACCTCAGTTTTTAAATTTTCTTTGCAACTTACCAGCCATGTGCTTTGGACAGGTTGTTTAATCTTTAAGCTTCAAAGGTTTTCTCACACATAAAAAGAGATAATAAAGATGCATTCAACAAATATTTATTAATTTCTACTATTTGCCATGCACTGTTCTAGGTGCTGGGGATATATTACTGGAAAAATATACCAAAATATATGTCTTTATGGACTTTATGTGTGAATAGATACCTAACTAATGGGTTTGTTGGCAGGTGCAAAAAGATAATTATGCATAAATTACTCATCCACTATGAACTATGTGGATATTTTAGGTCTTATTTCTTTCTGACATAGAAAAATCTAGAGAAGAACAGTATGGCTCAAATATTATACAGCACCTTAGTGATCATTCTAACACTCCTGTTCAGTCCGAATTGTAATTCTTATTTTCTCTTTTTTTCTCAAGAGGATTTATGGAATTTGATGATAGTGAAGGAAAACATTCATCAAAGTGACATCCTCAGGTGATTTTTCACTTAAAATTTACAACTGAAATAACAGTGTATTGGACAAAGGAAAAAGAGTCTGTCTAGTTTTATTTAATAATTTTGGTTACCCATGTCTACCTACAAGCAGAAAAAGTACATTTTAAAAAATTCTTACTGTAGTTTTTAAAATTAATTTTAAATGAATGTATTTTTATCATGTACAAGTTTCTAACAATAAAATTTTCTTAAGACAGGAGGTACAACTGTGAGATGAAGTCAATAAGGATGGCAAGTTTGGAGACGTGGTTCCTGTCACAAATCTGCTAGGAACTTGCTTTGTACAAGTTCAGCCTGTGAAATGAGGGGCTAGCACGCACTAACAATCTAAGGACCCACGTAATCATGCAGTTAGTTACTCATGAGAAGAGTGAAATTTGCTGAACCTAATTCAAAGAGAAAGGATAACAAACTTTCTATCTCACGCAGTTAGATATATGGGCAAACAATATAGTTTGAGTGCTCAGAAATACTTGCTTTTTCCCTACTCGGGTCTCTCCTGAAAATACCTATTGAAATACAAAAACAAAAGTGTTAGATCTGGAAAAGTAGTAATATTAGTAGCTGGTATGAACTGTGTTCTTACTCTGTTTTAGGCATCAAGCTAAGTGATTAATGACTAAGTGCTATGTAGTATTTAATTCATAATCACTATGCACAATAGATATTATTATTCTTAAATTTTATAAATAAGGAAATAAAGGCCCAGGGAGGTTTGCTAATGTGGCTATATTAATAAAGGAGGAAGACAGAATTCGAATTCAAGCAGCCTGATTCCAAGGCCTGTGCTGTATCTCTAAGCCATAGTGCTACTGGAAACAGAGCAGAATAGTATAGGAGAAGGCAGTGGAGAATAATGATTAAGCTAAGTAATCTAAGTCATACCTCAAGATGTTCATAGAAATACAACACTACCCCTTTGCTTAGTTGAGTTACTTTATCTGCATATTCAGGAAGCATGGCCTTTCCCAACTTCTGTTTGTGATCTTGTCTGGAAATGCTCCTTTTCCCCATTGGCTCCATTTCATAATCCGGGTATGATTAATGTAAGTTCAGAAAGTTACTATTATATTTCCCCGGAACTTAGCCCACCCATTCCCATATGCTTCTAAGGATGAGAATCAGGCTTGAGCATTGAAATCAAAATATGCCCAACCCAGACTCTCCTGACTCTTACCCTAAGGCCAATTAAGCTTTTAAACTCAGTCACTTATGTTTGTATATTTTCATTCCCATCTTCTCCGAGAACAGCCTACCTCTTCTTGCAGGTGTCCTAATACTTTGCCTTCATTCCAGCTTCTGGTACACACCTATAATTTTTGGTACCCACACCCCAAATCCTTGGAGTACATCCTACAGGTCTGGTCTATGATGTAGTCTAATAGCCAAGGCCACATGGAGGAGCAGAAAGAGCAGAAGACATAGACAAGATGTAAGTTCAACTTCTAAATCAGCCACTTAATGGTTATGTAACCATGGTCAGGCCACTTTAGCTGCCTGAGCCCCACTTTTCTCCTTATGAATTTTTAAAACGTAGGGAATCTTAATGCCATAACTTTTTAAACTGCACATGAAAAACTTGGAATTGATGCATGAACCAACTTAAGATGCCCTGATGAGCAGGGAGGAATGGCTCAATCTAGGGATGTAATATAAAAAACATTAAACTAGGGAGAAGGAAGCAACTAAGGGAGAGACTAATTTTTGTATTTTTAGTAGAGACAGGGTTTCACCATGCTTCCCAGGCTGGTGTTGAAATCCTGGCCTCAGGTGATCTAAGTGATCTGCCCACCTCAGCCTCCTAAACTGTTCCGATTACAGGCATGAGACATGGCATGCAGCCAGCATTTCCTAAATTAAGATAGGTAGTTGGATAGATAGATCTTATGTTTCTCTTATTAACATTTTGTTTTTGTTTTTGTTTTTTTTTGAGATGCAGTCTCATTCTGTCACCCAGGCTGGAGTGCAGTGGTGCTATCTCGGCTCACTGCAACCTCTGCCTCCTGGTTCAAGCGATTCTCCTGACTCAGTCTCCCGAGTAGCTGGGACTATAGGTGTGCATCACCATGCCTGGCTAATTTTTGTATTTTCTTTTAGTAGAGATGAGGTTTCACCATGTTGGCCATGATGATCTCGAACTCCTGACCTAGTGATTCTCCCCGATTAGCCTCCCAAAGTGCTGGGATTACAGGTGTGAGCCACCACACCTGGCTGATCTCTCCCTTTTTTTTTTTTTACACGTTTCTTTAATGCTTCTTTAATCCACACCTACTATATCAATCAGCCAATGCTACTAAAATGAATAACTGGCTGGCTATTGAGAAGTTTATGGACTCAGCAATCACATAGCTCTGTGTATCTCATAACTGTGGAAGGAAATGATAAAGTTATGTATGAAGGGGCCTTGGGAATGCCTTGGAAAAGATAAGAAGGAGTATCTGGAGGAAGGGATAAGCATTATGAATGCTCTACAAATAAGGTGAACTCTGAGAGAAGAGATTCTACACACAACCTGATATGATGAGTAGAGAGAGGTACAGTATTTGGAAAAGTATCCAATAACTGAATACCTGGTTCATCTGAGAACCTCTCAGCCCCTACTGAACAACATGGGCATGATTTTTACTGGCCTTAATATTTTCAATAAAATTAAAATTTTAACTCCACTTGTCCTGCGTTGTTTAAAACCATATGAATTCAAGTCATCTTTATTTGTGTCTTTTTTTTTTTTTTTGAGATGGAGTCTCGCACTGTCGCCCAGGCTGGAGTGCAGTGGCGCAATCTCAGCTCACTGCAAGCTCTGCCTCCCGGGTTCACGCCATTCTCCTGCCTCAGCCTCTCTGAGTGGCTGGTACTACAGGCGCCCGCCACCACGCCCGGCTAATTTTTTGTATTTTTAGTAGAGACGGGGTTTCACCGTGGTCTCGATCTCCTGATCTCGTGATCCGCCCGCCTCGGCCTCCCAAAGTGCTGGGATTACAAGCGTGAGCCACCGGGCCCGGCCTTTATTTGTGTCTTAAGTCATTTGATATTTTAAGTATAAATTTTCTTTCCTGAATAAAAACAAATTTGGACGAACCTCACTGGATTACTAAAATTATCAAAAGAGGTAATGGATAGAAAGTCACTTTATGAATTCTTAATTTTTATACAAGTGTTTTGGATTAAGGCAAAATCTACTATAGGACACACTAGACTTTTATGCTTAGACTTGCTCAGTCACAGCTTCCTAGGGAGGGATCTAGGAATAAGTAAGTCAGACAGGAAATTCCAATGCACCCGATGAGCAAAACTGCCCATGGCCACTTGATTACCTTTTCATGTCACTTGATAACCTTTTCATGAAGTCTTATGGAAAATTTTTCTTTTAGAAATTAGGCAAAAAAAAAAAAAAAAAAGCCTTCCCTAAAGTCAGATTCCTCTTTTCTGCTTATAAGATTTATGTGATGGCTGGGCACGGTGGCTCATGCCATTACAGGCGCCTACCAAATCCCAGTGCTTTGGGAGGCCGAGCGGGCAGATCACCTGAGGTCGGGAGGTGGAGACCAGCCTAACCAACATGGAGAAACACCGTCTCTACTAAAAATACAAAATTAGCCGGGCATAGTGGCACATGCCAGTAATCCCGCTACTCGTGAGGCTGAGGCAGGAGAATCGCTTGAACCCAGGAGGCAGAGGTTGTAGTAAACCAAGATCAAGCCACTGCACTCCAGCCTGGGCAACAAGAGCGAAACTGTGGCTCGTAATCCCAGCACTTCGGGAGGCTGAGGCTGGCAAATCATGAGGTCAGGAGATAGAGACCATTCTGGCTAAAACTGTGAAACCCTGTCTCTACTAAAAATATAAAAAATTAGCCAGGTGTGGTGTCAGGTGCCTGTAGTCCCAGCTACTCGGGAGGCTGAGGCAGAAGAATCACTTGAACCTGGGAGGCAGAAGCTGCAGTGAGCTGGGTGGGATCACAGCCACTGCACTCCCGCCTGGGCGACAGAGAGAGACTCTGTCTCAAAAAAAAAAAAAAGATTTATGTGACTTAGTTTTTTCTTTTTCATCACCTATCTATCCAGAAACTCAGTGAAACTGGTGACTCAACTTATCCTTAGGAGTTTATTCAATGTACATTCTCCCTTCATTCTTGTTTCTGATTCTTTCTTTATATACTTTGAATTTTTGCTTTTGTTGTTGTTGTTGCTCATTTCCTCAAATATGTATTATAGCTGATTTTATTATGAAACCTCTTCTATTTTAAAGTGCAGAAGCATAAAAATTTTAAGGAAAAGGTTTAAAGTTCTTTGGTTTATTTAACGTCTTAAACCCTCTCTACTTGATAATTGTTTTCCTCTCTTTGGTTTGTGTTTCAAAGGACACACCCATGTGGCTCCTGGACGATCCAAAAGCAGCCAAATCCTGCTTTTCCAGTTCTGCTTCACAAGTCCTCCAGGACAGAGCCCTCAAAGCAACTCCCAGCGAGTTCTCAGGATTCAGGCTCTGGCTTCAGCCAAACAGAACTCATTTTGAACACCCTGACTGCATTTTTGCTTTTAGAAAGTTAGAATAAATATGGTGCTTTGGGATCACATAGTTGATGGAGAAGATTTGTGTTGCTATTAGTAATTTTTTCTGGCCACGTTTAAAGTTTTAATGATGCAAATATATATATGTATCTCTTGGTGAATATTTAGATATTTATATATTCAACAGGATAACCAAAGAAGGGTTCAAAATAAGAGGACTAAAGCCCAGATAATGTAGCAAGTTCAAATTCACAGAGTCAATAAGTGACAGAAACAGGATTAAAATCTGACCTCAAAACAAGCTCTCAACTCCTAAAAATGTATGCCGTTTCAGGGTTAAAACTTTTACACATCTTTTTTGGAAAGTATTTTAAAACTATCTGAGCCCCCTCTCCTACACTAGTAAACTTAAAAACTGACCTTTTTAAAATTAAAGAGTCACTATTTTTCTCATAGAATAGCAGTGTCAGAGATGGAAGGGTCATTGAAATGTTTAGTTTCAGCCCTTTCATGCCACCACCTTATTACACAGAGGTGGATCCTCTGCAGCCATGGCTGTGGTTCTTGCCCACTTACCAGAAGTAAAATGTGACATAGCAGAGCTAGAAATACGGTAATCTCCCAGAATTGTTTAATGCGGACAGTAAGACAAGACTGAAATCTTATCGTAGAGCAAGATGCCAGTTAAAGCAGTGCTCTAATCTAGAATAAAGTTTCTACGTGCTGCTTCTACTGAGTTCTCAAAAGCTATCTTGGGTTTTGTCCTTCCCAAACACATAAACTCTGAAAGTAACTCAAATGTATGTTTAATAAATCTTTTGTTTGTCTGTCTTCCTGTTTTTACTTAGCCAGAAGAGGTCTGCATGCAGCACAAAGAATTTCAATAATATAGGTAGATAAACCAAGAGTGAATTCCTACTAAATGTTGACAAATGCATGTTACTTTCTACAATAAATTCAGACAACTCACACTCTGCATTTTCTAGGGATTGTGTCAATTTCAAATATCACATCCCACTTAACTAAATACTTAGAATGTCTATTATATTCAGTATCTGGCACACAAACTGCTTCTCCCCATCAAATGTGGCTGCAAAATCTCTTTTCCGATATTGACTCACTGATTTGTGCCTGGACAACACATTTACTACAACTATATTAATTAATACACTACCTATATGTGAGAAACACACTCTACCAGAACTTTTCTGCATTTATCTTCACCTGTCTATTGTACATTTTGAAATCACTTTTTCATGTTGAGGGCTGGGAAAGTGCCATATCAATATGGGATTTGATAAATTCCTAACAGGTCACCGACAAGGATCTCCAATGATCTATAGAGATTTTGAAGATTTTGCTTTACAATGTGTGTTTCCTCTTCCTCCCCTTCATTGCCTTCTTCCCCTACCCTCCAAGAAGACCCATGTCTTCAGCCAGCAGGTACACCTGTTCTTAAAGATCAAGAATCTCTTTCATCTGCATAGAATTTTTCTTTTGCGACTCTTTCCCACTATCATCTCCTTGTAACCTCATAACCGCAATGTGATTGAAGTGAATTAGGGAGGCATTGTTTTCTGCATACGACAGGTGAAGAAACTGAGGCTCTGGGAGGCTGATTGGTATCATGCCTAATATACCAAAACTGGTAGAGGCTACATGGGAACTCCAACCAGGTGTGTCTAACTCCCAGCAGGGAATTCCCCTCTGACATGCTGAGGACACAATCTACATCATCACTATTCTGTCCCAAATCCCAAACTTTCTATCATGACTCAAGTACTTGAGGGAATTTACACTTGGCTTTTTACAGAAACGCTGAGTAGATAGAGTAATTCTACTTAAATAAAATTCAATTCAGATTACTTCCTTCTGCCATTTCCCATCTCATTTGAAGCAAACACTACACTTTAAAATTTCCTTACAATGGTGGCAAAGATCCTATCTGAGCTATTCACTTCCCTTCCTTTCTCCTACTCATTATCTTTCTCTTTTCACTCCAGCCATATTGGGATCCTTGTCAGTCTTTAAACAGTCCAAGTATGTTCTTTTTATAGGGCCTTAAATTTCCTCTTCCCTGTGCCTAAATTACTCTTTCCCAAGATGGCCACATGGCTTGCTCCTTCATTTATTAAGGTCTTCTCCTAAATATTACCTTCTCAGTGAAGCCTTCATTGATCATTTTATTTAAAACTGTGTCTTCTGCCCTAATGTGTCTATCTTCTTTGGCTGCTTAATTTTTCCTCCTATGGATATATATTTTTTAATATATATCTTTTAACACAATGTTAAAACTTTATTTATTTCATTCCTTTTTCTGCCTACCTTCATTAAAATGTAATCTCCAAGAGGCAAGAATTTGGCCTCTTTTGTTCAATGTTCCTGGTGCAATCATGAGCAATTAGAACAGTGTCTAGCAGAGAGCAGCTGTTCTGCAAATGTTTCTTGTATTTTGCAAGAAGTGAAGAAATTTAAATGATAGAGCTTCTACCCAAGGGCAAGATAGTAAGGGTACACAGTTGAATATCCCGTGATTTTTGCTTTCAAGTAGCTCACAGTCTTGATGCAGAAGATATGCGTGCATAACCAACTAAATATACGCAACACGGTACAGCATAACAGAGGCACGGACATGGGAACGTGGGAACCAACACAAAGAACAATTCATGCTCCCTCGGAAATCTGGAAAGATTTCTCTGATGTAATAATATTTGATCCATGACTTGATGGATGATAAAGGATTTGAAGACATGGAGAAGGACAAGGAAGGGCATTTCAACCACAGAAGAAAGCTTAAACCAAAACTCAGACTATGGCAATGCTTGACATTCAAGGATAGCCTTACCTACCTTTTTTAAGAAACAGATTTCATTAGGATACCTTCCATGCTTGGTCCTGCATAAATGTTACCTCATTGAATCCTCATACTTAGTACAAAAATTAGATATGATCATTCCATTTTGAAATGATGCAATTGAGAATCTGACAAGATCACCCAGTTGAGTAACACTGGAGCCAAACTTGAACAAAAGTCTGTGTGACTGATTTCCTTTTGTATTTATTTTGGGAGTGAGAGGAATTACTTTCTTTTTAAAAAAATTAATTTCATTTTATGTTCTGGGATACATGTGCAGGACATGCAGTTTTGTTTCATAGATAAACGTGTGCCATGGTGGTTTGCTGTATCTATCAACCCATTACCTAGGTGAGAAGAATTACTTTTTAATATGTACTAATTGACAAAATGTTTTCTTCAAAATTTAGATCCAAAAATTATTAAAGTGGCATATGTTACCATGTGAGAGGGGAAAATGAGGGGAATATGGAAATGTGTGTATACTTCTAAAAGTTAACAATCTCCCACACTAATCCCATTATTCCCAAACCAGCCATATCAGCAACCAACATTGATGCTGTTGTCCCTGCCTGTTCAAACATATCCAAACATATTCACCTGTAGAGTGGGGTTTGGGTGAGTGCTTTACTCTGCAGCTTGACGGTCTTATTGAATAATTTCTCATGGCATTTAGTTTAGGTAAAGAGATAGAAATCTTTGAAAACTATTCAATATCTCATTATTTCCCTATTGATAGACTTTCATATTGTTTCTATTTTTTTGAGTTTCTCAAAGGATTCTGCAATAAACAAGCTTATAGGTATAAGCACATGCGCTAATATTTATATATAAACATTTTTATTTAATGTTTTTATAAAAGATTTTCAAAAATTGAATTGCAAGATCAAAGGACATTTTTAAAAATGCTAATGGACATTGTGAAAAAGCCTTCAAAATGTAGCCACTCCCTTATTGGCCCAAATGGACACTTTATTGACTCACAGCATATAAGCAATTTTCTAAACTTCTAACTAATGAACAAAAACAGCATGCATTTAAAGTGTACACTTAAATAATTCAAACATATGTATATACTCCCAAAATCACACAATTTAAATACTGAACAATCTTGGAGCTCACAAATAATCATCAAAGATACAAATAATCATCAAATAATCCTACATAAACCCATAATTACGTTTTGAAAGACTTTCTCGGGAAGGAAGGAAGATGGTTCTCTTGGAAGCTGTCACAAATGTGTATCAACTGGGTGAGGGAAGGTTCCTAAGGAAGGGAGACATGTGCTGAGATCCCAAAAGAGAAATAATAAAGTGGTTGTATAGGACAAAATTCATAAGGCAATGAAGGAGAAGAGGCATTTATAGTTGAGTGAATGGCATTTGCAAAAGCCCTGTGGTAGGTATACTGTGCTCTAGCCATGAAGAAACGTCAAGGTGGCTGGAAAGCAAATAAGAAGGAAGAAAGTAAGTCTTACGGGACCTCATAGGTTATGGTCAGGATTTTATTCTTAAATCCAAGAACGATGGAAAGCCACCAAAGGGTTTTGAGCATTGGAACACATATGATCATTGCTGCATTTTAAAAATATCAGCTGGCTGTTGTGCAGGCTAGATGGAGGGGTCCAGAGTAAAGCAAGAACAAGCCAAGAAGCTCTTGAGCAAGGGAGGGTCAATGCAGACAGAACCATGTGGAAGGATTCAAGAGAATATTAAGACATTAGGTTGACAGGACATGGTGATTAGTTCAATACGACGTGTCAGGGAGAGGGAAGTATCAGGAATGACTCGTAGGAGTCTGACTAATGCAAGTGGATATGGTTGCATATGCAGTGTTGCCACTCAGGTATATGGAGAACATTGGATACAAAATTTCCCAAGGCTTTCCTGGGCTCTAAGGATAAATACAGGGCCATGACCATGACACCCAATGCATGGTTTGACCTTGGCTAGTGTCCCTGTGCTCCTGCTCCCCGGGCTACAGCCACACAGGCGGTGTTTCAGTTCTTTGAAGAAGCCAGGTTCTCCTTATCCTCAGGATATTCATGCACTCAGTACCTTCCACACAGAAAATTATTTGGTTAAGATGGGTTCTTTCAACCTCAAGTCCCAACTCGGCATGTCCATAGACATGACCTAAAATAAACAGGAAACCTCTTGTCACTATTACCTTTCTTAGGATCCTATTATTTTCCTTTATTGTTATTATCATAACTTATAATTCTCCTTTTACCCATGTTTATTTGTGTGGTTTCTATCTATGGAGATATGGGTCATGACAATTTATTACTGTATGCTTCCTGTCCAGCAAAGATCCTGCAACCAATATTCAATAATTATTTGCTGAATCAAAAATATATAGAGGAAACAATTAATGACCAATAGCTGTAACTGTTATTATGGTCATCGTCAGTATCAGAAAGCAAGTTCTCATTTGATAATGAGACAGTTAAGGACAGAACAAAGAATGCACCATTTAACAATGCTTGAAATGAAGTCAGAGGTAGTTACTAGAAAGGGGGAGCATCAGGTAGTTGCCATTTAGTTGTGAATTCCCAGTGAAAAATTTAATGCAATAGAAGGTGTTGATATTTCTTATTATCTACCTTGCATATATACACAAATGGTTTCCTTGATTTTGCTAACAACATACGAGCGCCCTCTGCTGTCTTTAATCTGCCTCAATAGCCTGCGAGCTCTTCATCTGGTTGCTTTCTAAAATAAAAAATAATGTAGCAACTAAATTGTACGTACCTGTCTGTTTGTGCTGCCTATCTTAGACATGAAACTAAGAAATCATATAGTTCATACCTTGCATGGCTTGACCGCCCAGCACATAATAAAAAGGGATTTACAGCTAGCTCAGGGAGAACAATCATACCCTAGGCATTGTCTTGGGTCCCTAATCCCATCTTTGGAAATGACACTTCTCCGACCTCAGTCACCTGAGATACCAACTGTTCTTCCCAATTGAAATGTGTGACTAGTTATCAAAATTTTAGACATCATATAATTCTGGACCTTGCACTTCCACTTTCAAGGTTTTTCTGAATACATAAAGACAAAAATATGTGCAAAATATGCATGCTCACTGTAGCACTTTTTATAATAACAAAAATATAATTAGATATTAGAAACAATATAATATACATTATATAAATTAAATTAATATTCACATAGATAACAATTTAAATAAGGCATATGTCATTCATATGTGCAATGCATCATTCATATATGTTTGTAAATATTTAGAAAATGTCTCGAAAAAAGCACATCAAAATGTGAACAGTGGTTTCCTCTAATTTGTGGAATTTATGGATGAAGAGAATGAAAGTTACTTATATGCATATATGTAACTACAGTTATACACAATTATAATTGTATATATTATAATTATATATAACTTATGTTAATTATATTCCATATAATTATATGTGTATTATATATTTCTATATTCTGATGATCTTTAAAATAATTTTTAAACTTTTTAAGATAACTATAGATTCACATGAAGTTTTAAGAAATCATACAGAGCAATCCAGCATATTTTCTACCAAGTTTCCTCCAATGGTAGTGTCTTGCCAAACTATGCTACTACATCAAAACCAGTATGCTGACATTGATACAGGTAAAACACAGAACATTTCTGTCCTCATAAGCATCTCTCATACAGCTCTTATATAGCACACTCACTTCCTTCCTGCCCCCACCCTCTCCTTAACCCCTGGAAATTAAAATTTGTTCTTTATTTCTATAATTTTGTCATTTTGAGAATGTTACATAAATAAAAGTATACAGAATTTAACCTTTGGGGTTTGACTTTTTTTCACTTAGCATAATTCTCTAAGGATGCATCCAAGTTACTGTGTATATAAATAGTTTGTTCTCCTTTTTTGTTGAATAGTATTTCCTTACAAAGATGTCCAAAATTTATCCATTCATCCACTGAAGAACAACTGTGTTGTTTCCAGTTTTTGGCTACTAAAATAAAATTGTTATGACCATTTGTGTACAGGTTTTTGCATAAACATAAGTTTTTGTTTCTCTGGGATAAATGCCCAAGAGTACAATTGCTGGGTTTTATGGTAGTTGCATGTTTAGTTTTTTAAGAAAATGTCAAACTATTTTACTAGAGTAGCTGTACTGTTTTACTTTCACACCAGCAATATGTGAGTGATCCAGCTTCTCTACATCCTCACCAGCATTTGGTGTTGTCACTTTTATGATAATGTTTATCATCAGTTTCTGCCTGCCTTCCCAAACATAATTTGTCCCCAGATTCCTTCTTAATCACTCTCTTTGATACACTCCTGGAAAAAAAACCTTCCAACCCAGTAAATTGTCAGATTACTGCTATTACTCAGAGTACAGTGGCAGAGAACTTTATCCCCCAATTTTTCCATTTAATACCTTGGTGAAGGCATAGAGAGGCATCCTTCTCAAATATGCAAAACACTGGGAGAGAGAGCAATGAATGGCTTAATAATATGACTGGTGGAACAAAACAAAGGGACCAACCCAATTAGATACAACTTAACAGAAACAATCCCATTTATTCAACAGAATCAACACCGACTATCTTCAGGCTCTGTGCGATGTGCTGAGGATACAGACATGTACATTACAGTCACTAACCATTTAACTTCACAGTCTAGAAAAGAGACTTTGAAATAAGTATGAAAACAAATACGTTTAAACTTATATTATTAATGTGTCTATCGATTTAATGTCGTGTCTGAATCTTTTTTTTTTTCAATCGGCATTAAAAAACTATGGATGAATTTGAAGTTGGGGAATAATTTCTGTATTTTAGGAAGTCTCCTTCTGTGTGTGGCTGATGGATTAGAAGGGGACCTTTGGGAATACAAAAGTCACTTGAGAGATTAACACAGTAGTTTGAAGGGAAATGACAAGATCTGCAGCTGGGAACAGTAGCTCATGCCTCTAATCCCAGCACTCTGGGAAGCTGAGGCAGGAGGATCGCTTGAGCCCAGGAGTTCAAGACTAGCCTGGGCAACATGGTATCTAAAAAAATACAAAAAAATATTAGTCAGGCATGATGGTATGTGCCTATAGTCCTAGCAACTCAGGAGGCTGAGGTGGGAGGATCACCTGAGCCCAGGAGGTCCAGGCTGCAGTGAGCTGTGATGGCACCATAGCACTTCAAAAAAAAGAAAAGAAAAGAAAGAAAGAGAGAGAGAGAGGAAGAGAGAGAGAGAGAAAAAGAAAGAAAGAAAGAGAGAAAGAAAGAGAAAGAAAGAAAGGAAGGAAAGAAAGAAAGTCTTAGGAACAGTACCAGTGGTGATCATGAAAAATGTGTGCAATAGTTGTGAAAAGGGTTGATAAGGCTTGCTTACCAATCAGAAAGGAGGCTGATGACAGAGAGTACTTAGGATTATTCCCAAGTTTTGTCTCAGGCAACCATGAAAATGTCTGTGCTGTAAACTGAATAGCAAATTAGAACATAGGAGTGGGTTTTGAAAGCGAGACAATGAGTTCAGGTAAAAATGTTTGAGTTGAACCTAAAAAAGAGCATCCCTTGGAGGTGTCTTATAGGTAACTAAATCTCTTCTTAAAAAAAAAAAAAAGATATAGACTGTAGCCATTGATTTTAGAGTTCCTAACATAAAGATTATATTGGCATCCATGGTAGTACATAAGATTCTCCAATAAAGGTTATACACAGAGTAAAAATAGAAGGGGAATCAAGTTTAGTATCTTTGGAGGTATCAACATTCAAGGGAAGTCAAAAATAATAAGGGCCATTTAAAGAAACTGAAAAATAGTGGTCAAATAACAGAAAACTAAGGTAGGAGGAAAGATGGCATGTAATTCAATAGAAAAGAAAATTGCAAGTACGATAGAGGCATCTAAGGTGACAATTACTTTGAAGTCATCAAGTAATGTTGTCAATTACATTACATTAATCATATTTGGCACTGCTCTTTCCTATATGATAATTATACATCCCCTTCCTAAAGAAGTCAAACATGGTCAAATGACTTGCTCTGGCCAATTAAACATGATTGGAAGTCATATACTTCACTTTTAAGAAGAAGCTTTAAGAGTAAGCTCATTGTTCACCAAGTTCTCTTTCCCTGTAAACACAATAAGCAAAATGCTCAAGAGAGACTATTCCATCAGCTACTGTTATAGAATTCATAAAACATTGATCATAGCTACAGCCAACCAAAGATGGCCACACAGTGTGAGGAACAAGTCATACACTGTGCACGTAAGCCACTGAGATTTGGGATTATTTATTACTGCAGCTGGGCAACCTAATCTATCATTATAGGCATAGATAAAATAAGGAAATAAAATAAGAAATTTCACAGAGTGAAAACTATTTTAGTTGCCAAAAAATGCAAGTCAAGCAATGGTAGGAAATTAAGATAATATCCCTAGAGATAACATTTAACATCATCTTAGTCAGAAACCAATTAAGAAACAGAAACTACTCAAAGTACTTAGAACAGAAGGAATGTAATGCAAAGAATTGATTGAATAGACATTAGAAGAGCTAAAAGTCAACTAGGTGATGGTAAGGCACCCAGAAGCTGACAACAGGAGGAAATCACTAACTTCAGCTGGAGAGAAAAAGAAAGGAAGTGGTGTAACCAAAGCCCAGAGGCTGGACTCACCCAGCAAAAGCTGGGACCAAGGCAGGCCTATCTAGCAGGACCTGGAGCCTCAGACATGGTACAGTCATTTCCAAAGACTTCTCCCTAATACAGAGCCAGAAAGGGTCATACAATAGTTTTCCTCTTTTCCTACTTCTATCTACTGCCTGCACCTCCCAGGGGCAGAACCTAGAGCCCAAATGTCAGCTGATTTGGGAACCTGAGAAATGCAAGCTGCAGCAATCAGTATCATGTCTCCTATCCTCCCTCAACACAGAGCAGAGCAGAGCAGAGCAGAGCAGGGGAAGTGTAGGAAATGGATCTGACAGCAAACAGTCCAAAGACTGACACAGGCCAGGTCTGAATGCCGATGGTGGCAGACATTCTAGGTAGGAAGAAACTTGATTTTTCATTAAGGTGTAAGAGTGTTAGAGGGAAAAGGATTTAGTTATCTGTTCAGTGTGGCTGGAGTAGAGCACATGCAAAGAAAGGAATGTAGATAAGAAGACCAGACGTGTAACCAAAGGCCAGATCATGAACAGCCTTGCATGCCATGCTCAGAAGCTTGGAATCTACTCTACGGGCTATCTTGATATTACCAGAATAATTCCTTGGAAAGATAATTATGTCATCACTGTAGATGACAGAGTAGAGGAAAGAAAAGATAGTTCATCACCCATTTGCCTAAGGATGATGTAGTAAAGGCCTAACTTGGTGGAAGGATTGGTGAAAGCTATTGAGTGGCCGTAGCTTAACTACAGACTTAATAAAAAATAGCATTCTAGGGAAACAGAAGCCAAACCAATGACGTTAGTAAGATGCTAGTCTTATCAGACAATATTTTGAAAATTATTTTTTCATTTTTTAAATGTAAAAATTTATTTAGGATGGGGGATAGGAAAGTGAAGGATCTGGAAACACCATCAGATAAAAAACAGTTGGGAAAAATAGAGATGTTTAACTTAGAGATAAGGAAAGGAGAAGGAATGATTACGTCTTACTTAAGATTCCAGATTTTCTTTATAAAAACAGGCTCTCTTGACTTTGTGAATCAGGGGAAAACTAATATGGATATGTCCTTCTGAACAGAGTCCCCAGAAATAAAAATAGGATGACTGAAAATCTATTCATTGCTTTATTTGTCCTTTTCACGGGTCACTACATTTTAGAGCATTTGGTCTATAATTGGTAGAACAGGTATCAGCCAGGGAGGATAGGAGCGTCATCCTCCATCCCCATCCACCTCCACTCTTTATCTTGACGTCACACCAAGTGTGATAGCGCCTCCTGAAAGGCAGAAGGACAAGAAAAATTAGAGCAGCTTACATGTAATTCGCATGTTTCAAAAAATATTCACTTCCAGTATCCTGTTTGGCCACCATTTTACTGATGGGGAAACAAAAACTCAGTGATTACATCTCATCCAAAATCACGAAGGTGCTAAATGGTAATGCCACAACTATAACACATGTCACTGTTGTTCAAAAACCCTTCCTGGAAATGTAGAAATTGTATTTTTCCTGAGATTCCAGGACATGCAAACTTCCTATGAGTATAATCAGTAAAGTGGAAATGCACATTTACAAGGGACAAGAAGAGGAGGTAGACATTCAGGGTGAGTATGCCTCCCCTTAGGCAGATTAGCCTCCCAAGCTGTGGTTACCAGCAGTTTCTTCACAGCTTCAGAAGCCTCTGGTCCCAGCTCATCCACACACTTCCTTAGCCCCTCCACAAGGTGCTCAACAGAAATGCCCAGAGTTTTCAGAAGAAGCTTTAATGGATCCATAAAGGGAAGAATGTTGTCCAGAGGTAAAGATGCCAACTTGTCAACAGGAAGGGGCACTTTGTTGATGAGGAAGGCAGTAGCTGCAGGAAAAAGAGAAACCAGATGAGACAGGCACATCCGGGCCCAGATTATGACCTCCTTTGAGGCTAAAGGAGAGATGCCATAGTGCATCTCCACATAAGGACAGGAACGGACCCAACCGCAGCCGAAGAAACTGCTCCCAACCAATTCAACTCAACACTACAAACATAATTGAGCACCAACTCTATGCTAGTCTGTGCAGATACATAGACAAATAAGACAAGGATGCCCATTCAGAGACTTCACACAGTCCAGTTGGCGATAGAAGATCTGTATACGCCACCGTGTAGCATGTGCTATGCTAACATTATTGGACAAATCTCCATGGAAACACAAGAAAGGGATGACTAATTCTAACATGAGAGAGTGCTGCAGGAATTTTCCAGAAGTGCTGTTAGAGCTATGTCTTGAGGCAAATGTCAGAATCATAAGGTAAAGAAGAGGAGAAGCATTTTAGAAACATGACCAATAAAGGCGCGGAAATGTTAGGATAAAAGTGCATACACAGGTTGGTGAGCCTTCTGCCCAGAAGGCTGGAGTGCAGATTTCCAATAGGTTATGACCAAAGGATGGAAGATAAAGGGAGTGAGGCTGCAAAAGTTGAATGAAGTCAGATTTTTTAAAGTGTTGGATGTCACACAAAGGAGTTTGGATTTTTTTTTCCTGAGGGCAGTGGGGCGCTATCAAGGCTTTTACATAGGAAAATTACATTTTATATCTTTTCCTTTAGGAAAATAACTTTCCCATAGAAGGCGAATGGTGGGAAAAAGTAGAGATTGAGGAAAACATGTACGATACAATTTTTACAAAAACATGCAGATATATAAATGCACACAAGCATGTGAGCACACATGTGAGAACACACATCTTCCTACTGGCTAAGACCTGCCATAGTTTATTTTCCTTTGGAAACCTATTATTTCCCCTTTCAAATTATTAAAATGGAGTCTGTATATATATTTTTTCATTTTCAATCACCTATTGTCCTTCCAAAATTCTCACCCAGAGGGGGCGATATTTCTTTTCCCCACCTCCTTTCTGCTGCCATCTTTGCCCACAGATACCTGTCCCTGGACACTAGAGAAAACTGAAATATCCAAAACTGGTGAAGTTACAAATTCCTTCAGAAATTCAATAAACATCACAAGCCAAAGTTGCCAGTGTAGGTGTGGGCAGCGATCAATTTTTCCTTATTAATCTCCATACTTCTTATTTCAGACATTTTGGTTAATATCTTCTCTGTATGTATTTACAGCTTCCTGGGAGAAGATCTTCAAAGACTTCTGTTCTCTCAATGAGCAGTGGCTATTATGAAATCTCTTTTTCCCATGTACCCAAACTGTCTTCCTGATAGTTACAAAGACTCCTTCCAAAAAAATAAATCAGTTCCCATTCTCCTCCAAGAAACCAGCTTCTATACCCTTACCTGAAAATTAAACTCATCACCCACCAATACACTAAGAGTTCTATCTGGATATCTCATAGTGCGTTTACAGTAGTCTACAATTGTAGTAACTTTGGTAGAAGCCTTATCTACCCTACCAGACTAGCACCTTAAGAACAATATTTATGACTGCTTCATGTCTAAATCTTCCAATGCTTATCCAGTGCCCAACAAATTGTAGCCATTCAATAAATATCCATTGAGTGGATAAACAGATGAATGTAGCTTTCTCAGGAGAACCAAGCTAGCAAATTGGATAACTGGAGATGATAGCAAGAATGACTCCATATAGTTCAAAAGCACAAAAGAAATTATAAAGTCAAATTTTAACCCAAAATTGAGGAAAACAAGAAAAACGAGTGGTGACCAATATCCAGCAATGAAATGTGCTTTGTTGACCCTCCGTGGAAGTTGGCTAACTTCCTATGTAGGATGTATTAGAATACTTATATTGGGCTAGAGCTTAGATGGTGGGGATCTGAAATACTTTCCAACATCACCATTTTCTGTGGTTCCAAAACTTCTTCCAGCCCTGCAAATATGTGCAATTATTATGTGTCAGTTAAAAATAAAATAAAAAAATAAAATTCCTACCACCATATTCCACTGTCAGTGAGGCAAGGCTTACTAGTTGTGCTCTTATTAATAGAAAAGTAAAGAAATATCACATATTCCAGATGTATTCCAGTTACTTACCAGAGTAACTACAAAGGCTGATGGTCACCAGCAGGAAGATAGTTACCAGCTTCATGACAGTTATCTGGGATATTTTTCAGGAGTTTAAAAATCAGAAAAATCTAGCAAAATCCACCAAGCCAGTGGTTCCACTTGCCATACAAAGTGTGATGGCTGCTTTTGCACACACATATTTATAGGCCCATTGAAGACCTGAATTCTAGTCCCTACCACTTGACTCACCCCACCAAAGAAAGGGGTAAAGGTTATGTTTTCTCACTAAACAATTTGGAGGGGTTTCCGCTTTCCCTTGTGTTCCGGTGAGAAACAAAGCTCTACAGTGTAGCATTCTCAAGTACCTCTTGCATAAACCCTTGCACAGAAATAAAAGTGGAAGGCAAAGAGCCCAAAGAATCCTTCTCCTGGAAGAACATTGAAAAGAAGTGAAGAATTTATATTGGGATTAGAAGGAGTGTTTTCCTCTAGTTTTCTATATTTTCCTCCAGTTTTCTACTCATTTAAAGTTTGGAGAATCACATTAGCTAATGAACTACCCAGTTGTGAAAGCAATCTGGAGGCCACCCTGGTATAACACAGAGTCAGCTTAATGACATTTAGTGCCACATTTCTCTGGAATTCACCTGCCCCCGGCCCACTCACACATCTACTATGGCAAGAGTTTCACACCTCTGTTACCTTTTCCAGTGTCAGTTACTTTGAGTATGTTCAGAGCATGTCTTCTCTGAGCCTTTGAATAGAATAATAGGCTTAAGATCTAAAATCAGAGTGCCTTTTGAAAAACCTGGGATTTAATTTTCACTATTTATGTAATCTTGGATTTGACATTTTTAATCCAGGATATTGGTCCTGTCATCTAAAATGGGAACATAAATAACATGACCAACTATAAGCTGTGTAGCTTGGGGAAAAAATTGTTTTTGCAAGATTCTTTGGCAATCAAATCCGATAAAATCATTCAAAAATACATAATTATAAGGTGCTGGCTACAGGCGTAGTAATTTGTTTCCAAGGCTGTCTTTCTGGATCCAGGGTTCAGCCACAAGACCTCAGGACAACTTCAGTTGTGAGCACAAGTCCTGGAGTTCTTTGGGGCATCGAGTGGGCCCAACTTGCAAGGAAGAGAGTAAGAAAGAACCATGAAGGGGTGAAATAGAAAGCAGAGTCCATATGGTCACAGGACCAGCTCAGGGCTCCCCAGCCACGTGGTACTGCTGGCTCCAGCCATCCCCACCACCAAAGTGGAACCCAGAAAATTTTGAGAAAACACACCTTAAGATGCAAGGCCAGAGGTTGGGGCTTTATTTATCCTCATCTGAGGGTGTGGTATTCTAATAAGGATCTAATAAAATTATGCAGACAGAGCATTCTGCTGTGCCAAACCAAAATTAATATCTAATTTATGTCGCATTTTACTAATTTTTACGTTACCATGTTGTAACTGTCATTTCTTTATCTTTCTGCTACTTTATAAACTACTTTATAAACTACATGAAAGACACCATGAATGCCTGCCATGCACCTCAATCCTGCCACTTCTCCTTCTTTCTCTACCAGTACTGCTTCCGTTTCTCCTACATATTCCCACTGATGCCAGTGATATTAATATACCAAGCCCCTCAAAGAGCCAAGGTTGTGTGCATGAGTGGTGGTAAGATTGACGCCATTGCCAGAGGAACAGGGTCCAGCTGCTTGCTCTCATGGTCCAATAATGAGATACAGGTGAACTGGGAAAGAGGAGAGTTTATTTTTGTAACCAACCACAGGGAGAAGGTTGGAGTAATTTACCAGACCAACTAAAAGTTATGAGTTTTTCCTTTAGCATATATAAATGAATTTCAAGCTCTATGCCTACATGCAGGAGTATTTCTACTCAGCCTAAATCTAATCTTTAACTAGTGGTCTCCGAGCTGGAAAGTTTCTTAATTTTACATGGGTCCTGGTATGGTTCATATGTGCATGAATGCTTTTATCACTCAATCAGGTTTGAGGATGAGAAAGCCCAGGTAGGGTCTTAACGGGTTTGTTTCTGCATTCCAGCTCTCCTACTCAGGCACCAGTTTCTCCAGTTCTTCAGTGTTTAACTTACACATTCATCATTACAGCAAAGGGCTTATGGAGACTTCGTTGCTTATGGAGATCCAGCCTGCCACAATGCCACCCTTTAGTTTTTTATTATGGTCTCTTTTGGAATACTAAACCAGTGCTGCCCTAAAATTTGTTTGCTTGCTTTTAAATCCTTTCTCTTCACTTTCATTCCTGGCTCTGTATTATAGAAAGCTGACTTTTTAAAAATGTGGTTTCCAGGCTTCCTTGCCAGCTGCATCTGATTAAGTTAAGCCAGTGGAAGGCACAGGTGAAAGAGTGGAGAGAGAGAGAAAAGGAGAAGGGATATGTCTCCCTCTCTCCAGTTCAGGAGCTATCTTGGGTAGTGGCTGTACCCTCTCCAAGGCTCATCTTCTTTCAGAAAGGTCCTTTATCTGTGGTTCCCCCTGTGCCACGCAGGCCAACATTGTTCCAGCTTTTACTGCATGGCCCCAGCTCCTAGATCCCACCTTCTCATCACTGTCCTTCCTGATCTAGAAGGAGTAACAACTTTCTGCATTTTCTAATCTCAGAATTGATTCATCTTCTGCTTGGTTGCTTTAACTGCATTTCTAGCATTTTGTAAATTACCCTCCATGTTGAGTTCTTTCTATGTGGTCACTTGGTATGGTTTCAACATTTTGGCTGGACTCTGACTGACACAGCATCCTAAAATGTTGTAGCCCTTTCAATAAAAAATAGGTTTTCCAGTTTCTAAACTGACTTCTGTCTTATAAATGCCGAGTTATAAATCCATGACAGATAGGACTGAGGCCTCCCCAGGTGAAATATAGCATTATACATGCAGAAATCCTTCTCTCTTTTAACCTCTGAAATGATTGGTACTGAATCAGGCTTCTCTGCTGGTCCTAGAGGGCAAGTTCTTTCCAGGAGATTTCTGAGACCCCTGGGCAAATAGATTTCTGTTGGGTCTATCTAGTAGTCAGCCAGGCATGCAGTCTTGACTGGAACCTACATGAAAAACATCAACTCAAAAGCACCCACAAATGTCCACCTATGTATACATATATGAACACTAGTATGTATGTTGTGTGTACATGCAAATAATATTATACATACACACATAACCATCAAGCGCTATTGTTTTCACTCATTTGTTCAACAAATGTTTATTGAGTATCCATTGTGTGCTAGGCACTGTGTCAGCAATTAGGACTAGTGCAGAAAACCAGACAAGCAAATTCCTTGCCTTCCTGGAGCTGACAATGTAGTGAGATACACAGGCAAGAAACAGGTAAACAAACAGAAAACACTAGTGGTTAGTGCTGTGAAGAAGCAAATAGAAAGCTATGATAGACAACAAGTGGATTGGGGATATGCTCAGAATTGAAAACAGACTTGGACTTGTTCACTTCTGTGCTTCCTATGTTTTGAGCCATTGTATTAATCGTGTCTTTTAATTCTGTATTTTTGATGTATTGACCCCTTGGGGCCTTGCTGACCTTGAAAGGACTGCCCTTCCCAGGACTAGCTAATTCCTAGAGATATCACCAGGAGCATGCCTTTCATATGCAAATTAACCAATCCAGAGCCCAAAGCCCCAACGACCTCTACTGGGCTTGTGCACTGTGGGCCATTATTCCCATGCCTTAATCATCCCATGACCAACTAGGGACAGCCCCAAGACCCCAGAGCCCACCAAAATTATTCAAACTAGCCCATTTAAAACCTGCTTACCCCATCTCTCCTGTCTTCCTTCAGAAACCACAATAAAGACTCCTGCTCACATTTTCCTCCACTCCATCTGTCTCTTGAATAACCCTGGTGCTTCCCGTGTGCCTCCAGCCCCATGGTGTGTCATGGCCCCTTGTATTGGGATCTGAGCACACTAAAATCTCTTTTCAACGGCAGTCAACTCCTGATCTGTTCACAAGAAGAAGAATAGAACCTACATTTTAAACCAGCCATGTAGCCTTTTCTTATGCCTTTGTTATGGTATTGTTACTGTAACCACTCAACAGATTCACCTTGCCTGCTGCCTAGACAGAGCCAATGTATGAAGACGGGGGAATTGCAATAGAGAAAGAGTTATTCACTTAGAGCTGGCTGTGGAGGAGACTGGAGTTTTAGTATTACTGAAATCAGTCTCCTCAGGCATTCAAGGATCAGAGTTTTTAAGGATAACATGGTGGGTGAGGGGCCAGTGAGTCAGGAGTGCTGATTGGTTAGGTTGGAGATGAAACCACAGAGAGGTGAAGCTGCCCTGTTGCACTGAATCAACTCCTGGGTGGGGCTACAAGATCAGATGAGCCAGTTTATCCATCTGGGTGGTGCCAACTGATCCATCAAGTGCAGGGTCTGCAAAATATCTCAAGCACTGATCCTGCAGAGCCGTCTCTTGTGGAAAAAATACACATTCTGTAGAGAATCCTTTTCTCTTTCCAGGTCTTTTTCCTGATCCAGGAGAGAAGTCTGATAAGAAACATTTACAGTGTATTCTCTCTGAAGCCTCCTACCTGGAGACTTCATCTGCATAATAAGAACCTTGGTCTCCACAACCTATTATCTTAACCCAGACACTCCCTTCTATTGATTCCAAGTATTTAGATAAACTCTCAACCAATTGCCAGAGAAAATATTTGAATCTAAGACCTGGAAGCTCACCTCTCCCTAACCCTTGTGTTGTCCCACCTTTCCGGATCAAACCAACATATGTTTTACATGTATTCATGAATGTCTTATATCTGCTTAAATTGTATAAAACCATACCATAGACAGACCACCTTGGGCATATGTTCTTAGAATCTCCTGGGGCTGTGTCATGAGCTGTGGTCACACATATTTGGCTCAGAATAAATCTTTTTAAATATTTTACAGAATTTGATTCTTTTTATCAATGCTGCTTTCCATATTGATTGAATCCTGTTTAGTGGAAATCAGTATCATCTAATGATACTGGTTAACATTTAGCCGCTTTCTAGTTGTTGCAGGGAAATTCAAATGGAATGTAAGCCTGGGAGGATGAAACACAGAATGACAAATAAATCAAGAGAGAAACAAAGCAAAATCTAGAGAGCACTCGAAGGGGAGATAAACTATCAATGTGGGCTGGATTTTTCACTGAAGGCCTCGTGAATTCAAATGGTTCTTGAATTCAAATATTTGATAGGCAGAGAGATGAGCAATAACACTAGAATTCACAAAGGCTTATTTTAGAAAACAAACAAAGACAATAAAGTATGCCAAGAAAGCTGCATGGGACAATGTCTTTCACTTTTCTATGCCCACCACTCTTCATGCATATCATCTGCCCATGACGGTTATCAAACAATGTTTAGTTTACAATCAGACAAGCCAAGAGTGCATAAGATGAGTTAGATGGGAGGGTGTGGCTCCAAAACTCTAAACTCTGATTGACTGATGAGCTTTGTCCTTGATCTGGAATGACTTGATCACTGGGAAGAAATATGGATTCTCAGGCAGGAGTATCTGCTCATGGGGATTATAAAGCAGATTAGTGTAAGACAAGACAGGAAGATTTTTCAGTGTCTGGGAAGTCTCTGGCCCCACCCATTACTGATTCAAAACCTTTTAGCTGCAGTCTACCATTCGCTCCTCAGCAGCAGCAGTTCCCAGTGCAGTTATTGGGCCCTTTTGTTTGGGTGTGGTCTTTTCTGATGTGTGGAATATGAATGACAGGGGTTTGGCACTTTTGGTTGACTCTTTTGATATCTATCTAAGTAATAAACTGGCTAAATCTAAAGATGTCTTCTTGCATCTTTACCAGTGTAATCAGTCAGGCCTTGACCTTCGCCCTAATATCTTGTATATGTGAGCTCCACACCCGTCCAAAAAAATGCCAGACTACACATCCATCATGTGGGTGCAACTCAAAGAAGAACAAAAGTTCATGTTGTACTTTGCCAAGTTATAGGTCCAGGATTAGTGTCTTGGCTACAAATCATTTCCCCATTGCTAAATATCTACATTGTTAAAAGAAAACTTGAGACAAATTAAATTCAAAAGAGTTTAACTGAGCAAGGAAAAAAAGATTAATGAATTGGACAGCCTCCAGAATCACAGCAGATGCAGAATGACTCCAGGGATACCTCGTGATCAGAGCAAATTTATAGATTAAAAAAAAGGAAAGTGGCATAGAGAAAAAAGAAGTGAGGTTCAGAAACAGCTGGCTTGTTACAGCTTAGTGTCTGCCTTATTTGAACACAGTTTGAACAGTCAGCAGCATACGAGTGGTTGAAGTATGGCTGATGGGATGGGCTGAGACTCAGCTGTTGCTATAGAAGCATATTCCTAAGTTAGGTTTTCAATCTTATCTACCCACTAAGGTAGGATACAGTTCATCCACCAGGACTCAATTATGGAGTTACAGAGGCTTTCTCAGGCCATATTTAGTTTGATTTAACAATTCCCCATTTTTGGTCGGCCTCTCCATTTAGAGAGATTGACCAAACTTTAGGAATTGACACCATTCTCTATCACCATCATGAAAGACTTCTTCAGTCTCATTACAGAATTCACAAGTCTTCTTTAATGTCAGTATGAAATTTACAAGTCGCAGTTTTGTACCAGCTGAATGTTTCTTTATGTTGTTGCTGACACAGTTGGAGTGAGACCATTTAACTCTCAATGGATAGCCACATACAAGACATTTAGGACTTGAGAGAATACAGTGCACCAGGGGGACAATTATTAGGACTATGAAGAGGATTATACCAAAATACCAAGCCCTACTTCTTAACAGGAATTCTTGTGAAAATGAACTGAACCAAATTAATCAAGTGAAGGTTCAGACAATATAAGCAGTTCAACAGTCTTAGGGTCAAATTGGTCATAGTCCTTGTTCAGAGAGTGAGAGCGGTTAAGGATCACAGTGCTCCGTAAAGTGGCCTGATTTAAAGAGGATCTCATTTTTACTGTTACCCTGGTAATACAAGCCATAATAACTTGGAAAGCCTCTAGAAAAAATATAAAGATTAAAACCTTTGGCCTCTGATTATAAGTACTATCGTGAGAATTTTCAGGAGAAGCTATTTGAAAGGAGCAAGGAAAATTGCTTGTGCGCTTTTAGTTTTGAAAGTAAATCTCACCCTAGCCAATTTACTGGAGCAGTATTACACAGTAAAAAGTGTGTTATTATGAAAAGGCCCCAAAGTTAATTGGATGGGTTCAGATAAGAGATCCTCTTGTACTTGATTTGAAACCCCCACCACAGGAATGACCTTTTTACTCCAAGGGATTTGTTGGCTTATTGAAGTGGAGTTTATGGTAGATAGGATAGCTCTGGTATCCACCATGACTGTACATGACTCTCCATTTATTTTAACATTTGTTTCTCCATGTTTATTTAAAGGTATTATAGGGAGAAATTTACCAGAGAATTCCTTGGAGCCTCATCAATGTTGATTTTTGTCAGAAAGGCTGAGGTCTCTAGGGTTCTTTTTAGGGTGGAAGCAGTCGGCCTAAAGGGAGGCTTATTGGCATACTGAAATAAAAGCAGACAATCTCTTTTCAAGTGTCCTGATTGTCCGCAATGAAGGCAGACATCTTGGGGTAAAGAACTTCTTGTTCTAGGTCCTTTTGGCTGTGATTTAAAATAAGAATGAGAAGGTCCCTTTGGTACCTTTGCTCCCAGCCCCTGTAACTATTGTAGTTGAAGGGTCATAAGTTTGTTAGCCTTTTGAGTTTCTTCTTGCTCTAGAGTCATCTCCAAATGTTCAGTTAAGACCACCAATTCAGTCATTCCTGTAACTTCCTATTCCAGTTTATGTGTTCTAATCAAACTGTTAAGTTCAGGATGGAGTCCATGTATGAACAGAGCAGTTAACACCATTTCAGTCCCTGCAGGAAATACTCCTTGCTATTCTTTGAGCCCTACATGTTTCACAGCGTTTCTAAGTGAGTTCTGTAATCTGAAACTGGTTCATCCTTTTTTTGTTTACAAGATTGTATGATGGGCCAATCAGTTTTTTTGTGGACAAATTTTAGGAATTAAATTTAAAGGGTATTTACCAATTTTTATAGCTACTTTTTGTCCTTCTCATGAAGAACTTTTGGAGGGGTCTTTAATATCCACCTCAGGTTTGTCGCAGTCTGCTGCTGCCATCCATTCCCAAGCTTCACCAGGCCCCAACATCATGTGAATAAATTGATAAAAGTCAGGAAGTCCTGGATTGTAAGCTCCTATGAGGATTATAAATTCCTCAGTAAAGTTTTGAGGATTTTCCCTTGGATCAAGGAAGTCCTTCACAATGGCTCTAAGCTTAGTTTTGGACCATGGAGTGAAAATAGTTACAGCAGTCAGGCCCGGCTGGTCAGAAGGTCTCACTTTGTAGGGCATTTGTCTGATTTCTTTTTTTCATCATGTTCAGGGTGAAATGGTAATTTACCAAAAAAGGTTAGTGGACTCAGACTATGTAGGTAGAGATGCATAAAGAGAAGGAATCGTTGAGGTTAGTTCTGTCAGAGTACAGTCCTCTTTCATCACATTCTTGGTCTGTTGCTTAAGCTTTTCATTTGTTTTTTGCAAAGAATCTTTTAAGGAAGCAATTTTTGATTCATGTCGTCTTTTAGAGGCCTCTGCATACCAATGAAAGAATATGTCCCACTGTTTTCGTGGGGCTTTTGATCCCCCTTTTTCTAATGTGCCTCACAAATAATTTTATCAAAACTAAAACTTCCCCATTGTGGCCATTTTAATTCTAAGTTTTCTCTAGCGCGGTTAACCCATTTTTCTAAAAATGCACATGTTCTGGGTCCATAATTTTTATACATGAAATTTACACGGGGTCCCGGAAGGTGGAGTCCCAGACTCTTTGGATTCAAATGATCCCATTTTAAAAATAAGGTACCTTCCTGAGGCCTGAGACCTCTAATTGAATCCAATTCCGTTAATTATCAAATCCAGTTCAATCCTGGACTCAGTCCAACCTAACTATTGCTCAAATAAACACATAGAGCTCAAACACAAGTTGGTGGAGCTCGGAATCTGAGAGCAAACTCACCCATGACCTCCAGCTACAATCAAGAGAGCAGTGAGCACAATAGGCTCCTCAGGTACCTCGCCTGGTCACCTGGTGTTCCTGGGGGTTGCTGGAGTTTTACTTTTAATCCCACTCTGACACCAGATCTGTTAAAAGAAAACTTTAGACAAATTAAATTTAACAGAGTTTAATTGAGCAAGGGAAAAAAAAGATTAAAAAATTGGGCAGCCTCCAGAATCAAAGCAGATTCATAGTGACTCCAGGGATGCCTCATGGTCAGAACAATAAAAGGAAAGTGATATATAAAAAAACAGAGGTTAGGTACAGAAACAGATGGATTGGTTACAGCTTGGTGCATGCCTTATTTGAGCATAGTTTGAACAGTCAGCAGCGTATGAGTGGTTAAGTATAGCTTCTGGGATTGGCTGAGACTCAGCTATTGTTACAGAAGCATACTTCAATCTTGTCTACCTACTAAGGTGGTTATAGTTCATCCACAAGGACTCAAATATGGAAGTATGGAGGCTTTCTCAGGCCATATTTAGTTTGTTTTAACAACACTCACTATGATTCTTTTGGCAGTACAGGGTGGAGGAGGCCTTTTTACTGAGGTGTGTGGGCTCCTGACAAGTTTGATGTTTGCTAAACACTGTCTCCAGCTTCTCCACATCTTTCTAGGGTTGAGGCTGCTCTTTTGTGCTTTGAGTGCCCTTGTTCTTCGTTCAGTGACAAAGAGCACAGGTCCTGAAGCCAGCCTGTCTGTATTCATGGCGCAGCTTTTCCAATGGGGAAGTTATTTACCTTGCTGGGCTTCAGTTTTATCAACTATTTTATAGTTGGGCTAACAAACTTCCTTCCTTCTAAGGGTGCTATAACTAATAAGTTAACATATGCAAAATGCTTACAAAAATTAGTACCTGGGAATGAACACTCAAGACACGTTAGACTATTATTATTATTATCCCCTCTCTATCTTTACTTTTAGCTCTCCAGCTTCATAATTATAACCTCAGTCACAGCAGCCACCATCACCAAGCTCATGAACACTACTTCTCAACACTTTAATTTTGAGTGATGTTTGGGGAGTTTAATTTATAATTTCTCTGTAAAGAATTTTACCTTTCTTTAGCTTGTACACAGAATAGAAGCGGGAGAATGGATAATCACTGCATCCAGTGAACAAATTATAAGATTTTTTTTGGTATAAGATTTTAAATTTGAGGCAATTTCAAACTTACAGAAAAGATTTGAATACAGTACATAGAACTCTTTTTTTCAGAACCATTGGAGAGTAAATTGCTAGCCAATGTCCTATCACTCACAAATACTTCAGTGTGTGTTAAAGGGTTATTAATGCTGCCATATATGTTTGTGTGGATTAATTGAGATGATGTATGTGCAAACCCTTGGTTTACAGTTAAGTATTATATTAATGAAATCATGTTTGTCATTCCATCAAGTCTAGAAAAATTCAGGATTTATTTTTTGGCTGTCAGAAAAAACTGAGGAACTGGGGAAAAAGTCACAGGCTCTATTTCAATGGTCTTTCTTTTTGAGTCAACATAAGCAACAACAGCTCTGGTCTCAGAAATCATTTCAAATATCACAGGTTATGAAAACATGGCTTAAAAAATCTGTTACTATGAAAATGTGCCATCAAAATCAAATAAGAAAAAAATCTATTTTACAGGTTATTAGTCACAGTCAACACATTCTATTTAGATCTGAACTCAACCCAGTGAGATCATTTGCAACCTGGACCTCTCAGTTGTCTAATGCTATATAACAAAATACTCCAAAATTCAGTGGCTGAAAACAAGCACAGTGTACTTTTTTCATGGTTCTTTAAAAATACCATATGGTTGCTTCATCTGTTTCATTGATTGATGTTTACTGGGGCACTGGGATGGCTGGAGAGCCAGAATACTGGCATTTGTGATTGGCTTTGGCTATGAGCTCAGTGGGGGCAGTTTGCAAAGCATCTTGGTAATTCATGAGTTCCAGGAAAATGCATTCCAAGATATGAAAATTAAAACCCTAGATGTCCTAATGTTTAGCCTCAAAAGACACATGGCATCTCTTCAGCCACATTCCATTATTCAAATGAAGCCATAGGACCTGCCCAGTGCCAAGAGGAGAGAAAATAAACTCTACTTCTTGGTGGGAGGAATTGCAAAGAATGTGTGGTCATATTTAATTCACAACAAACCCATAATAAGATTATCCAGGCTTTTGAAGGATCATATGAGAGACAGTTAATAAACTTGGTGACATCAGCCTTGAGAGAAGATAAACCAAGAACCCCTTAAGAGATTGTTCAGATATTTGGAGGGCTATCATCATGAAGCAAGAATAGATTTGAATTTAGGATTGAATTTGAGAGGTGTTTGAAATGTGACTAGAAATTACAAGAAAATAAAGTTTAATGGCTCCGTATTGAATCCTACGAATAAAGGTTAGCTAATACCAAATTTACTGTGGAAAAGGCTCTTGTAATAGATAAGGATGGATGAGATTATCTTCATTATGCTTTCCAAGTCTATTAGGTTAGTGCAAAGGTAATTAATTTTGCACCATAATATCATCATATGACTCCAACAGCCTCTTTAACCTAAGATTTAATTCAAGAAGAAGATACTTAAAACTGCAACAAACAAAGCACTTTAAACCTGATTAAGCTTCTCACATATAATTTCTGGGACCCTATCACAAAAAGTATCAAATTCAATAAATGTTGATGCACACATTATTTTCGCCCATGGGTCTCAATATTTTAAGGTTTTGACTGTCAAATCTATAATAATCTAAGTCAAAAGTACAGCTACTTAAGCCTCAACACTAATTACAATATTTAAAACATTTCTTTTTTTGAAATATTTAAAATAATTCACAATGCTTCAACATTTTAAAGAGTTATGCTATCACAGGTCCTGAGATCTGGAATCTTTGGAATGACAATATGGATTAGATTATGTCTGATATGACTTCAGCTTCATTTTCTTTCTTTCAGGGTGGAATTATTAAAGTTCAAACCATGGGAAACTATGAATGTTTGTGGAATGTGATGTTGAACAAGAGTAACTTTCAAAGTGGTGCACAAATGCCCTCTTGTGGCCATTTCAGGGATTGTGCTACGGTTTACAAAACAAAAGCAACCTAACAGGCAATGTTAGTGATGGCCATCTTTGTGCCACATCCTGTGCTAGAAGAAAATAATGAATTGAAAAAGGAAAAAAATATCTATGTTTAAAGAGGAGGAAGAAATATTGTTTTTAGTTTTTGTTTTACTTCTCAGATGATAAGCCAGCTAAAAGAAATACTACCTCAAATGCTGCAGAAGGCTTAGAACGTTTTGTATTGAATTTGGGGTTATGGGGAAACTCAGAGGCTTAGAAACTTTTATATTGGATTTGGGAATATGGAGAATTTAAGAGTAAAGACAAAGCGCTGAAATTGGCTGATGTACCTTGAAGACCTGGAGGCCTCTAATCTTAGGAGATTTCATAGCATCCCCTAAATATTTAGCAGTATGGGGGGGACCTTCAGGATCCTTCTGTCATACTAGGATTTTGATAAATCAACAGACATTTTGGTCGACACAGGCTGCTATTCAGCCCTCCCTGCATTCCTTAGTCCATGAGTGCCAACTCCAGAAATTCCAACATATTATCATCAACAATTGTGGAAAGCATTTAGAAAGGACAGAACTAAGTTTATGTCCTGGACATTGTATATTTCTGAAATTTTTCATGTAATATTTCTGAACTCTAGTTGACCATGGGTAACTGAAACCGAGAAAAGCAAACTGGGGATCAAAAAGGCTACTGTACACTAGAGATTGTTCCGAGCTATTGTTAACAGGAATGTGCCAGATTTATGTAAATATATTCCATTTACTATTTAAATTCAGATTTATGTTCATATATTTGTATTCAACATTTACCTCCAACACTCTCCTTTCCCCTGTCTTCCAATTTTAAAACTTCACTCACTTTTTGGTCCTCCCACAAAGTTGCCCCTCTCGTCATTGAGGAAGTATCCATTTCTGACTTTCTGCACATGAGGGAGATCCCTCACTATTACCACCATGCCATAAACAGACAGGAGCTCTCTGAGCATCAGTTTTCTCATCTACCACAGTGTCCCATGTGGATGGCCTTTCCAAATACTATTTAATAATATTGCATCCTAATAATGTCCAACTATTTTAAACCAAATCATAAATCACACGTTTGTATTATGCTTTCTGGTTGTCCAATTACATTTATTTACTGGGTTTATTTAAGCTTCAGAAGAATATATACTGATTTTATAGCTAAAGCTGAATTAGATTAAGCTCATTTTACAGACTGGTCTCACAGTTTAGACTCAAAACTAAGCCTACAAAGTTCAATCATCTCATTGCCATCTGTGATTAAGCAACCACCCTTTCCATTTCCACAGCGGATTCTCTGACGTGGTTTTTACAAAATCCTATCATCACACCCTTCTGATTCCAAAGTACAGAATAGTGAAGGGATTAAACCGGCTCTATAATAAGCACTCCATAAATATTTAGCTGTTACTGTTGTAATTAACGTCAAGCTTTACTATGCTCATGCACTTTTAAATTGTCTTTATATTTGTTTCAAAATCTTAGACATAAATTTCATCAAAGATGAGGTCACATTTCCTAAAGTCTTAATTATCTGGACCAGTGATCACTGAACTTCAGGGCCCTGATGAATAAAAATTGTTTTTATCCAAACTCCCACCCTAAAAGAATTCTAGGCGTTTAGACAAACCTCAACATGTGCCCCCAAGTTCCTCCTTTCGATTGTATTACTTAGGTCCTCAGCACAGAGACTTCAACAGTCTGATAACTGACACAGATGCCTTCAGAGTCCTTTGGCCCCATAGATTCAAAAGCCTCCAAAATGAATTTGGCTGCTATAAAATCCCAGCAGGGAAGCAGAGCTGCAAGTTGGGCAAGGTGAGTGTATGGGGTTCCACTACTGAGAGAGGCATAGGCAGGTTTTCACAGTTGTCTGGGGGTGGCCATTTGGGGGCAGATGAAGGGTGAAAATTTGGGAAGAGATTGTGCAAGAAGAAGAAAACTTCACTTAAATAAGTAAGCATCTAAGACAAGGGAAATAACTGGTTCCTTCTGGAAAAAGGATTCTGCTTTATATAACTCTTTTGATTCTGTAATTTATACTCACAGGTATCATCTCATAGAATCTTTATCCTTTATCAGCACTATAATAAGTAAAGAAATGTTTATGGAATGTTAATATAAATCAAATGTGGTGCATGAAATAGTAATTAGGATAGTAATGATGGCATCAATAAAAAGAATGATAACCAACATGTTGGGTGTTTTTGACGTATCAGATATATTTCTAAATATTTCACCGAAAGATTTCCTTAGATTACCACAACCCTCTGGGTATGTATTAATATTATATATTGCTTTTAAAAATTAAGACTCTAAAGCTCAGAGAGGGTAAATGTCTTGCCTAAGGTATTTAGTGGTAGAAGCTGTGACTCCTGAGATAGATATCAAAGCAACCATTTCTAATATGCAGGCAAGACTGCTAGAATTAAACGGACATCTGGTGCTATGAACAACCAGAGAAAGAAGCAAGTAAGTCTACTAGGATGTGTGGGTGCAAGATTTCACCAACAGAAAATGGCGGAGGGGAAGGCGTTCTAGGTAGCGAGAATGGCACAAACAAAAGCAGGCATTAAGTAGAATGGAAGACTGGCCCCACACATTGAGGAACTTAAAAATTGAAACAGGAAAATAGGACAGAAACAGATAGCAACGCCAACAATGTGCAGCAGGCATTTCCCACAAGGAAATGAGAAAACAGTAATTCATATGGGTTAGACCATAATTCATATGGCCCCTAAATGCAGCTGATGTGACCATCTTCCCTTAAGAGAGTTTGGAGAGTCAGTTGCCAGGAGAGAGCCCACCTCCTCCAGGATGGACACCCACCTCCTGGTGTTCTTTACCCATAAAAAAGAGCATTGTAATGAGGTGAGGAAAAGATAAGATTTGGCTTCAGGAGGTTTTGATTCAAGACCCAGGTCTGTTGGTTCATAGTGCAGTGAGCTACAGCTCAAAGAAAACAGCCTTTTTGAGTCTTTGCTTTCATATATGTCAAAAATCACCTCAATATAAAACATTTGTCTTACGTAGCTAACGTGGCATTTTGGAAATTATTAAATAGTGTGAAGCACAGGAAAGCCCCTTTGTAAACTAAATTAAAAATACAAATATGAGCCCCCCTTCAGCCCATTGAAGGAGGAATATACAGTAAAAAGAAAAAAATCAGGTAAAGTATATGAATTTTTAATTAAGCAGAACTAAAGTCAAAATTCATTTCTGCTTTTTTACTGCTGAATGTTTGATTTTCAGTAATTTAGTAACCTCCCTTAACCTTGGTTTTCTCATTTGTAATAATTCCTTTCCATATGACAGATTTGTTATGGGGAATAAATTAAATGCAATATATGAACAGAACACTGGACTCCTAGTAGCTGCTTAATTCATGATATGCAATATATGGAACATAGCTAGCGTAGTGGCTGGCATAGAATAAGTGGTGAAAACTGTGGTTAATATGGATAAGAAAAGAAGAAGAAGAGGAGGAAGAGGAGCAAGAGCAGATGGGGGAGGAGGAGGAATACCACCAATGGAGAATGGCACATCCTAAAGCAGGGACATGAAAGCTATCTGCAGTCATCATAAGAAAGGAAGTGGTGATAATTTAAGCAGTTTATGTAGTTTGAAAGTTTGAGCCTAACTAAACCTTGGCTATTTTTAGGTAGCATGGAGAATATGTCTGCATTGTCACTGCTGACTGTGGAGAGTCCCACGTCCATGCTTGACTATTGTGATGACTCTTTGAAGAGGGTCAAGTCTGCTCTTGACATCTTTTCCATGATCATCTACACAGTGACTGTCTTCCTAGGCTTGGCTGGCAATGGCCTTGTCATTTCAGTAGCTGGATTCCACATGTCCTGCACGGTCAACACAGTGTGGTACCTCAACCTGCCGGTGGCTGACTTCATCATCATCATCCCACTGCCTCTCCAGCTGGTTATGGTAGCTCTACAATACCACTGGCCCTTTGGCCAGCTGCTCTGTAAGCTCAATAGCACTATGTCTATTTTTAACTTTCTGGCCAGTGTCGTCCTTCTGACCCTCATCTCCACGGACCACTGTCTTGTGATCCTGTGGCCAATCTGGTCCCGGAACAATTTGCACACCAGCAAAGGCAACTCTGGGGCCCTTGAGGGCCTGGCTTTTGGCAATTTGTTTCTGTGTTCCCTACTTGATCTTCAAGGAAACTCGTGGTGGAAAGTGTCACCTCTTGGTACAACCAGTATGACCTGCGGAATGAAACTCAAGGAAGTCACCAACTTTGGAAAGAGATTATCATTCCATGGCACCAAATGCTGGTCACAACAGCCTGCTTTTTCTTTGGCTTCTTTCTCCCTCTGGCTATCATCACTGGCTGCTACATCCTTGTAGCCTTGAAGTTAAGAGAAAGGCAGCTGGTTAGGTTCAGCTGACCCTTCCAGGTCCTTGCGACTGTAGTAATCGCCTTCTTCCTCTGCTGGTTGCCCTTGCAGGTGTCCCTGTGGCTGGACTTCACATCCTCCCAGGAGGACAGAGAGGGCCTGAACAAGGTGGCCTTACTCATAAGCCCCCTGGCCTCATCTATGGCCTTTATCAACAGCTGTCTCAATCCAGTTCTCTATGTCTTCATTGGGCATGATTTCTGGGAGCACTTGCTCCACTCCCTGCTAGCTGCCTTAGAACAGGCTCTCAGTGAGGAGCCAGACAGCGCCTGAATCCCAGCTCCCAGGCAGATGACTCCTTTATAACATGACCCAATTTCCTACTCCATTTTTCCACCACTCAATCCTCTTCCCAAACAGCTCTACTGTAATCCAACATCCAACAGAATTTAAGAGAATAAACCACAAGTTTTAAGCGAGCTCTATGTGCTGGGCCATGTTTTAGAATACAACCTTAAGTGCCTGGAAGATGGAAGCAAGAAACAAACAAGGTCTCATTCTTTAGAGGAAGACAGTTCACCAAGACTCAAACAGAAAAAAAAGATAGGTATCTTGGGACAGAACAAGTCAGAAAATAGGGTCAGGACCTGCAGCAATGACTTTATGCTAGAATCCAGAGCACTAGCAGGAAACTGCTTAAATTTTACTTAATGAAAGTCAAGTTTGGACATATGCATCAGGTAAAACCTAGCAGAGATGAGCTACCTTGATTTTAAAACTTCAAGGGATAGCTCAATGTCATCAAGATCCTTTTGATGACTTGAGGGTGATAGGGTGTTTTTGAACCAAGGAACTTGAAAAATGGGCCAACACTCTGCTTCTGTGTATGTTACATGCTAAGCACTTGGTGAATGTGTAATGAGGAAAAGGAGTGGGGGAAAAATTAGGAAGAAACCTCAGTCGTGCCCAACATCAAAATGAACCTTTATCAATGGGTATCGATGGGTACAAAGTTACAGTTAGGAGAGATAATTCTCATGCTCAGTTGTGAAGCAGTAACTGTACTCAACAATAACGTATTATAAGTTAAAATAGCTAGAATAGAGGAGTGTTGAGGTGATGGATATGGTATTTACTCTGATCTTATTGTCATTATATATATATATATACACACACACATATACATATATATAAACATCACACTGCACCCCATAAATATGTACAATGATTATGAGCTAATTAAAAACAAAATAAAACTTGTTTTTTTCAAAAAAGAACCTCTCATTGTAGTCCATGGGCATGTTTCAAAATCTCAATGCATGTTCTTGCACACACACACACACATGCACACAATTTTTAACAATCTTTATAAATATAAGGATTGTAAATCTATTCCTCCTTTTTCTGTAATAGGAGTAATTCTTTGCATTCTGGAAATGGTCCTGTTTCGAAGCCCAGAGTTACTAAGGAGGTACTCCGCAAAAGATAAATGGTAATGATGCATTTTCCTTCTAAACTCAAGGCTCCTTGACAGTTTTAACTCCCCACCTCCCAGACTTACTTGGGACACTAATGTATATTATGAAAGTGGCTGCCATCTGGCTGCCTGAAGTAGACTCAGAAGCTGGAGTCACCACCGCTTCCATCTTATAGCAGGTAGAAGAGGAGTCAGCTCCCATTCTTGTGCCAAACCCATCAATAAAGGGACAGTGATAGACTTCCCCTTCTATAGGAACCACAAAGCTGTTCATAATAGAAAAACTGGGAGTCACTAGAACAAGGATTTATAAATCAATATAGGACCAGGGTACCAGGCTCTGATCATTTTTTTGCTATTCACCAGAGTTCTGATATATTAAGTGACGGGTTTGGGGAGGGCACGAAGAGGGAAGCTTAATGAACACCAAATCTGCCAAGGCCTAAAGAAATGGGAGCCCTTCGTATACCTAATATCACAAATTCCCTTTGGGCTAGAAGTAATACATCTCCTGTGGAAGTGATAATGATTCAGCTTTTTATTTTAGCTTTTGTTAAATCAATAAAGAGAAAAAACCTAGAAGGGAGAAAATAGATCGAATACTAAAATGAAGACCTAACTCCTTAATGGATAGGAAGGAGGTAAGACAGCAGGCATTTGCCATTTCAAAGAGAGCACTGTCTTATCAAGAATGATATACGTGGGTAAGCAGCAATCTCAAGATTAGGGCCTATGCCAGGATAGATAAAACCTAAAAGGATAAACATGTGAAATACATAATTTTAGAAACTAAGGAGAAGAGTTCCTGGGCCAAATTTAATGAACTAACCAGTCATGATAGTTGTTCCTCAATTCAGACTTATTGCTAAGAAAACACTTGAAAATCTGTAAGTCAAAGTTTCAGAGACAGAACTAAATACAAAAGAAATAGAAGCTGGAAGGAGAGCACAGCCATGGTTCTGGCAAAACAATTGTGAGTGCTGGGATGGGAAGTGGGATAAGTGGCCCCAAGAGTAGGTAGATGAAGGATGCAGGCTAAGCCTGAGAAAGCCCTCAGGGAGAGTAGGAATTTTGCCCAGGCCTGGAGGGATAAGCAGAACCTAGGAATGTCTAAGTGAAGAAGCAAGAAAGGCAAAAGGAATTCCAGCTACACATTGTCTCTGTAGCTTCCATGGAAATGTTGTCAAAAGCACAACTACCAGTTGGATCTCATATTCATTTAAATTTGTACCAGAAACACCCAAGCAACTAAGATAATGGTATTTGGTAATCAGAACAACAGCAGGGCAGATACTAGGGTGAAGCAGCTAGCAAGACACCTGCCTCGGGTGCAAAATCTAAAAGGACACCCAAATCTCAAGCAACCAGGTTAAATAAAACTTCAATGTAGTCAGAATTAATACGAACATATCATGATAAACAAAATGTGACATTTTAAATAAAGACAGGATTCAACGCTGTGCTTGAACAACTCCATCTCACTTACCCCACCCTCATACCAGTTCCTAGTAATTAGCTAGTGTTTCATCCTCAAAGGAAGAGAAAAGGAAACTCATTCCATTCTATACAGTAACTTGGAACAAAGACGAATGCATTTTTTTAAGATATGTTCTCAACAAGGGTTACAGCTAAAAATATTATATGAAATAACCAACATTGAAGGCCACTTTCAATGAATGTTAGAAAACATTGTTTATGGTGACAAATAAATGCTGAGTAATAAATATTTTTTGCAAAAGAATTTTCGGTTAAAGCCAGTGCTGTGAACCAAGGAAACAAATGGATGCTTTACCTGTACTTTGGGTCAGCAGTGTCCCAGGTGCTGGAAATCAGATCTTTTGTCTTCAGTGACTCATTTTTCTGTATATGAGTGTTCAACTTCTGGAACTAACGGGGAGAGTAATAATGGGAAAGGAGCAAAAAGCTAAGAAACCAAGGAAGGTAGGACTAAATTCCATCTGGGTAGGCAAGAAAAGCTTCACAGAGCGGATGTGTCTAAGCAAGACATGAAAAATTAAATAGGAAATTGATAGGTAAAAGTGAGAGAGAGCATTGGTGTGAAAGTTAGCTTCATGAGATACTTGGGATTATGAGAGACTGAAAATTCTAAAGCTGTAGGAGTTCCAGGTTTTTGTAGGGAATGGTGAGAGAGAAAGAGGGCTAGGCAAGGTCAGATTTTATTCTGTTTTTGCAAAATTACCACATTCATTTACATGGTTTGAATAATACAAAAAAAAACTTTCTTAGCCTTTTTTATTTATCCTTGGATCATTTCTATATGTAAATAAAAGTAAATAAAAATAAATTGTTTTATTCCTCCTCTTTCATACACAAATGGTGGCATACTATATAAACATCCCAGCACCTTACTTTTTCCCGCACTTAACAATATGATCTGGAGCTCTTTCCGATTAATACACAGGGAACTTCTTCATTATCCCTGTTTCAGTTGTATATTTTTCCAGTGTACAGATACATTGCAGTTTCATTACTAAGGACACGATTTTGGATTTTAATGTCTTAATCAGAAGAACACACGTGTTCCCTAAAGGCACTAAGGAGCCATGAGAAGTTTTTGGGTGTTAAGTGGTGAGATGAGAACCATGTTCCGGGAAGCTTATTCTAGCAACTATGTGAACTACAGGGAAGCAGGGCAGGGATGAATAGTGGTGGTGGGTAGGGAAGGAGTAAGAAGAGACAAACAATAAGAAAAACATCTATAATTTCTATCTTGGTTCTTCTTTGAAAAGGAATTGAATTATGTGTTGTCAAACCATGAAGCAGCCTGCTGTTGTGGAAAGAATTTAGGACACAGGGCCATTTGTTTTTAATCCCTGTTCCGCTTAAGAGTAGCTGACTAACCTCAGGCAAAACATTTTTTCTGGGCAGGGGTTTTCAAATGAAGGGTCCCATGTTCGATAAATCATAAGCTTCCTTCTGGCTGTAACATTCTAGACATCTATAGATCCCTGACTCCCCTGACTCAACACTCAATCTTCTAAGCTTTTCCTTTGGGATCAAAAAAACTGGAGGTCTCAAAAAAAAAAAAAAAAAGTAACTGGTGTCTGACAAAGAATGTGGAGAACCACAGATGCCCTGAGACTGACAGCTGCCAATTTCTAAGCTCTTGTCAGTTTTCTTCTAGCAAATTCCCCTGATCCAAAAAATCTTCCCCAATGGGACTTGCTATTTCGTGAGCCCCAAGACAAAACTCTTGGCACATGGCTGGCATGCACACAACATTTCTAGGATAAGTTATTCTGTACTGGGCAAAAGCAGCCAGACTGTTTCCTTAGATTCTCCTAACTATCCCAAATTTACCAACTCTCAAATTTTCTTTTGGTAGCACACACACATAACATACAAGTGGCCATCTTAATCATGTTTAAGTGTACAGGTCAATGGCGTTAAGTACATTTACATTGCTATGAAACCATCATCATCATCCATTACCTGAATATTTTCATCCTGCCAAAGTAAAACTCCTGTCCAGTAAACAATAATTCCCGATTTCCCCCACCCCTTAGTAATCGACATTCTACTTTCTGTCTCTATAAATTTGACAATTCTAGTTAGCTCATATAATTGAAATAATAAAATACTTGTCTTTTGTGACTGGCTTTTTTCACTTAACATAATGTCTTCTAGATTCCTCCATATTTAGCACGTGTCAGAATTTTCTTCTTTTTTAAGGCTGGATAATATTCCATTGCATGTATGTACAATATTCCATTTATCATTTCTTCTTTTGATGGGCATTTGGGTGTTTCTACATTTGTTTATTGTGAATAATGCTACTGTGAATATGAATGTAAAAACTCTGAGTTCCTGCTTTCAATTCTTTGGGTATAGACCCAGAAGTGAAATTGCTGGGTCATATGGTAATTCTGTGTTTAATTTTTTTTGAAGAACCATCGTACTATTATTCATAGTAGCTGTCCATTTTAGATTCCAACTAGCAATGCATAAGGGTTCCATTCCTTTCCAATACTTGTTACTTTCTGATTTGTGGTAATGGCTATCCTAACATCTGAATTTCCTTTATGATCTCTAACTTTTTTCTGACATCCCTGTTTGCAGAGCGGAATGGGAATGCTCAAAGAGCAACATTATTATTCCATTATCATAACCATTATTAGGATTTAAGTTTTATACTTTACAAAGTTTATATATATATATATATTATTTAATGCAATATTCACAAAAATACATGAATGTGGTCAGCATAAATATATCCATTATGCAGACAAAGAAACAAGTTTGGTGTTTATTTGAAGTGGTCTCAATATCATACAGTGAGTTAGTAGTTGGGATTAGAATCCAGATCACTGGGATCTCAATTTATAGTTCTTCCCAATACCCATGAGACCAAACTCATCATCAGGCTATTTCCCAGTAACCTATGACCATCCTCAAATCTAAGTGACCTATACTGGTCTAGGTAATTGATTAGATCGATCACATTAAAATGCTATTTAGGGAAGCCCCTATGTCCCTGATCCAGCCTTGTAAATGACTGGGTCTATATTCTCTTCCAGGAAAAACAAAAGGTCATGAAGTCCCAAATAACAAGGAGCAACTGAAACAGAATTATATCTGCCTGTCACCTGGTTCCAGCTTACTCAGCTGCTAAAAACATTTGCATCTTACAACTGCTTATCAGTGAGAGCCTCAGATGAAGCCACTTATGTCGAACAGTGGTTCTCAGCGCATGGTCCTCAGACCAACATCAAGGTCCTCTCCTGGAAGTTTGTCAACAAATTCTTTCGCTCTCTCATAGACAAACTAAATCAGAAATTCTGGGGGTGGAGCTTAGCAATCTGTGGTTTAATAAGCCCTCCAAGTTAGTCTGATACATGCCTAATTTTGAGAAACTCTGATAGAGAAGAAATAACCCTTGTCTTAAGATGAAACAGACCGTAATTCTAGACAACTCTTGTTAACAGGGTGGCTTTGGATCAGATACTTCATATTAGTTGCTCTCTCTTTTAAAACTAAAAAGAGTAGCTACCTTACAGTGTTGGTGAGTATTAGATAAGTCATGTGTATTCAAAAGCATTTTGTACATAGAAAGCTTTCAAGATATGTGTTCTCATCACACACAAACAAAATAAGTATGTGAAGTAATGCTTATGTTAATTGGATCTATTTAGCCATTCCACAATGTATATATATTTCAAAACAAAATTTTATATGTGATAAATATATACAATTTTTATTTGTGAATTAAAATAAAAAAATTTTTAAAGGCTTTAAGCCAGTGTAAGGGATTATTGTACTGGACAGGCTGAGTCTCAGGACGCCTGAGGGAAGCTGCCCACCACCCCAACAGCCCCTATTACCAGAAGACCATGAGGCACACCACAAAACCCCACTCCAATGGCTCCAGAGCAGATGAGCTACAGACAGCCTTAGGACTGTGGCATAACCTGATATACACATGCACATGCATGCACACACAATGAGCTAGGTCAGAGTTTGTATTTTAGGACTGTGAAAGTGCTAATACAAGAAAACAAAGCAGCAGGTGGTTGAAGCTAAAAATAAAAGTCTGCCTTGAGCCAAGAGGGGACATGGCAAGGTGAAATCATAAGAAAGTAGAAACTTTAAGAAAAATAAGAGAAATCATATAGAGAGGCTGATATCTGGAAAGAAAGAGCAGAGGAGGGATAAAGCAGAGTTACCTTAAAAGACCGGCAAACTAGTGGCAGAGAAGGAAGAGGAGCTGATCCCAGAAGCAATCCCAGCTTCTGATGACTTTCCAGCACCAACTTGAAGCCCTCCTATTGAATGACTCTTTCTTATAAGTCTCTGTTTCTTTAAAGCCAAAAGTCTCAATTCAACACATTTTTATTATTATCATGTTTAGACTGCAGAAGAGAAGACTTATACTGGCAAGGACATAGGAGGATGGGTCATTGCCTGCAGTTACATGATGAGCTATCATAAAAGATAGAGAATGGGCTTTTTCCATATATCTCCAGAAGCCTAGTCCAGGAGAAAGAGATAAAGGTTATAATCCATGAGGGCTTACACAAGGAAGGCTTTCTAACAACTAAATGTAATCAACGATGATATTTGCCTCATAATACAGTGATTTCTCTGGCAATGGCAATGTTAAATTTGTTAGAAGGAAACTGTATTATAAATGCCTAAGGTCTCCTCCTAGAGTAAGATTTGATATTCTGGTGAGGAAGGGCAAAATTGGGCCCTGAAAGAATCAACAATATGGGTTTGGGTATATCTGAGAATGGCAGCAAAGAGAGTATCCATCCTCCATAATATACTGCAACTCACTAAAGATAATAATAAGATGGGGCAACTGGGGTTGAGATGGAGATAATGTGGCTAAACTGGATAAAACTGAGAGGATGGAAAAAATTGCAGAGGTCACCTGTTCATCATAACAGCCAAGAATGGAAGCAATTAGGGGACTGACTTCTTGGATTTAGGCAGCAGTTTTTTGTTATTTTGGTCTTGATTGTGAATTTGATGAATTCCTCAACATTCTACCTACAGCTTTATTCTACAGCTCCTTTTACCTCAAGTAGGAAGCAAGTGTTCTTGCTTCTTACTTGATTTCGGCTTTAGCATCCTCATCTGAAAGGTGACAGGATCAACTGGAGGACTTCTACAGTATTTTAGAGCAGCCTTAATATTGGATAAATCATTATATGACTTAATTGCTTTCTCCCACTCTTATCAAGGTTCTGGCACTGTACTAAACTCAATTCTAATTCCTCTCTCTTGAGACAGAGGTCTCCAGGCTGAGTTCACTGTTTCTGATACCTCCTATTAGCTTGTTCCCTCTCACTTTATAAGGGCTTAATTAGCCATTATAGGAGACTCTTTCCAAAGGCAGGCTTTGCAAAATGTTTAGTGCCGTGTGCCATACTTCATAAATAAAATTGCATTTAGGATAATTTTCTCATTTTTTAAAATGTTACTTTCATAATAAAAATAATATAGGAAAACATTCTTATTGCTTAAAAAAAAATCCAAACCATACTATACAGTGAAATTACTGCTTGACTCTGACCCAATTATATTCAAGTCTTCTTTAAATAACCATTTGCAATGTTTTATACATAAATGGGATCACCCTGTAACTTATTTATTTCACAATACAACATGGGGCTCTTTAACGTCAGCAGGTAAAGATCTAACTGAGAATAAGGTAATAATTTTTAAACACAATTTTACTTGGTTCAGTCTTTCACTTTTTAAGCACCTACCATGTGTTTGGCACATTATTTACTTTTTAAAGACCTATGATCTACTAGGTACTGGGAAAAGGAAGCTGTAGACTCTGCATTCCAGAGACCTCCTGGTTCACATGAAAAGCTATAATGGAAGGTATTCAGCGGTACTGGGAACACAAAGGAGAACCTGATTGATTAGGTCTCAAAGTGTCCAAGAGTTTCCAAAAATAGAACTGAGGACCCTAGAACGAATGCAGCTTATTGGGCAAACACTCTTGTTTGGGAATGATAAAGTCTTTCTCGCTGTCTAAAATCTATCTCTTCCGTAAAAGACATTTGACAAACCCTACACATTGCATTTTTCCTAGAACAGAATTTGCCCATTTTTAACCATAAGTGAACATACTATTCATTCAATAAAAATAAGCCTTTTTAAAGTACTTTGTGATAAGTACTGTGCTAGCTTCTATAGCAGCCATAAAGATATATAAAACCAAATTGCTGCCCTCAAGAAGCATTATATTTATTAGGGGGATATAAACTCGTAAACAAATACACAACTCAAAAAAAAAACAAAATCTTTGCATGCTAGGGCCTACAAAGTAGCTCCACTGCTCCACAAGGAAATACCATATAGATGTATCCTAAAACCCTTCCACTGTGAACTTTGATGGAACTTTGAAAAAGACTCAGATGTTCAGCAGATCTAATTTAAAGGGCTATATGAAAATATGTCTGGAAAAAAATTAAAGTTAACGAGGACCTCTGGCTCCTTATCAAATATAAAAGGAGACAACTGGGTGGCATATAGCCTCCAAATCATTGATCCTTAGTCGGCTTCAGAGATTCTGAGCTCTGACCACTCTATTTTCTAATTTACTTTGAAATACCCTGAAATGCCCCACTCTATCCTCCCAGTTCAGGCTCCCAATAGTTATCATCCAATTATTTCCCACCTACCAATGTTCCCTCCCAACTGTAATCCATTCAAATCCCCACCAAAACAATATCCCTAAAATATAGCTTTGACCAGGTAACTCGTAACTCTCCTGCTTAAATATCTTCACTATGTGTCCTTTACACGTTAAGTGAAGCCCAAATTTTGTTGCCTGGTATTCAAACAAGACCCTTTCCAATCTGGTTTCTAAAATGTGGTTTTCCTCCTTATTCTCTGACTGCATATGCTTCATTTAAGCAACAAAACTTGGGGAAAGGCCATATCTCATTCACTTTCACATTCTTCTCATACTCAGTAAAAACTTAAGGGATGTTAGACATATAAAAAGGTTTTCTATAAGCTTGAGGTCTTCTTTACTGCTTGTATCCACTCCTGCATGCATTCAATGTTAAGTCCACTGTTCACAACAGTAAAAGAAATAGCAAGTTTCCCTGTGTAACAGAAGCCCAAGTTGCTCACGATGTAATCAGAACAATGATGTACCCTTTTTTCTCCTTTTCCTGACTTACAATTGGTTTCCTACTCCTGCTTGCTGCCAAGTAAACTATTTGTCTTAAGCTTTGCATTGGAGAGGTGTAAGGGAGAGTTGATTCAAATTAATGTAATTTGTTTCCTTCCTCATCCCGATTTTCTAACATAATTTATACCTGTGAATTGATAATTCACATATCATTTTCAAAAACTTATTTCATTGCATCCAAACTATTAATGTCTAAAAAGCCATCACATTTGTTTCACAAATGAAGACACTGTGGTTAATTGCCATCGAGAAGATCACAATATTACTCATTCAATACAGTTTATTCAGAGTCTGCTACCATGTGGTCAGTACACTAAGGAAATACATAGAAAGGTTTCTAAACCCATGTTTTAATGGGAAGGGGCAGTTGATCAAAGAAGTCTCCTCAGAATAGCTGAAATTTAAACTGAGATGCAGATGAATTTGTTCATAAGCAAGGAGTAAATCACAAAGGACCTCTTATGCAATGCTAGGGATTTGCGTTGTATCGTAATTGCAAAAAGGAATTTTAAGTAAGGGATTTGCAGGATTAAACTGGGAATAGGGAGGCCAAAGGGTACAAAGTTATAGAGATGAAAAAGTATACATATCGGCCAGGTGCGGTGGCTCATGCCTGTAATTCCAGTACTTTGGGAGGCCGAGGCAGGTGGATCACAAGGTCAGGAGTTTAAGACCGGTCTGGCCAACATGGTGAAGCCCCATCTCTACTAAAAATACAAAAATTAGCCGGGCATTGTGGCGGGCACCTGTAATCCCAGCTACTCGGGAGGCTCAGGCAGGAGAATCTCATGAACCCGAGAGGCAGACATTGCAGCAAGCCAAGGTTGCACCACTGCACTCCAGACTGGGCGACAGAGCAAAACTCCGTCTCCAAAAAAAAAAGTCTGGATATCTAATGTACAGCATGAGGACTATAATTAATAATATTTCATTGTATACCAGAAATTTTCTAAGAGAGTAGACAGATGTTAAGCATTCTTATCATTGTTTTAAAAAAGGTAACTATGTGAGATGATGAATGTGTTAATTGGCTTGACTGTAGTAGTCATTTAACTATGTATATCAAAACATTATGTTGTACACCTTAAAATATATAACAATTTTTACATGTTTTCTTAAAACATACATATATATATATATATAGAGAGAGAGAGAGAGAGAGAGAGAGTTGAGCATCTTGTAGTGCCCAAAAATAAAATTCTCAACAAACAAAATAAACATAAAATAAAAGTATGTCAAGTGCTATAGGAGCCAGTCTGAAAGCTCACCCAATGGAATGGCCAAACCTGGAACAATTTGACCACCAAAATAAACAGTGTATTATTGAATTATAACCAAAATATTAAATACATATTCACGAGACTTTGTACTTATCTGTCTCAGTATTTATACTGATGTAAATCTTTTACTAAGTACATGAATGTATCAATAAAGAGGAAGAGACATATGTTCCTTACAGAGGAATTTGAAATGGTTTATGGAGATACTCTGTTCTCAAAGAGTTGAAGCTTAACTCATCATTCCCCAATGTGGGCTGCACTTACTGGCCTTCTTCCAAATAATGGGCTATGAAAAGGGGTCAAAACTAGTCTTATAGTTGAGAAACACCACCTGGGCCAGATGATAAAGTTTAGCATCATGGGTGATGTCATATTAATAGAATGTATCCATAATATCTGATGAGAAAGGTATATCTCTTTAATTTGGAGGTTCTTTCCCCAAATCCCTAACTCCAGTCTACTCATGAGAAAAACATTTTTAAAAAATTGAGGGATATTTGAAAAAATACCTGACTACTCCTCAAAACTTGTCCAGGTAATGAAAAACAAGGAATAACTGATTTTCCTTAATCTTTTTTAATCTGTGACAGAAGAGACTAAGGACAATAATTTATTTTTTCCCACATTTAATGGTTGTGTTTTCTTAGTCTGTTCTGTCACAGATCAGAAGAGACTAAGGAAACACAATCACTAAATGTGATGTTATATCCTAGATGAGATCCTGGAACAGGAAAAGAATACTAGTGGAAAAACTACTGAAATCACAATGAAGTATGGTGTTTAATTAATGGTAATATGCCAGTGTTTGTTTTGTAGTTTTGAAAAATGTACCCAGGTAATGTAAAATGTTAAGAATAGGCAAAACTGGGTTAGGTATATCCATACATTTTCTGTACAAACTTTACAATTTTTTGACAAATCTAAAACTATCCTAAAATACATTTATATTTTTTAAAATAGCAGGACGCAATGAACAGTTAGGCAACTTCGACAAGTTGATAATCATCTGAACGGAGGAAGAATCAGCAAAACAAATATGGAGATAGAGACAAGTAGGTTTAACCTGGTTTGATGACTGATATGATTTGGCTGTGTCCCTACCTAAGTCTCATCTTGAATTGTAGTTCCCATAATCCCTATGTGTCATGGGAGGGACCCGGTGGGGAGGTAACTGAATCATGGGTGTGGTTACCCTCATGCTGTTCTTGTGATAGTGAGTAAGTTCTCACAAGGTCTGATGGTTTTATAAAGGACTTTTCTCCCTTTTGCTCAGTACTTCTCCTTGCTGCTGCCATGTGAAGAAGGATGTGTTTGTTTCTCCTTCTGCCATGATTGTAAGTTTCCTGAGGCCTCCCCAGCCACGTGGAACTGTGAGTCAATTAAACCTCTTTCCTTTATAAAATATGCAGTCTTGGGTATGTCTTTATTAGCAGCATGAGAGCAGACTAATACAGTGACAATGTTAGGGGAAATAGGAGGCTGGTGAGGGAAAGGGGACAGGGATCACAGTGTTGGTGAGAGGCAGATCAAGTCACCAGTCCAGGTCCTCTCCCTCTTCAAGACCATGAGATGGATAGCCTATAGCAAGTAGGAGAGACCATGGGGAACCATGGGGGAATACTCTAGGCCTAGAATGATGGAAGATGAATAGAAAGATGAACGTAGATGAAAGATGAATTAGGAAAGTTGATGACGGATTAGATCAAGAGCCATGGAAAAGCAAAGAACAAGACCCAAGGAGACTCTAAACCTAAGATTTGAAATAGTGGCTATGCTCTCAAGAGAACTGGAGAAATTTGGGAAAGGAGAATTGTTAAAAAATAAAGTAATCAGATATGTTTTGATTGATATCAGGGCATTATGTGGAAGTGTTTCACAGTACAGTGAAGCCAACTGGAGTCTGGAGATATATACAATACATCTAGAAAAGTGAGAAAAAGTAAAAAAGGTCATATGAATTGACAAGAATAAATTCATTAATAAAACATAAGAGGTTTGGTTAAGAGTACGGGACCAGAAGCCAGAATCTACTGAAATTGTTTTTATGATCTTCATACACTCTCCCTCTTGCTATAGTTGTTCCACAGCCATTCTATATTTCCTTATCTGAAATGTGGTTATTCATTAATTGACCTTTTGTCCCCAGATATACGCTACTACCTTTAGCTACAGAATTCTTCTTTGATTTTCACATGTTACAAGAAACAATTGTTTTTTCTTCCAGTAAACACGTTTCTCAACTGGATGCTTCCTTGTCTTATGTTTGAACATTTAGTTAATGATTGCTATAGGGCATCAGTGCCAGATTGAGAGAAGAGCAAAGCTTCTGGAAAACGAGACTTAGAGGTCTATTAGCGAAAAGCGCTGATGGGAGGCATTCATAAAACTCTTGTGGGTCCAAGACAGGTGGCCTCCAACATGGATGGCTTGTCCCTGTAAGAAAAGTTAATGTGGCTGGGCACAGTGGCTCATGCCTGTAATCCCAGCACTTTGTGAGGCCGAGGCGGGTGGATCACCTGAGGTCAGGAGTTCGAGACCAGCCTAGCCAACATGGTAAAACCCCCTCTCCACTAAAAACACAAAAAGTAGCCAAGTGCCATGGTGCTTGCCTGTAGTCCCAGCTACTCAGGAGGCTGAGGCAGGAGAATTGCTTGAACCCGGAAGACAGAGGTTGCAGTAAGCCGAGATCATGCCACTGCACTCCAGCCCAGGCGACAGAGTGAGACTCCATCTCAAAAAAGAAAGAAAGAAAGAAAGAAAGAAAGAAAGAAAGAAAGAAAGAAAGAAAGAAAGAAAGAAAGAAAGAGAGAGAAAGGAAGGAAGAAAAGAAAGAAAGAAAGAAAAGAAAAGAGAAAAGAAAGAAAAATGTTAATGTAAGAGCAGTTTCAGAAGTTTCCTATAAATTGAACATACAATAAGGAAAGATTACACCAATATAAGGAAAGAGAAAGTGCAGGTAGTTGATCCCAGATTTGACATGAGCCACCATATGGCAGCAATAGTAGCAGTAGGCACAGGCACTTATTAACCCCTTTCGTCCTGGTCTGAGCTATGAGCCTTACGTAAAGACATTATCCTCTTTATTCCTCATAACAACTTTGTGAAGCATCTACAGGTCCACAGTCCCTAATTCATCATTTCAAACCCCACAGAGGGGTTTGTTTTGTTTTCGTTTTGTTTCAGAAGTTTTTCTTTTGTTTCATTTTGTAACTCATTTGACAGCAAAATCTGTCAAGAGATGATTTAAGGATAATTATTTTCTCTACATGATATGTTTTGCCAAAGAATTATTGGTGTATTTGATTAAAGCGTGCTGTGCCAGGCACCACTGGGCTTTCTGAACTGCATCATATAATTTTTTAAAATTTACAAAAAAAAATTGAATTTTAAAACCCATCCAGCTTGAGGGTATTTGGAGGAAAAATTGTGAAAATTGAGGGTCATAAATGTGAAGTTTAGCTTAAAGTTACACATAGGTTTGAACTGAGGTCTGTCATTCTGCAAAGATTAGACTTTCAATCATTAAATGACATGCTGGAAATGTTACTATCTTTACAGCTGGCACCAGAATTTATTTTAGGGAAAGAAGTGTCTTTTTTGGGAAAATATCCTGAAAAGAACTTGTTAGATATGGTATCTCCAGAGCCAAGGTGTCATCTGTTTCTGTTCTAGACAAGGAAAGAAACTGGTTGTTTCATTCCTGGCTGGAGAGGGTAGAAAAGAGAATGAAGAAGGAGTAACAAACATTTGTAAGTTTGGCTACTGCTTGGTGGGAAATGACCAAGAAAGACTTCCAGTTAAGAGTAGTTATAAAGTCTGACATGTTTTTAAAATATTTTGTTGCCTAGTGTGTGATGCAATTCTTTGCAATCTTATTAAAGTCTACTATGCCCACAAATGCTTATAAGGCATGGATTTCGCACATGTTATCAGGTGCCACTGGATCTAACAGTGTACTTGACTCTGTAGATAAAAGGTCATGACATCCAGGAGTTTAGTAAAGGAGACAAATAAGAAAAATGAAAAATTAGAATTTCCAGTTTAATGTGCTATAACAGAGACACGCTAAATTGCAGGGTTTACATAGATGAGGGGGCAACCGTTTTGGTGTGGCAGTATTAAATTAAGAATCCTGGCTTCTTGGAGTTTAATCCAATGTTCTAACCATGACATTAAGATTAAGTTTGTACACACACACACATACACACACACACAAATCAGTAAATACCATATCTGTTCATCTGTTACCAGGAACAAGAAACTGAAATCTCTGTGCTTCAGTTTCCTTTCTTATAAAGGAGAGATAACAATGCCATCAGGATTAAAATGATGAAAATAAAATACTACAGTGACTGATGAATAGAAGCTTTTGAAAAATATTAGTAGTGACTATAGTGATAATGATGAGGATGAGGATGTAATCAACGTAATTATTAAGTGATGGCTTTACAAACTGCTATGAGAGGCAAAGGAAAGTGAGTAAATCATTCCTAATTGCATCAAGCACCACAGACATTTTACCCAAGCTGTAGAGGATGGGTACAGCAAATAGGTACACATGCGACCTATTTGGAGAACAAGCAGTGGAACAAAAACAAGAGGTCATTTATGAAAAGCCATGAAATTCCCTAAATAATGAAAAATAAAAGTTGAAGAGTTAAGTTGCAGCTATGTCAAGGAGGTCTCCAAGTGTCAGGCTAAGTATAATAAGCTGTATATCTCTAGTTTCTGTCATTTTTTTCTTACCAGTTAAACTTTGGGCACAGAATGTGAAAATCAACAGCTGCCAGCCCAGCATCTCCATTCCAGCACGTATTATCAACATCCATTAGAGCAGTTCTCTTGAGTTTTGTCATCACTCTTTACTCAGGTGAATAATTAGTCCTTGAATCAGAGGGGAATAGGTCATAATATGTTTGCTTGAGTTCCCAAAGATAGACATGCATAAATATGTACTCAGAGCAGTAAAGAAGAAAAGGAAAAGAATGTACACAAGGTTGAGCAATGTAAACACGTTCAATATGACTAATAGTCTAGCACGGTATCAGGATTTCTCTGGTTAATGCACTCCTCATCTCCAGGGGCAAACAATATTTATTCTGTCAAGAATTGATCGTATGAGGCCTCAATATATTTTCTATTGTTCTAATTCACAGAAGGAGCGTGATATTATTACTAGCTAGCAATTATAATTCCTGGAGATGTGAGGAATAATATTTTTGCACAATATTTACTTATGGTTTCTCGGTTTATTCTCACACCACATGAACACTGTATGATGTGTCTTTTTGTAGTTGAGAAAATTATTTTACCCAGTCATGTCACAGTTGAAATGGCAGATTTATAATTGGAGACAGGCCCCTCTCTCCATGGGTTTTGTTTATCCTCTTTAACTTGTTGTCTGCAAAGGGCCATTCTCTATCACAAATTTGGGGCCCGTTTTTAACTAGAATTCATCTTAGTATTGTAGTGATTTAAAAAACAAGATTGTCTGGGGTCCATAGGACATGTTTGTGTAGCAAAATATTTTTCTAATTACAGATTAGGATTGGTGAACTGAGATGGAATAGAATACAAAAAATCTATCAAGAGTCCTCACCTATAATAAGACTATGTTTTGTTTTTTAACAACTGTGTTCGTCTGCTCCCATGTCTACATGTAATACATATACTAGGCCATAACCCAAAATTTTTACTTTAGGTTCACAGTCAAAATGTTTAAAAAGCACTGTGTGGTGAAAAGAGCCCAGGCTTTGGCATCAGGCAGGCCTACATTTAAAGTTATTACTGCTGCTATTATTATCTAATGAGTTTCTGTGACCAAATCCCAGCCAATTCCCTTCTCCCCATACTGCTTGTGAAACCCAAGAAAAAATCCTTTTCTCATATATGAACCCTCCTTAACAGTGGTTATTGGAAGTTTCTTACTGGTCACAAAACTATTTAAATGATGATTTGAGATGAAAAGAACCAATGTATTTTCATCTCAAATCAAATCAAATATGATCCAACCAATATCTATCAATGCTAAGACTAAACTCCGTGAGGGCAGACATCATATTAATTTCCCTAGCACTCAGCCAAAAATTTTTATATAGTAAGGACTTGATGAATATTTGAATATGTTAATGGTTGCCTGAATAAAAGGCCGAATGATGAACCAATGAATGGCTACTCAACCGGAGGCACTGGAGACACAGAAGTGAACAAGGCATAAACCTTGGTCTTCAGAAATATATACATTTATCACTTAATTTATGTTTTTAGCAAATATTTATTTAGTATTAACTATTTTCCAGACAATTTGTTAGGTGCTACAATAAATAAAGCAACTGTATTTGCTCCCTAAAAATAAAGAGATATTACATAATAATCATACAAATAGCTATAGAGTTGGAATTATTTTAAGTGCAATGAAGGGTTTTATGAAATCATACAATAGGAGAGATTAATCTAGATGCAGAAAGAAGTAAAGGAAGACCCAGAAAGAATGGCTTCTTGAGAAAATACCGCTTAACCTTTTAACCTTAGAAGGTGAAATCTGTTTTGTATTATTTTGTTTCGCTGGTCCTAGTAAAGGGTAACAGAGAAATGACCAATGTAGCAAGGAAATGACCAGATTCAGCAAGGAAGAATCTCTTGGGGAATAAAGACAGAAAGGAGCCAAGTCATGCAGAACCTAAATTCTTCCTGAGCATTCTGAACAATGAGAAACTGGACAGAGACATGATCAAATTTGCAGTCCACAAAGATCCCTTGACCGTTCTATGGGCAGCAGCTTTAAGGAAGAAATAACAACAAATATTGAGAAACTCTTTGCAGGAAATACAGAAACCCAGGGGGGAAATGATGGCTTTATCTTAGATATGACAGTGGAAGCTAATGAGAAGTGTCTGGGATTGAGGTTATTTTGAACACGAATCCAAGAACAGAACTTGGTAGCAAATTAAGTGTGGAAGATGATGCATAGAAAGGGGAAAGGGAAATGTCAGGGAGAACAACGAGGTTTGGGCTTGAGCGATCTACTGGAAAGAAAAGAAGCTGTAGGGAGAATAGAGACAAAAATACTGTGGTGAAAGATCAAATTAGTAGTATGGAACATATTAGATTTGAGGTAGCTGTAAAACATCAAAATAGTGATGTCAAGAACTAAACACTTCCAAAGCTTCCCTTTGATAAAAACCAAAGTCCTTACTCTAGCCTGCACTAGATCTAGACCCTCACTGCTTCCTTTATTTCATCTCCCGTTTTGCCCTCTATCCCTTTACAAAAGATTTCGGGTTTTTAAAAGCTTGGCCTTGCTTTCCTTTAACACACTGTAATTTCTCTGCAAGTGTCACTTGATGCGCCTTACACTGGCCTGTGGAAATTGGGGCTTGGGAAACCAGAACAAATTCCAACACTCTGGCTGTTGCTGTGGAATAATTAAGTCCCTTATCTCTGAGCCAGGAGTCTGTGCCTGCTGCCAGAAACCATTATAATGTGGATGTTTCTCAAACATGTCAAACCAGCGTCAGCCTCAGAGCCTTTGCACTTACTAGTCTGTCTGTCTAGAATGCACATCCTTGGAATAATTGCATAGTTCAAATCCTCATTTCCTTCATGTCTCTGTTAGATATCACCTGAAAAGCAAGACCTTCTCTGATCACGCTATGATATATATCTCCTTAACCCTCCAGCACCCTTATCCTTCCTATCCTTTTCTCCATAATATTTATCTGATATATTTTACAATCATTTATTATTTTTTGTCGCCTGCCTCCCTCAACAAAAATGCAATGGAAGCTCCATGAAGACAGAGATTGCTATTTTTATTTACTGATCTGTCTCAAGAGATAAATACAGTTCTTGTCATGACTTGGGAAGGGTTTGAGATTTTATCCTACTTAGAAGCTAAGAAGTTAGCCTGCCACATTATAATGGTTTCTGGCAGCAGGCACAGACTCCTGGCTCAGAGATAAGGGACTTAATTATTCCACAGCAACAGCCAGAGTGTTGGAATTTGTTCTGGTTTCCCAAGCCCCAATTTCCACAGGCCAGTGTAAGGCGCATCAAGTGACACTTGCAGAGAAAGTACAGTGTGTTAAAGGAAAGCAAGGCCAAGCTTTTAAAAACCCGAAATCTTTTGTAAAGGGCAATTAACATGGTCTTTGCCCTAGAAGGAGATATTAACTTTATTACACTAAACAGTAAACAAACCTGCCTTTTGATGCAGATGGAGACATTACATATTTTCTAAGGTCGTTTGTTATATAAACACCCTTAAAAAGATAGTCTGAAACAAAGGTTATCAGCACCTCTACTCATAAGACACACCGAAACGTGAGAGAGGATGGAGAATTCTCTTCTAATAACACATGGTAGATATCCGGCACATATTCTCTTTTACCCAGCACATATTCTCAAATGAAAGAGTAACCCTTTGAGTTAGGTGTTATTATTATTTTAATTTCCAGATAAATACACAGAAGCACAGCAAAAGTGGCTCCAACAAGCACCCTGTAGCTCCAGAATACACGTTTTAGGGAACTGAGTCCTCTCTCTCTCATGCGCTCTCTTTCCCTCTCATCTGCCACTCCATCAGCTACTTTAGGCTTTGTGAATGGGTGATGGAAAAATACAGAAAAGAGAAAGAAGAATAAGAAAGGAAGAGTGGAGGAAAGGAAGAAAGAGTGGAGAGGTTTTACCCTACTTGGAATAAAATTCTTTCTAGTAGCTATCCATACCTGCTCATCTATCCAGAACTACAGAGTAGAAGGGATCTCTGAGTTCACCTTACAGGTGAGAAAACAGGCTTGAGAAGGGAATGACTTTCCCACAATCATAGAGGGAATTAGGGATCAAACTAACCACCAGAACTGTTTTCCTGACAGAATCTTTGCCTTGCATGTTTCAGGCCCACCTGGCTCCTTTCACCTTTCTTACACAGGTGACATTCCGAGAACCTGAAGGCCAGGCTACGACACCGAATCAATCAATAACCAGGGAGATCTGTGATATAGCCCAGTAGGTGGGGCCTTGCTGCCATCTGCCATATGACCCTTCCAGTCCCAGGCTTCTGAAGAGATGTGGTAAGTGCAGTGCAGTTTTCAACTGACCTCTGGACGCAGAACTTCAGCCATGAAGGTAACAGGCATCTTTCTTCTCAGTGCCTTGGCCCTGTTGAGTCTATCTGGTAAGTGCTTTCGCATATTTTTCAAATTTAAATAATACCGTTTTGATCTGTTGCTTTGTGAAGCACATTATCTTCTAGACTTTTGATGTAGTCTAGTCTTCGAGAGATCTTTTGGACCTAAAGAGATGAAATAAGATCAACAGGTAAGAATTATGTTGTCAGAGGGATTTTTAACCTACTATAAGGAAAACAATTCCACTAGTAAGAACTTCCCAGAAATAAAAAAGTTTTCCTCTATTGATGTGGCTGACCCTTTGTTGGGATATGGTAGAGAAAAGGGGTAAAAATATTTTAACTTTAAGTATACTTCTAATTCTGTAAATGTGTAAGGCCAAATTACAAATTTTAAATTCTCATGGGATTGCATAAAATAGATAAAATAGCTTCCAGTTATTCAGTATAAAAGGCACAATTTGACTGATTAAAAATTTTTTTTTATTGTATAGGTTTCAGTGTACTGGAATCATGTATAGTTTGTCAGATTTATCCCTGAATAGCTAATATATGTGATAAAAGGGAATTTTTTATTTTCAATTTCTAGTATTTCTTATTAGTATCTGGAAATACAAAAATTACGTTTTGTGTATTTACATTACACATTTTGAACGTTTTGAAAGAAAGTATTCTGCTCGAAAAGATGGTGCACATATACCCCCAACTGCGTCTTGACAATGGTGACAGACAACTGTGAACCCGCAGAGCCAAGATCAGTTTCCTTTTTATCACTGGAAATGGTTAACATTTTCAACTTCACCTCTCATGTAGCAAAGGATCCTGTGGAGAGCCAAATCAGCACTTTGCTAAGAAGAGGAAGAATATTGTTTGTTGTATTTGCTGAATATTTATGGCAGCAGTCAGTGTTCCCTTTCCCCCTCCTCATGCATGTTAATTAATACAAATAGATGCCTGTGATGAGCACCTGCTCTTCAGTTTTTAGACTCAACTAGATTCTAAAAGCCAGTGGGCCCCCAACAATATCAAGTTCTGACTATCCCGGGGGAAATTCTCCAAGCTCATAGATGCCTCACTAATTTTCATTACATTTAGATACAAAGAACTACCTCTTTGCTCAGATCACCTCAAAGATTGATGATATTAAATTAATTTTCATGAATGTTTCCTTATTTGATTGCTATCATATTAGTTCCCTTTCCCTTCCATGAACTTATCCACAGTTATCATTTCCTATATGTTGTCTGCAAAACCTCTGCTATTTTCTGGGGGAATAGAGATTAGCTACTTTGACTATCTGTAAATTCAACAAATGTGAGTTGGACCCATAGTCCATATGATGCAATTGTTGGAAATAGCTCTTTGGGACCTGATAGTGATTTGGCAAAAGAACTCTATTTTTTCAACATTACTTACAAAAGGATATTTAAATATAATTGAAAAAGCTAACTTTGCACCAGAAGACCTGGTTACTGCTTATGATAACTGTTTCACAGCTAGTTATAAAAACTCTCCATACTTTCATCTGTAAACTGAGATAAAAATTATACTTCACTAATTGTGAGATTAAAGATCTAGTAACTGGTTTTGAGAATGTTTGTGAGGGTTCAAAAGATAATTTGCTCAGTGCCTGATTCATTTCCAGCAGTAAGTGCATAATTTCTATTTTCAAGGAAATAGATCAACTTCCTAAAACATCAAATCGAGATACTTTGATCATAATCAAAGTTTGACTTAATCTTTTTAAGATTTCGCCAAGGAAGGGGTACAGGAAAATCAGTCAGATACTTTTGGAAGATTATAGAAATCAGAAAGGGTGGGGAATGAAAGAGCCTAGTAAAGAAGTCACAGTCTGCAATGAAAGCAGAGAATTCTGATGAAGAATGGATCTGACTTCTCTCATTTAGGACCCAACTTACCATATCTGATTTATTTCTAGGTAACACTGGAGCTGACTCCCTGGGAAGAGAGGTAAAGAGATATTTGTAATTTCTTATTTCTCAGACTGGAACAGTTTGATCCAACAAAAATGCAGCCTTGCTGTCACCTTTCAGTTTAGCCTGAAGTTAAGAGGAGTATGAATGCTAGGGAGGGTTAATGTGAGAAATGCAAACGGTAATAGTAGTTCCAACCCACAGGCATATATTGAAGGACAATTTCACTGATGTATAAGCAAGTTCCATATAGTCCTATAGTGCTTGCTGTGAAGGGGTTTTTATATAGACTAGTGATAGCTGTAGACAAGTATTTGGGGTGGAAGCCTTCTCAAGTTCACTCCAAGTAGCCCTTCCTCCTTACAGCCAGTTTGACCATGTTGGCATGCAGCTCTCCCAATCACCAAGGTGCGGCTCTAATTTATAATGAACGACAGAAAATAATAAACTAGGTTCTCCTTCTAGAAAAATATTCTAACTCTAACCTTTTCGTATTTTTTTGTTTAATAGGTAATTTCAGTAAATTTGGAGACCAGAGGAAGAAGTGTCCCTGTTCTCAGTACATTTATATCTAGTCGGAGACAGCTGATAGACCAAAAGTTCATGAATGAATATATTATTACATTGGTGATAAGTGTTATAAAAAAGTTCTGCTGCCATTAAGAACTTGACCTAGTTAGAGAGATCAGGGAGGGTGCTCCGAAGTAAGTGAGGCATTATTTTGAGCCAAAAAAAAAATGAGTGTTAGTAAAACAAAACTGGTGCGGAGATGTAGTAGAATAAAGTAGTTAAGAGCTAAAGCTCAGGAACTCTGACTAGGTTTGAATTCAATTTAGGAATTCCTTAGCTGGGTGGCCTTGGCTAATTTTATTGCTTTGTGCCTCATTATCTTCACCTGAAGAAGAATATAATACTTAGTTCACAGGATAGTTAGGAGGTTTAAACAAAATAATATATAAAAAGCACTAGGACAATGTCTAGGACAATGACAATCATTTGATTATTATAAACTCTTACTAGAGTAGAATGCAAAGACTTCCAACACTGGACGATGCCTAGTGCCTTTAAGTGCCTAGTAGAAGACCACTGTGTGTGTGGACTACAGTGTACAAGGTAGAACATGCCCCAAGATGTGGCCAACCTGAGAGATGCTGGCACCCGCAGTAATTGCAAACTTGAACATTATTTCACCCATCCGTGTAAACCTCACAACAACATTATGAGATAGGTGGGAAATGGTAATATCATCACCGTTTTCAGATGAACTGATTGAGTTTCAGAAGGGCCATAGGACTTACTAATGTCACACAGCTTAGAAATAGCAGAGGCATGACTTAAAACAAGGTTTTCTGTCTCCAGATCTTAGGTTATTTCTCTTACAACACACAGTATCATTCTCCCAATCACAGTTATGCCCCAGAGAAATTAAAACCATTTCAGAGATTTTGCTATGAACTCAAGAATGGAGAACAATGGGAAATAATTCTGTTTAATTCCATTTTTAGGCCAAATGTTACAATGAACTTAATGGATGCACCAAGATATATGACCCTGTCTGCGGGACTGATGGAAATACTTATCCCAATGAATGTGTGCTATGTTTTGAAAATCAGTGAGTACAAACTTGAATTTCTTTTAAACTATATATTTTAAGTTAGTTATCTTCAAGTGTACTGATAATATGAATCTCACCCTGAGAAAAGCAAACTATTTACTTTTTCCAAAAACAGTTATCTCTTTCTTATTCTCCATTTTATATATTTAGCATTAAATATTATTTTTTAAAAGTCACTTGTATGATCAAAGCCTACATTTTTTACAGCAAAATAGTAGATAGCTTGGATTTTTATAAATCTTATACACACAAAATACCTTTAATTAAAAAAAATTATTAGTGGTTGCAATGATTGTGTTTTTTAAAGCCCTCAGTTACGCAAATATAAATTGCATAGCTTATATAACCAAAAATGTATTTTTACTCATGGCTATGAAAGCCAGTTTCAGTAAAGCTTCATTTTCTCAGTGTCCATAAGTAGGTGATGGGATACAGAGAAATAGATTCGACACAGATTTCCAATCTCACTCAGCAACTGAAATCTTAGCATGTGTCAAGCATTATTCTAATATTCCCTGTCTTACTTGTGCTTATGACTAAGAAAACATCATGAACACATATAGGCTGGCTTCTTATAACTTGCGGCAAATGCCAGAAGATGAGGTGTAAATAAAGTGCAACAGGAGTGAAACAGAGATACATATTTTTTATTAAAAGGGGCCAAGAAAGGATCCACGAAAAGAATAGAATGCCGGCCGGGTGCAGTGGCTCACTCCTGTAATCCCAGCACTTTGGGAGGCTGATGCTGGTGGATCACCTGAGGTCAGGAGTTCGAGACCAGCCTGGCCAACATGGTGAAACCCCGTGGTGGCGGGCGCCTGTAATCCCAGCTACTCAGAAGGCTGAGGCAGGAGAATCACTTGAACCTGGCAGGCAGAGGTTGCAGTGAGCTGAGATTGTGCCACTGCACTCCAACCTGGGTGACAAGAGTGAGACTCCATCTAAAAAAAAAAGGAAAAAAAAAAAAAGAATAGAATGACATTTAAATAGAGCTCTGAATTTTGGCAATATCAAAAGAGCATGCCAGGTTAAATAAAGGTGTGGAATGAACAAAGCAAATAAAAGGGATTCCACAAGTGACTTTAGTTTTTCTGAGATTGACTTGATATTAAAGACTTTGACTCAGGCTCAAATGACTGTGTAAATTTCCATTATATTCTACTGCATAAATTCCCTTTTCTCTAATGCAAACCTTCTTCTTGGGCTGTTTTAAACCATTTTGGAAAATTCTCAGAATTTAGCAAGTATTGTGGAAATAGGCCCCCTGGATGAGAGGTCTAATATCCTGAAGTTTTAGACCCAAAACACTAGGTATTCTACTTTGTAATGAATCCGTTTCCATAATTAAGACTTGTAAAAGGAATTTGAAGCCACCTGTTAGTTTTCTCATGACCCATGTTCTTGACATTAAGCTCAAACATCATATTTCCATCCAATGGGAGGAGAAAGCAAGAGAACAACAGCTTTGAGACTTGGGAAATTTCCAAGTGCCACTCAATATTTACAGTGAAACATTAGAAAAATATTAGTAGAGGGCTGGAACACCCTATCTGCTTAGTCTCTGAAACCTCCGAGTTTCTGCTTATTCTTTCTATTTGTTCAAAAATATGTAAATATGGGAGGCACATTTGTGTGCTAGAAAACATGACCTCTCTTCCTATATTTCTCAGATAAGAAAATTTAGGTCTAGAGACAAAATGTTGCTTCCTCAAATACAATATATTTCCTAATGTATGACATTGCCTTTTTTACTGTTGATTAAAAGTCCCAAACTTATTACCTAGTAACTAAAGCCAGACGCTGACCCTAGTTTGAGACAAGTAGATAATACCAAACAAGGGCTTGCAAATCAGTCTTTTTGGTGATCATGTGCTTGGCAAATATATTCAATAAACACTTTTTCTATTCCTTCTACGTCTTCACAGGGAATCTGTACCGGCAAATTCTTTTCCGTAAACCTGCATTTCCAATAGAACCTTCTATAATGATGGAAATGTTCTATGTTTATTTTGTCTAATACATAGCCACTAGCCACAAAACAGTAGCCTTAATGTGGCTAACACTAACTTAAATGTGGCTAGTATAACTGATAAGCTGAATATTTAATATTATCTAAACTAACTTAAATTTACATAGCTATATGTCGATGGTGAATATATGAAACTAGAGTGAACAGCATAGCAATTCTTGTTTATTCTGTTTAGGTGTGTGTGCTTATGTATGCTAACTGATTTGGAAATCAGTATTAATGAGCAGTTAATGATTGTGGGACAAGAAAGCATTAAAAAGTCTTAAAGAGTTTGGCTGGGCATGGTGGCTCATGCCTGTAATCCCAGCACTTTGGAAGACCCAGGCAGGCGGATCACTTGACGTTAGGAGTTTGAGACCAGCCTAGCCAACACGGTAAAACCCCGTCTCTACTAAAAATACAAATATTAGCCAGGCATGGTGGCATGCACCTGTAATCCCAGCTACTTGGGAGGCTGAGGCAGGAGAATCACTTGAACCTGGGAGGTGGAGGCTGCAGTGAGCCAAGATCACACCACTGCACTCCAGCCTGGGCAACAGAGTGAGACTCTGTCTTAAAAAAAAAAAAAAAGAAAAGAAAAGAAAAGAAAAAAAAAAGTATATGGAAGTCAGATGTCCTCCAGCAATAGAGAAGTAGAAGAATTTTTGTAAGCCCGTACACTCAAAGAAAAAATGGTTAGAAAAATTAAAGACCTGGAAACAGTCTTCTAGGGAACAATTACAAAATTTAGAGATATTTAGTTTAGGGAAGAGAAAACTGGTTTGGTAATGGTAGTGTGGGGCGAACAGAGAGGTTTTATCTGGAGGGGAGGATGTTTAGAACTGGCAGGAATCATGTGGAATAAATATATGATTTACTTTGTGAGATCTCACAGATATGAATCCCCAGAGCTCTAAGATGAAAGGTCAATCAATTAGAAGGTCCAACAATAGCTCAGGCATCAGCTCAGATGGAAACCTGGTGGCGAAGGCAGAGGCATCAGGAGCAAAAGATGCAACAACGGTTTTGAGTTTAATTTCGGGGGTTCACTGTAACACCCTGCGAGATCTGTAAAAACTGTAAGGACAGATATTTTTCCTTTCTGTTGTATCCTTAGTGTATTCAACAGTAAGCAATAAATATTTGATGAATTAATGACTAAGTGAATGTATAAATGAATGAAAGACAGAGAAAAGATTATAAATCTCAAACCTCTCCAACTTTAAATGTAGCTGTTATTTTTCCCCGTTTTTCTCCCATAGTCACTTTTTGATCAGTAAAGTTTAAGCTGATTTTTTGTTTTAATCTCTACTGCAGGAAGCGCCAGACTTCTATCCTCATTCAGAAATCTGGGCCTTGCTGAGAACCAAGGTTTTGAAATCCCATCAGGTCACCGTGAGGCCTGGCTGGCCTGATTGTTGAATAAATGTATCTGAATATCCCCTGTTGTTTCCATTTGCTTTTTCCTCGAAGGTATGTTTGATTATACCAGGGTCAGGGGACTTTGGCAAGACTCAGAATAGACCAAGTTTTAAAAACACCAGGAATTCTGTAATTTCAGAGAGAGTTTCCCTCACAATTCCTTTTCTTTCCTCATCTTTCTCACATCCTGAGGTCACTGCCTTAGAAAATGTGATTGCAGATAATAAATGGCAGAGCACAGATGATCATGAATACAAGTAATTCTTTGAGGACTGGACTACTATTTTAAGGAACAATTGGAAAATACCCAGTCCAGAAACATGTTACCCATCATAGTCTGCTGATTGGAATAACATCTTTAGGTTTCCTTGGGATTTGATTGAGCATCTATTGTGGCTGGCACAGGTCTACGTGCGTGGGCATAGAGATGCCTATCTGTTGGAATAGAGTTTAGTCTTTGAGATTTTCCACTTATCTCAGAATGTAGATTTTGGGTCAGACGTAATCGTCTCAAAAAGATCTGAATCATTGAGAAAACAAACAAACAAAAAAAGTACATTTTCTTAACAAGGCTGTGGAGCAGCTTCTGGACTTAGCCTTAGTTCTTCCCCAGCAGGGCCAGTTCCCCATTAGTTACTAAGGTGAATGGTGGTAAAGTAGAGCCTGTGGTTGTCCCTGATAACCCGGGGCTTGGATGGAGGACTTCCTCTTGTGCTTCCCTGGGAGATCTGCTTCACCGGGCCTGATAGGTTTGTGCTGTGCTAAACTGAGGCGGGTAGGTGGGGAGGCCTGATTCTGGATTAACTTTGGGAACGGTCTCTTCTACTATCAAACCATTCCCAAAAGATAATCTGACAAGGAAAAAAGTGACTATAGACGGGATGAACTGATCAAGAGACCTTTGTGCAGTGCACTTGAGTTTATGTGTGAGCCAGAACAACCCTATAAGATTATCCTTATCTTATGAGTAAACTTAGAACTAAGTGAAATCACCTGCCTAATATTGCAAGCAAACAAAGCGAGAGGCTTAGGTTTTTATCATAATACAGGACTGACTTCAAGTCTAATGCTTCTTCCATTAAGCCACAATCACCTCACGTGAGTTATTCATTATTGCCTATTTTTTCTATAGAAACTTTAGATAACACCTTCCTACTGAAAAGGACTATGTGTTTATATTCAGGGAAGCAAATCAGATAAAACTAAAGAAGCTCCCCAAAAGAAAAAAAAAAAGTATGTACAGCTATTAAAAGAAGGAGGAGGAGGAGGAAGAGGAGTTAGAGGAGGAGGAAGAGGAGTTAGAGGAGGAGGAGGAGAAGGAGAAGGAAAAGGAGGAGGAGGAGCAAAGAAGAAAGAAGAGGAGGAGGAGGGGGAAAGGAGAAGGAGTGGCAGGGGGAGGAGAAAGAGGGGAGTGGGAGGAAGAAGATGAAAAAGCAGCTTGAATTCCCAAACTCAAGAAGAACTAGCCTAGAATGGAAAACTGGGTAGAGAGCTAACAAAGCCTGAGATGCAGCAGGTTTTCTAATATACAGCAGGAAATAGATCACCCATTGAACCAGAAATAACCAGTCAAAAGCTATTCCACACTTGCCAAACACAGTTGCCTGACACTCTAAGGTTTAGGTTAATTTCTTGTGATATTCAGAATATACACGTCTTGAGGCTTAAATCTGACCACTAGAGGATGCTGTAGTCTGCCAAGTGCCTCAGCCAAACCCCTGTCTAACAGCTCTCATTAAATATCACGCTAACAGCAGTTATGGATGCAAGATGGCTTCCAACACCGTGTCTGTGATGCTAGAGGACACTCGAAGGACATCCCTAAAATTAAGGACCTTTGCCATGATAAACAGAATTTTTTTTTTTTTTATTATACTTTAGGGTTTTAGGGTACATGTGCACAATGTGCAGGTTTGTTACATATGTATCCATGTGCCATGTTGATTTCCTGCACCCATTAACTCGTCATTTAGCATTAGGTGTATCTCCTAATGCTGTCCCTCCCCCCTCCCCCCACCCCACAACAGTCCCCGGAGTGTGATGTTCCCCTTCAGATTTAAATAATTGAATGCTACAGATTTTCATGTCCAACTGAACCAGTCTACAAGTCTGGAGAGACAAGGCTTAGAGATTATAAGCAGAAGCAACCCATTAACCCAAATTGTCTGTCTTTAATGGTTGTGTTCTCTCTCTGACCCATCAGAAAGCATGTGGATTGCTATGTTCATGTATGGTAGTTTATTAGGCCATTCTCCCATTGCTCTGAAGAAATACCTGTGGCCAGGCATGGTGACTCATGCCCGTAATCCCAGCACTTGGAGGCCAAGGCGGGTGGATCACCTGAGCTCAGGAGTTCAAAACTAGCCTGGCCAACATGGTGAAAACCCATCTTTACTAAAAATACCAAAATTACCCAGGCATGGTGGTGGGCACCTGTAATCCCAGCTACTTGGGAGGCTGAGACAGGATAATCGCTTGAACCCAGGATGTGGAGAATGCAGTGGGCAAAGACTGCACCATTGCACTCCTGCCCGGGTGACAAGAGTGAAACTCCAACTCAAAAAAAAAAAAAAAAAAAAGAGATACCTGAGACTGGGTAGTTTATAAAGAAAAGAGGTTTAATTGGCTCATGCTTCCACAGGCTATACAGGAAGCATGATGATGCAGGCATCTGCTCAGCTTCTGGGAAGGCCTATAATCATGGTGGAAGGTGAAGGGGGAGCAATCAGGTCACACAGGCCAAACAAGAGCAAGAGAGAGGGGAGGTGCTACACACTTTCAAACAATCAGATCTCAGGAGGACTCACTCACTATTGAGACAGCCAAGTAAAAAGGGCTCCCTGGAGAACCTCCGACCAGCCTGAACTGGGAGAATGACGTGGAGCCACAGAAGTTCATGCCCTTTGCAGAGGGGAGGAGCCCGACCTCTTGAGTTCCTGTGTGGTGGGGCAGAAGCCGGATAACAGGCTTCCTTCTCGCTCTACTGAAAGTTTGAAAGTTTTTCTCTTTTTCCTTTTTTGCCCAATAAATTCCGTTTTTCTCACCCTTCTATGTGTCCACAAGCCTAATCTTTCCTGGTTGTGTGACAAGAACGCAGTTTTTAGAACTGAGGAGAAAGTCCTGTAACACTATCACAAGAACAGCACCAAAGGGATGGTGCTAAATGATTCATGAGAAATCCACCCCATGATCCAAATTACCTCCCACCAGGGCCCACTTCCAAAGCTGGGAATTTTGACATGAGATTTGGGTGAGGACACAGAGCCAAACCATATTAGGTAGTTGTGTTTTAAAAGAGATGATTTACAAACCAGAATATGTTTAGAGGAAGGAAACTACCAATATTGATAAGAATTTGAAATTTTGCTCCGTGATGAGTGGTTGGAAGAAGTAGGAAAATTTGGGCTAAGGAAAGGAAAACCCTTAGAACTTGGTGGGTCTTTTCAAAAGATTTAAGGGATTAAAATGTTAACACCATGAAAGCAGAAATTTTATCCTTTTTTTCACTGCTGTATTACAGGCTCAAAGACAATATCAAACACCTAGGAGGTACTTAATTAATATTCTTTTTGGTACATAAATGAATGGGGAAGAGGAATGAACATGATCTGGTTGGCCCCAAAGGGTAGAATTTAGACTAATTAGGTAGAGATTAAAGAGATACTAATTTTCATTCAGTGGGAAAATGTACACTATAATGCTTAAGGTCAGAGGCTCTGATTTAGAGAGGCTGAGTTTGAATCTGGCTCTGCCTCCATCAAGCCCTGTGTCCTGGGAGAAGTTGGAGAATTTCTCAAAGTCTCAGTTTCCTCATCTCCAATAGGGGTTAATAATAACAATTCCCTCATACAGCAAATAGCACAATGCCTGCCATATAGTATGTGCTCAAGAATAATTAGTTATTGTTATTATTTATCTTATAATCCTTTGGGCTCACTAAAATAGTGACCAACTGTCTCCCAGTATATAAGCATTTCTATGACAGAAACTTTACTTCCTCAGGTAATAATTTGCTGCATTATTTATTTCTTCAGGTAATAATTTGTTGCCTTATTTACTTCTTCAGGTAATAATTTGTTGCATAATTTTGTAGAAAACATTCCTCAATGGGTACAAGATTGGACTAAAATCTCTCTGCTTTTAATTGTAAAAAATTCCAGAATTATAAACTATGCCTCCAAAATAGAAATTCAAGAGTAATTGCTGAAGATGAATTTTGTGGACTAAGAAGGGTTTTGTAGCCCTGCGAGGGAATAGGGTAATAATCCCAGCTCACACTATTAGATTCCCCATCCCTGGATGAAAAAAGAACTATAATCCTCATTAAATACAGGACCACAGAACTGCAAGTAAACTCCAAGAGGGCATAGTCAAGGGGCCAATAAATTTCTGTACAGTTTCCTCTATTGGTTTCAGAACATTTGAAATATGAAGCTATCTGGTGGGAACAGTGTATCGAAAACAAACAAAAAAAATTGTCCCATTGGAGAAGAAAATGTGTTTGAAACTAAACATCTTAAAATATAATTTATACTAAGCCTCCTGAAAAATAAGAACTTGAAAAATATTGTCCTTTTATTTCCATTTCTCTGACCCAATTTATCCCTTAAAAACCTTAGTTTATTCCACCTATGTACAAATACAATTTAGTTGCATAACAAGGGAAGCTATTAAATTAAAAAACATGCAAAGCTTTTACTTTCCCAAGCCCTAGCACTACCAACAATTTTGCTTTTTTTTACTCTCACAATCCAGTGCAGAGAGATCCTTTGTTTTCTTTCATTGTTTAAACAAAAGCTAAATTTTAGCTAAAAATATGGAATATGTATATAACAAAATGAAGTTCACAAAAACGGAATAATGCAGATCTTTTCCTTTTAAACAAATCAAAAGTCACTAAAAAGCCAAGAAATAGTGAAAACAAACAAAATAGACTGACTGGAGGTCAAGTCAAAACCTTGTTACTTGGTTGGGATGCTATTTGTGGCTAGGTGCCTTTTAGATGTGTTCAAAATAAATAAATAAAAATGGAGGCTACAATTTAGATTACCCCATGGTCAACTGCTCACAGCCATGTAACCAAAATTTTAATCATCCTGATTTCCCTGAAATCTTAACCTTGAACATAAACAAAGCATAGACATTAGCATTTTGTCCTTTTCAGCATGGTTCAATGAAATTAAACCAGTAGCTACAGATAAATCAGCTTAAACAGGCTCTGTTACCTTAAAAACAAATATATGACAGCTAATCATGAAAAAGGCCAAAATACTTCCTCCTTCAGGCCCTATAAATTGTGCTGGAACTGCTGTTAAATGGAGATTTCATGCATTCTTCAGCTTGAGGCTTCCCAGTTCATGAACTATTCTTTTGTACTCACAATAAACTCTTAAAATTCTATGTGATTTCATGTTCTCATTCCTATGTAGGAGCTAAAAAGGTGGATCTCATGAAGATACAGAGTAGACTGGTAGTCATCAGAGGCCAAGAAGGGCAGGGGGAAATGAAGAGAGGTTGATTAATGGGTACAAATATACAGTTTGATAAAAGAAACAAGACCTAGTGTTTGATAGGTCAGTAGAATGCCTATAGTTTACAATAATTTACTGTGTATTTCAAAAACACTAGAATAATTCAAATGTTTCTACCATAAAGACAAATATTTAATGTGACCAATATCCCAGTTACACAGATTTGCTCCTTATAATGACATGAATGTATTAAATCACATGGACCCTCAAAATATGTACATCACTATGTATCAATCAAAAATTAAAATAAAAAACCCTAAAACTGAAAAAAAAAAATTCTATGTGATTTAACTTTGTTTTTGACAGATAATGGATAGCTCATTCAACTCATTTAATTTGTATTCATGAATAAAAGGTGTAATACAAAATAAGTAATAATTTTTTGGCTTCATATTAGTCCGTGTTAAAAGAAGAGAAGAAGAAATAAGAGAAAATTAGGAATTAGAAGTCACCAGAGGAAAAGTTGTGTTAGAAATAAAAAAAAAACTTTAAATGTGTAACTGTGGAAATTAGAGGGAAAAAGGCAGAAAGAGCCATGCATATTATTAAATTAAGCAAAATGTAGACATAAACACCTGAATAGACAACGAGAAGTAGAGAGAAAGACCGTGAAATTTTGGTAAGATTTATAGTAAATATGGTTGTGGAAGCACAGATGCACAGTAAGTTATATTTTGAATGTTTGTGCTAAATTTCAGGGTTTTTTTTAAAAAACCACTTTTTTTTACTGAAAGAATTCTATGTGCTTTTCTTGAAAGCTTACATCTACATTTTTAAAATTTTTTTATATTCTAGGGACCTTTAAAATACTTAAAAGAATGACTTAATAAAGATTAACTTTCAAATCTTAAAGATGCAAATTAGTACAAGGTGAAAGTTAATAAAGGATAATAAAAATTACAGGAGCTAACCTCCAGGTAAAATTCTATGTGCCAGACCCTGTATTAAATATTTCCCACACATCCTCACAAGGAGTCCTGGGGTGCTCATTTTAGGAATGAGAAAACTGAGGTTTTAACTCCCTCAAGGGTTGAACTACTCAAACTGCAGAGCTCCTTGGCCCTTCCATGATGTTACACTGTTTGTCAATCTCATTTACTGCTGCTGTTGCCTCTGCTTTCTGTGACAGTTTGCACTGATGACCTCGCTTTCTTTGAAAAATAATTGCTCCAAGTTCCCTGAACATGTCATGCTCTCTGGCCTCTGTCCTACTTCTCTGATTGAATCATCCTTTTTGTTTTACTTCCCCACAATACAAACACACACAGGGAAACACACGCATTCCCCCACACATACACAAGATCCATCTGTCTAACTTTTTCTTGGCTAGCAGAACACAGATATCACCTCCTCTGGGGACCCTTTATTAATTCTCTACATCTGAATCAAGTGCTTTCCACTTTTTACTCCATCTGTGTGCTTGCCAATTTCTGAGATGTCTTTTTAAGATCTCTGCTACTGCAGAAGCCCTGGACTCCCCACATTTTTCTAACTTTTTCCCTTCTCTTAGCTTTTTAAGTATCCTAAGGGTGGTATTGGGATGGCGTCAATAAATCTGCTTCTTAGCCAAATACTATAATCCCTTTCCCCACTCCATGCTCACCAGAAAATCAACCGGTATCTAGCAGATAAAAATCAAGCACCAACAAAATTTTCCATGGAAACTGGACAAGGGACTCGATTTCTAAAACACATTGTCTTTCCAATCCGATCTCTTTTCTTCATCCTCTTTAAGCCCAGTATTACTTCTGACATGGTTTAATGTAACAGACCAGGGGTTCTACCTGCCCGAGTTTACTCAGCCCATCTTCCCTCCAATACATCCTCCTACATGCCCCACTGAACAATGCCAATTCATCTCGAACCAGAGAATACTTCTAAATTACAAAATAATTACAGTAGTGCTCTGATGAAAAACCTGTCACGGCTACACACTGTCTACTAAAGAAAGTCCTAATCTCTTCTGGTGATATAGGCCCTCAATAATACTAAACCTCAAGTGTTCCAGTCTTTAGGCATTTTTCCTGCTAAATTATCTTTCTGCACTCCTTTTTCACCTATCAAAATTTTACCTACTTAATAAGTATCACATGCACAAGTGCTGTCACTTACAGTAGTGGCCCTCAAACTTCAGAATGCATAAGAATCTCCCGAAGAGCCTCTTTAAAATTTGGGTGAATAGGCTACAACCTCCAGATACTCTGGATCAGTTGACTTGAGGTGAGGCTCACTGATTTGTCACCTAACTCAGCTGTGGGGTCCTCCATGAATTTTTCTTACTTTCTCAAACTAATCTCTTCCATATTCGCATAATAATTTGATGCTTCTTCTCTAATAGTAATTGCAGTCAACCTGAAATACAAGAAAGTGTGTGCATATTTGTTTGTTTATTTTAGTTTCCCAAATAATTATCTTTGTACCCCGCATTATACAATCACAGCACATTATCAGTATACTGCCTCAATAAATAAAGTTAATTCTGAATCAAGAATACTGAAGCATTGAACATTTTTTAAGAGTTAAGTTTTACCTTTCATATTAGCTGAAAATTCCTGTTTGAAAATTGATCAGAGCAAATGTTTAAAGAATTTAACAAGATGTTTTCATTTAATGAGGTTGTAATGAAATTTTGAACAGTAGAACCCTGAAAAGGAATCAGGCCAGGCGCGGTGGCTCACGCCTGTAATCCCAGCACTTTGGGAGGCCGAGGTGGGCGGATCACGAGGTCAGGAGATCGAGACCACAGTGAAACCCCGTCTCTACTAAAAATACAAAAAATTAGCCGGGCGTAGTGGCGGGCGCCTGTAGTCCCAGCTACTCGGGAGGCTGAGGCAGGAGAATGGCGTGAACCTGGGAGGCGGAGCTTGCAGTGAGCCTAGATTGCGCCACTGTGCTCCAGCCTGGGCGACAGAGTGAGACTCTGTCTCAAAAAAAAAAAAAAAAAGGAATCAGAAGATGTTCCTGAGGGAAAAAAAGTCTTTACTAATTCAGTGTTGATTTTTTATTTTTTACTTCACTGAGTATTATGTATCTGTACTTTTATGATCTTCAAAAGCCAAATTAGATTTCTTAAAATTTCATAAATAATATCCAACATAGATTTCACCTTGCAACTACAGTTTTACTGTGCTACAATAATTAACTAACTTTGTTTTTGTTCATGTTAAATAATATTCTCTCTAGTGTCCCAAATATCAGGCATCAGAAATCTTTCTTCTTTACCTATTAGAAAAAACAAAAAGAAAAAGGAATCGGCTATATTTCATTTAGAAGGCTTTTAAAATGCTAATTAGAAGCTACTGATAGTAAGGAATATCACATCTATTCAAGATGATGAGTGCTTTGGAATTAATTCTTTTAGGTCCCAGTGCAGATAACCCAAATGTCTATAAGCCCCACTCTGCTTATGTTACCTGCTGAATTCCATGTCTGAAAACTCAAGAGACTCTAAACTAAAGGCCAGGAGAGGACTACTGTTTAGATTTATGAAGATATATCACACCCCTCTTTAAAAACAGGGTGTATAATCTGTAATGAAAACAACTTAAATTTTATTGAGGATCTGAATGGTAAGTTATAGAAATTTTCATAATGATGATAATGCAATCACCTTTTCAGCTGGAAAATATCACCATAATACATTCTTAGGAAATAATCTTTATATAAATGTTGTATACTTCTACAGTTCAGTGAGTTTTTCAAAGATATATGCTTATGAAATCTCACTGTAATTTGAAAAAATGAAATCTATCACCCCAAAAATCTCCCTTTGCTCCTTTGTAGTCAACACTGCTCCTTCCAACTCCAGACAACCACCAATCTGCTTTCTATCACTACACATTGTTTGCCTTTTCTAGAATGCTACATAGATGGGGTAAACATTATGTATTCTTTTGTGTTCACTTTCTTTTATGTATCATTTTTTGGAATTATCTGCATTGTTGTATATATCAATAGTTTCTTCTTATTTTCTTCCTCAGTAGTATTCTATTTTTGAAGATAGCACAAGTTGTTTATCCATTCATCTCTTGTTGGGTAACTGGGTTGTTTCCAACTTTTTATTTTAACATTTTTCAACTATTATGATTAAAGTTGCTATGATTATTCACATACAAATGTTTGTGTGGGCATATATTTCTATTAATCTTAGGTAAGTACATAAAAGTACAATTGCTGGAGCATAACTGTATTTTTAACTTAATAAAAAAATTCTGCCAACTGTTTTCCAAAGTGGTAGTATTATTTTGTATTCCCATAGCAATGTATGGGAGTTCTAGTTACTCCACATCCCAACCAACACTTCATGTTGTCAATCTTTTAAACTTTAGCTATTTTAGCAAGTATGTATAGTGATATTTCATTGTAGTTTTAATTTTTATTTCTCTAATGACTAATGATGTTGAGAATCATTTTGTGCATTTCTTCAGTAAAGTATTAAAATCTTTTGCCCATTTTTAAATTGGCTTATTTGTCATATAATTAAGTTGTGAGTGTTCTTTATTTTCTCCAAGTATGTCATTTTGTTTGTTATTGTGCTAGTGGTGTTTTTCAGAGAGCAAAAAATTTTAATAAAAATGAAGTTCATTTTATCAGTTGTAGTTATGTTTCATACATTTTTCCTTGTAACAAATCTGCACATGTACCCCTGAATCTAAGTTAAAAATGGAAATTTAAAAAATTGCCTACTCCAAGGTCACACAGATTTTGGTCTTTGTTTCTTATTATAACTTTATATTTTTTTTTTAATTTTTTTTTTTTTTTTTACAGAGTCTCACTCTGTCACCAGGCTGGAGTTCAGTGGCGCAATCTTGGCCCACTGCAACTTCCACCTCCTGGGTTCAATCAGTTCTGCTTCAGCCTCCTGAGTAACTGGGACTACAGGCACACGCCACCACACCCGGCTAGTTTTTGTATTATTAGTAGAGACAGGGTTTCACCATGTTGGCCAGGATGGTCTCAATCTCTCGACCTTGTGATCTGCCCACCTCAGCCTCCCAAAGTGCTGGGATTACAGGCGTGAGCACTGTGCCTGGCCTATAGTTTTATCTTTAGGTCTATGAACTGTTTTGAGTTCATTTCTATATATATAGTATACTATTCTACAATATTTGAGATCCATTTTTTCCCATGTCATCACATTTTTGTTTTCTGGCACTATTTGCTAATATCTCCATTTTAAGGTGAAAGAATAAAAGAAAAAAAATAGTGTACTTTTAATGTTCTTAGATAAAGAGGATATGGTATCAATTGCATAAGGAAGTAAGAAAAGAAAAATGAGGAACAGAAAGAGGTAGAGAAGGATAGCAGGAGAAAGGAAAGAAAAATTTTTAAAAAACGGGAAAAGCAAGGAAGAAAAAATCCAAGCATTTCTCTGAATCAATAGCCACATTTTTATGCTTTCTATTCTAATAGTTTTTAAAGTCAAGCTCTGTTTCCACGACTACAAATACAAAGAAGTTACTACCTATTGGTTCAAGAAAAATCTCCAAATAGGTAATATCTCAATCCAAAACAGATCAAGACAAAACTATAAACTATTTAGTTGAAAAAGGCTCTCAATATTTTGTGCTGAATTTTACAGATGCCATAGGATTAAAGGAGTCTGTAGCTGCAAACAGTCCATTCAAAGCAAGTGTCTATGTTGCAAGGATATACACCTCGTAGGGGAGGAAAAGATTGTTTTCTTTACCCGTTGCAAGGTTCTTCGCTGTGGCACCTATAACAAAAGACAGACTAACAGAAAAAAGCATACGAGTTTATTTAATGTAAGTTTTTGTGACAGGGGAAGTTTCATAAAGAAATGAAAACCCCGAAGAAACAGGTAAACTCGTGTTTTTTAATCTTAGGTTTGAGGAAAATGTGGTCAGTCAGTGAGAAGTATGATTGGATAATGAAGGTCTGATTTAACGGCAATAAGCTGAGGGGAATTTAGCAAGGCCTGTTTATTCAGATTCTTATCTGTGTCTGTGATTTCAGATATAAGAATGTTTGCTTTCTCTGGGTATGTAGAGGGCATCTCTCCAATGAGGGTTTAATGACCTTCTTCAGGGGAGAAGAGAGAGAGGAAGGTAAGAGAGACCTTCCTTTTTCCGTGATTTTCTCAAATGTCAATGTGCCATATTTTCTGGTAGCACGTCCTGAACTCAAATCTATACTTTAATTTGCCAGGGATAATCTGGTCATAGAGTTACTCCTTAGACATTTACAGAAGAGAAGATCAACTGGAAACTTTTTTTGGATACTTGCATGTGGAAAAGGATGTTAATTATTATAATGTCCTCATTAGGCACCAACATAATATTTTCCCCAGTTCGTTTCCTTAAATTGAATGTGGCTCAAGAAATCTAGTACTCTCCTTTCAACACCTCTCACTTGCATTAGTCTGTGATGAATAACTCACGTGTCTTTGCCTCAGCTGTTGATAGAGAAAAGAGAAGAGAGAAAAAAGACAAGAGGGTAGTATATAGAAGAAGAGATTATAGTAGTTGGTAGAATAACTCGACTTAACCTCCATAACTGTTGGTAGATGTTGATTAGAGAATGGAACTTCAAATTGAACCCATTTATTTGCCTCTTACAATGACATGAGACTTGTAATACCAATAAACCTATGAATATTTTCTATGTTCTAATTTGTTTTTTATTGAACATTTGATGTAGACTAATAAATTAGGCACTGTTTTTACATTGTCTCTCTTCCCTCATCCTTCCACTTCTGGAACTTAGAAAATAGTCCCCTCTCTTCTCATATCTCTCTTCTCATTATGCCAGAACTTGTAAGTAGGTGAAGTAGGTTTGTCTCCAGTAATGACTGGGTACCCACTGTCCTCATACTACCAACTAACTTTTTCCTGTCTCTCCATTGAACTCTCATCATCCAGGCCATTCATTCTGCATTCTCTTTCTGTGTGTGTGTGTGTGTGTATGTGTGTGTGTGTGTGAGTGTATGTATGTGTGTGTGTGCCTGCCTGCCTCTGTGTGTGTGTCTCTCTCTCTCTCTTTCTCTTTATTAGTGACTCAACCATTCACCTAGTCACCCAAACTATAACCTGAAATTTACACTTAGCTCCTTGCTTCTGATATCCCTCTTGCTCTCTATCACAAGATCATTTATATTTACTTCCTTAAAAATACATGTAAGAAAGTCTTTATTCTCATTTTGCAGATAAGGACACTGAACCTCAACAGGTTTAGTAATTGTCTACTACTGAAGACTAAGTAAACGGAAAGGCAGGATGGGAATGCCTAACTATGTGATTCTCATTGTGCCATGCTGCTTCCTCTACGTCTTAAGCAGTATCTCTGGGTGTGAATTATAATACAAGAGCTCAGTTAACCTCTACATGAACTATGCATTGTTTGTGGACAAAGGAAACTACTCCTATAAATAGGTAACAAAACTGTTCAAATATATTTGAGGGTTTGATTCATAAAAAAAATTTAAAGGCAATATTAATTTGTTCATTTAAAAAAATACTAAAGTTTTTGTCTTTGTGCACTTTCTTAACTAATGGATTATAAACATTTTAATTTTTGGCATTAGGGAGTTCCTCATATGCAAAGAAGTTGGAAACCAGTGGCCTTCAGGATGTAATGCAAACTTTTTTTTTTTTTTTTTTTTTTTTTGGAGACAGAGTCTTGCTCTGTCGCCCAGGCTGGAGTACAGTGGCATGATCTGGGCTCACTGCAACCTCTACTTCCCGAGTTTAAGTGATTCTCCTGCCTCAGCCTCCCGAATAGCTGGGACCATAGGTGTGTGCCACCATGCCCAGCTAATTTTTGTATTTTCAGTGGAGACTTGGTTTAACCATGTTGGCCAGGCTGGTCTCAAACTCCTGACAGGTGATCCACCCGCCTCGGCCTCCCAAAGTGCTAGGATTATAGGCATGAGCCACTGCGCCTGACAAAAATGTGAGCTCTTTTATAGGACATAGCTGCTGGAATTCAGCTTTTGCATAGGTGCTAATTTAAACTCCAGTTATCCCTGCTCTTTCTCTGTCACATGTTAGACTTACTACTAATTGCTTGGAACACACTGCTTTTGCTCATTTACTACATTTCTTTCCTTCTCTGTCACCATCTTCCAGCACTGATGGATGAGGTGGGCCATACACTTCCCATGGCCTTGCTGGCCCTGTGTGCACACCACTACCACAGCATGCCTCATGTTTTCATTATCCACTTGTGTAATCTTTATCCCTCATTATAATAAAATTCCTTAAATGTAGAAGATATTTCTAATCCATGCCTTTGTCTTCAGGAAGCTCAATAAGTGCCTATTGACCTACATTTTCCTGAATAACTTTGAGTTTACTACTATACTGTCCCCCAAATATATTACTATTATCCATCCACACTACTACTGTCCCCCAAAACTACAAATCCATAAATTAAAATGAAATTTTATTTTTCTGACTAATTTAAAACAAATTCCAGTTAGATGCAAAGGAGAGATAGATTCTATTATTTCCAGATATAGTGTAGTGATAAAATAGAAATTTAAAAATAATCTTAATTGAAAAAATATTTTGATATATTTTCTTTTTCTTGGTGCTGTCTTAAAATGATGTGGGGCTATTCCTAGTTGACCTTTTTCAGCTTTACATAGGACCTTCCACAGAAAGCAGGCTACAATGGGGCTTCATATGATGAGTTAATTCTCAATTATTGGAAGATAGTAAGATAATGCATAGCAAGGGCTGTCTGTGATTAATTATTCAGAATTTGAACAAGAAAATAAAGCAGCATTTTAATTTTGTTCTAAAACCTACTCAGAACACAAACAGGCCACTAAATCCTGTTCATCATTCACAGGACTTCTCACCTTTTATCTTCAGTCAGCCTGTCCATTCAGCTCCCAGAGAGTATTCAAGAGAAATAATTCCAAATCACTGTAAGTACTAGTCTTCTGTTGAACCAGGTATTCTGAATTCACGAATTCATTCATACATTAATTCACTCGACCATCATACCTTGACCATTTATCATATGCTAAGTAAGGACTGTTTGCTGCTCTAATCCCTGGAGCTTCAATACTATCCAAGTTAGAAAAGATGCCTCTTGTCATACAGCTCACACTGAAATGGAAGGAGTAGGACTCGTTACCAAAAGAAAACAAATACACAAACAAGATAACTTTAGATAATGTTAAGAACTATGAAATAAAGAAATATGAAATGGAAGGAGAAGGACTCATTATCAAAAGAAAACAAATACATAAACAAGATAACTTTAGATAATGTTAAGAACTCTGAAATAAATAAATAAGAAGATATGATAAAGACTGATGGGAAGACACAGGAAAGGAGGCAGGATAGATTCGAAATCACCAAAAATTATATGCAGCAATGCTTATCAGGATGTAGAGTCTATTTCTCACTCATTAATCTTGGCTAGCCTCATGATATACTTTGGCCAATACACTGTGGCCAAGGTGATATGGTGCAACTTTCAAGCAGTCTCAAGAGGCCTTTTAGTTTATGCTCTCATTCTCTGGAAGCCCAGGTGTTTTGTAAGAAAGGCCAAACTAGCCTGCTGGAGAGGCCATGTGGAGAAAAATCAAGGCCCTCCAGCTGATAGATTCCATCAACTTCCAGTCAGGTGAATGAGGATGTTTGAGAGCCAGCTCCAGGGCTCCTTCCAACTGACCACAAATGCATGGGTGAACCCAGATAACAGAATGTGGAGCAAAGGCAAACTATCCCAGCAGAACCCTGACCAAATAGCTGGCCCTTGAGTCATGACTAAATAAATAGTTGTTTTAAATTACAATGCTTTTGGTGAATTGTTACATGGCAATAGATAACTGAAGCTGAAACCAAGGTGGTAAAGCTACTTTAGATGGGATGGTGAGGGAGAACATGGATGAGGGGGTAGTATTTGAGCAGAAGTTTAAATAGGAAGAAGCCAGGCCTGCAGAGGTTCATGAGATATGATTCCAGGTAGAGGCAAATGCAAGTGCAAGGGACCTAAGGCAGAAAGATATGCAAGAGAAACCAAAAGAAGAACATGTGGCTGGAGTGTGATAAACAATGGGGAAAGTAGCACTGTAATAGGAGATGAGGGAACAGAGGTAAAGGAGGCCTTATCAGGTAGAGCCTTGTAGACTCTGGAACCAGGTTTTGATTTTATTCTAGACGAAATGGGAAGTTATAGCAGGTTTTCAAAAGAAAACTGGTATGACCTTTCTACATGTTTACATATTATCCTGGATACTTTGTGAAGAATGGATAATAGAAGGGTGGAACAGGAAGACCATTTGAAAGGTTGTTGAGTTAGTTTAACTGATAGATCATGGCTTTGACTAGGGTAATGACTGTGAAGATAGAGTGGATAGAATAGGTTAGAAATGTGTGTTGAACATAAAAATGATAGGACTGTTGATTTGGATGTAGTGGGTAGTTAAGAGGAAGGCAAGAATGGAGAATTATTGCTAGGTTTTTGGCTAGATCATACCAATTGAGAAATAAATTGAGTGTAGAAGAGAGGCAATGAATATTTAATTTTTATTAAAGTGTGTTATTTTGAGTGGTGATGTATAGCAGTTAATAGTAGTTAATTGGCTTTTTGCTTGAGACTCAGGGGAGAGAACACAACTAGAGATATACATTTAGGAATCTTTAGCATATAGATGGTATTTAAAGCCATGGAAGAAAATGATCTCTGCAGTGAGTTTAGGTAAAGACAAGAGCCTCAGTCCCATAGACAAGCAAAAGACATTGTACTGATGTAAAAAGAGTCACCAGTTTAATGTGAGGAAAATAAAGAGAATATGAAATTGTGAAATACTATATATATATATATATTTTTTTTTTTTTTTAAAGAGTGGGTGGTCAGTTGGGTCAACTGCTACTTAGAAGTTCAAGAATGAAATAGACATAGACCTGAGGGATGTTTCAACAAGTAAAGTATTAATGACAGAGACAAGAGCAATTTTGGAGAAATCAAACCAAAAAGCTAGAATGGCATGAGCTGAAGAGTGAATGGAAGGTGAAGGGGTAGAGACAGTGAGTAAAGATAACTATTTCAAGAAATCTACCATGATAGGGAGTGGAGAAATGGATCTGCATCTCCAGGGAAATGCGGAGTCAATGGAGGACTTTGGAACCTTCCAAAGCATGTTTTTGAACTCATGTTGGGCAAAGATGGAGAAATTGATGATGCAAGAAGGTAGGGGATAATTGTAGATGTAGTATGACCAGGTTTGATGACTGGAAAGTTTAATCTCCCTAGAAAAGGTTTCACATAATTTTTTGTTGTTGTTCATTTTTTGTTTTTTGTTTTTGTTTTTTTAAGACAGTCTCAATCTGTTGTGCAGGCTGGAGTGCAATGGCGCGATCATGGCTCAGTGTAACCTCCACCTCCCAGGTTCAAGAGATTCTCCTGCCTCGGCCTCCTGAGTAGCTGAGATTACAGGCCCTCACCACCACATCCAGCCAATTTTTGTTTTTTAGTAGAGACAGGGTTTCACCATGTTGGCCAGGCTGGTCTCAAATTCCTGACCTCAGGTGATCCACCCGCCTTGGCCTCCCAAAGTGCTGGGATTATAGGCATGAGCCACCGTGCCCAGCCTCATGTTATTTTTCTTTTTTAAGCTTTTGGAAATGATACTGTGAGCATGCGCTGAAGCAGTGGATGGTACCTGAGCGGGTGGCTGAGACTCCAACAGCACCTACTCTTGTTGCTTTGATGCTCCTCCCTCAAGCATACACCTGTAGCCTCAACTTGAAATTCTTTAATTTCAGTTGACAAAGAAAAAAATAAATGGGTTGTGATTACAAATGGCTTTGCATATTGTGCTGGCATAAGGCTAGAAATGCACAATGCAAAATTACAGCCCTGTTAAAAGCTTTTTTGTTATAAAACGAAGAAAGGAGAGCCTCCCCTTTAGAATATCTTCTAGAAGTATGCTTGTTTTTTCTAATTTTTTCTGGGTAGAGTTGGCTCAAGTTACTAATATATACTACTTCATGGGCTAGCTAGATCATCAGACACTTGGAAAGAACACAACTGAAGATTTAGTAACAAGGACATCTGGGGAGAAAGTATATCAACTTTCTCAGAATGAATATAGGATATAAGGATATTTGTGTTCCATGTGAATACTCACTCAAGAGTACCCATTGAAGAGGATGTTCTCAGTAATCACATGGAAAATGCTATGCTCTGCAGATGTCAGCCCCAAGCACTCTAGCAGTCACTCAATTTGATGAGGTTAAAAATGTTCATGGCAGTAGGGATGAAAGCTATGCATTGGCTCAACAACATGGATTTCACCAGGGCTCACCTGGCTACCACCACTGCTGAATATCCACCTGACCATAGCTGATGCTGAGTCCTTCTATTAATAGTAGCATCATTTCTCAGGGGACTAGGCAGCTACTTGGTGTTAGATTGATTTTACTAGACCCCTTTCCTAATGGTAGGATAAATAACTTATCATCACTAAAATACATAGTTATTTTGAAAATGGATTTCCCCTTTCCTGCACACAGTGCCTTCATAGATACTCTTGCAAAGGACTTATTTGGAATCTTCATATTCCACAGAACATTGATGCTTTATTAGTTTCCTATTGTTGCTACAAAAAATTACCACATGTTTAAGGGCATTAAACAATACTATTTTATTCAGTTACAGTTCTGGAGGTCAGAAGTCTAAAATTATTTCATTGAACTAAAGTCAATGTCAGCAGTACTGGTTTCTACTGGAGCTGAGGGGAGAATCTGTCACCTTGCCTATTTCAGTTTCTAGTGGCCCACCTGTCTTCTTTGGCTTGCTACCCCTGTTTCCATCTTCAAGTTCATCATTCCAGCCTCTACTTCTGTCATCATGTCACCTTCTCCTCTCCTGTAGTGGTACCTCCCTCTGACCCCCTCTTATAAGAACACTTGTGACCAGGCCCGGTGGCTCACGCCTGTAATCCCAGCACTTTGGGAGGCTAAAGCAGGCAGATTGTGTGAGCCCAGGAGTTCAAGATCAGCCTGGGCTACATGGTGAAACCCTATCTCTATGAAAAATATGAAAATTAGCCAGGCGTGGCGGCATGTGCCTGTAGTCTCAGCTACTCGGGAGACTAAGATGGGAGGATCGCTGGAGCCTAGAAGGTGGAGGCTGCAGTGAGTTGAGATAGTGCCACTGCACTCCAGCCTGGGTGACAGAGCAAGACCCTGTCTCAAAAAAATAAAAATAATAAAAATAAGAACACTTGTATCATTGGGACCACACAGACAATTTAGTATATTCTCCTCATCTCAAGATTCTTAACTGAATTGCATATGCAAAATCTCTTTTGCTATATAATATAATAGATTTACAGGTTTCAGGGATTACTAGGTAGACATATTAGGGAATCATTGTTCAGCCTACCACAGCTAGTGACCAATGAATGTATTCCATAGAAAACAAAGTGGGTCAATGGGCTAACACTCATTAAATTTACTGATCTTGCCATGTGCTCCATTATCCAGAAACACTAGGCTCTGCGGAGCATTAGAATGGCCTACTGAAGATGTAGTCATACTACTTTCTGACTGAAAACACCCCGCAACCAGCCTGGAAAACATAGTGGGGCCCCTGTCTCTACAAAAATAAAAAAACATAGTCAGGCATGGTGGTGCATGCTTGTAGCCCCAGCTACTTGGGAGGCTGGGCGAGAGGATCACTTTAACCCAGGAGGTTGAGGCTACAGTGAGCCATGTGTGTTCCACTGCACTCCAGCCTGGGTGACAGGCAAGACCCTATCTCAAAACAAACAAACAAATAAACAAATAAAAACATCCTTCAAAGATGTGATGCTGTCCCAAAGAATGTGGTATATTCTTTGAACCAGTAGTCAAAATATGATGCTATTTTTTTTAATAATTGCCAGATTTCACAGTTACGGGAATCAGAGGATAGAAGTATACTCAATGACCAGCTTGAAAAATTTCAATTTCCTGGCCCTATAAATTTAAACTCTGCTTCTTTTAAGGTCTTAAATCCAAAAGGAGAACACTTCTACCACATGACATGATGGTTTCATCGATCTAAAAGATAAGACCATCACCTGGCCTTTTGAGGAATCCTCATGTCACTGAAGCAACAGGCAAGGTGAGGTGACTGATCTCTATTAAGGGAAAATACAATGTTCTCCACAATGGGACATGGTTGACAACATATAGAACCCAAGAGATTCTCTGAAACGCCTCCAGTAATAAAAGTTAATGGGAAACTATAGCAACTTAACCAAGAGGACTACTAGGGGCTCAGACTCTTCAAGAACTCAAGTTTGAATTATACCACCAAGTAAAGAGTATCAACCTGACAAGGACCTGCTTGAGGTTAAAGGAAACATGAGGCTGGGTGCGTTGACTCATGCCTGTAATCCCAGACATTGGGAGGCCAAGGCAGGAAGATGGCTTGAACACATGAGCTCAAGACAAGCCTGGGCAACATGGCAAGACCCCTGTCTCTATAGAAATTAAAAAAAATAGCCAGGCATCACGCCTGTAATGCCAGCACTTTGGGAGGCCGAGGCAGGCGGATCACAAGGTCAGGAGATCGAGATCATCCTGGCTAACACGGTGAAACCCCGTCTCTACTAAAAATACAAAAAAATTAGCTGGACGTGGTGGTGTGTACCTGTAGTCCCAGCTGCTGGGGAGGCTGAGGCAGGAGAATGGCATGAACCTGGGAGGTGGAGGTTGCAGAGAGCCAAGATCGCGCCACTGCATTCCAGCCTGGGCGACAGAGTGAGACTCCATCTCAAAAAAAAAAAATAATAATAGCCAGGCATGGTGGTGCATGCTTGTGGTGTCAGCTACTTGGGAGACTGACGGGGGGAGGATCACTTGAACCAGTAGGTTGAGGTTACAGTGAGCTGTGTTGTTCACACCACTGCACTCTAGCCTGGGCAACAGAGTGAGACCCTATCTCAAAAAAAAAAAAAAAAAAAAAGGAAACATAGAATGAGCAGAAGACGGAATTGCAACTATCACCAGCAGCTGATGATCCGTTAACAACCAATCATAGAAATGATGAATGCAGTTACACGTGATTTATTCCTTGACTGTTATACAATATTTGTGTATGTTAATCAGCTGTTTCCTTTTTCATCTCTCCCTTTCTTATCCTATTTTATATATAAAGTGGGATGATGGCTATTGTGCAATTTAGTATTTAAATTAGAGAATATCCAGAGTGACAGCTTTTCTGTTTGTATGCAAAATCATTAATTATGTTAGGTAAAAGCACCATATTGTTGTGATTTTTGTTGAATGAAATTTAAGTAACGGTACAAGGGAGGCAAATGGACATTGTATAAGCAAGAGGTGAACTATGTTGACTATTTGTCTATTAATTGCCAGCTCTACCCCTACTCTGTGGTGCTCTTTTCTGAGTAACTGGCAGAAATGGGAGCCTGAAAACCATTTTTTCCAGGTTTCATTGACAGTGGAGGCTGAGAGAATATAGTATGAAAGAAGAGGAAAGCCATTTTATTTTCTGCTATTAATGGTGCATCAAGATGTGGCAGCAACATCAGTAGAAGCGTGATCTCCTGACTTTCTGCTCAGCTGCAGTGGTACGAATCCAACTAAAGAACTAGCAGCAATGCATTCAGCAACAGCAGCAGCAGCAGGATTATAAACTCCTGCATTTCCTGATCAGCTGCAGTGGTGGAGATTTAACTGAAGAAGTAGCAGCAATGCATTCAGCAGCAGCAGCAGGATTATAAACTCCTGCATTTCCTGCTCAGCTGCAGTGGTGTGGATCCAGCTGTAGAAGCAGCAGTCATGCATTCAGCCGCAGAAGCAGGAAGATAAACTCCTAACTTTCCTGCTCAGCTGCCTGGATGCAGTTTCAGCATCAATGGCAGCACCTCCAGCAGATAGAGGGCAAGGGTAGCTAGGCTTCAGTCCAGGTTCAATCGCAGCTTCCCATGCCTGTATAACACTCTTCTTTTTTTGTGTTCTTTCAGTGTTTCTAAGAGCACTGTAACCAATTGTCTGCATTAAATCCCTCTTTGCTTGAAATATTTAGAATGACCTCTGATTTCTGGGCTTGGCACTAACTGACATAGACATGAATCTCTCATTTATATAATGTGTAATAAAACTATTTTCCAAGGTTGTTTGCTCTTTTTAGTCACCATTTTCCACCCTAGACTGGAATATTGTTTGGGAAACTGGGTTGACCATCTCACCTAGAGAAACATTGATTCATAATGAAAAAGCAGTCATGCAATCTTAGGCAAGTTAAAATTACCCTTCAGGGTAAGTGTCCTTAAAAGTGAAATAATGAATATAAGCTTGCCCAAAGAATTAAAATAATTATGTAAACTGAAGTATGCAAATTATTTGCTTATGAAATTAAATGGTTTAAGAAAAACAGATAGAATCAATAGAAGTGAGGCTATCTGACTGCTATAAGGGATTGGATGTTTCTATCTATTCTCTTCTTTTGTCCCTCTTCTCTAACACCTCTCTCTCTCTCTCATTCACTTTCTCATTCTCCCTCCCCCACTCTCTAATGAGACCTCTATTATTCTAGAGTATTTTGCACCCTTTTTTCTACTCATTCTCCCTCCCTGTATTATGGCTCCGTTCCCAGAGAGACATAGTTCTCCCTCCCATGGTCAAGGTCACTGACAATGTAGTCCCATTATCCCAACATCTGCATCTACAACTAAAAACTTAGTTTACCAGACATTATAAGCATGATCTGTATTAGTCTGTTTTCACACTGCTGACAAAGGCATACAGAAGACTGGGAAAGAAAAAGATGTTTAATTGGATTTACAGTTCCACATGGCTGGGGAGGCCTCAGAATCGTGGCAGGAGGTGAAAGGCACTTATTACGTGGCAGTGGCAAGAGAAAATGAGGAAGAAGAAAAGTGGAAACCTCTGATAAACCCATCAGATCTTGTGAGACTTATTCACTATCATGAGAATAGCACAGGAAAGACCAGCCCCCATGATTCAATTACCTCCCCCTGAGTCCCTCCCACAACATGTGGGAATTCTGTCAGATACAATTCAATTTGGTTTTGGTGGAGACAGAGCCAAATCATATCATTATCTGTGCACATTCCCCTGCCATGGAAAGAATAGAACTTCCCAAGTCTATAGAACTGCAATTCAAATGTAATTCAATTAACTTGGAATTATCACATATCTTTTAATTATCTGGAAATTTAAGTACCAGGGATAGGTACTTAAATACAAATCTGGGAAGCTCTGAAGGGGATGGTTAGGCAAGTTATTGGTCCAAGCTGAGGGTGAGGAGTCAGAATCCTATCTGAAGATGAAGATACAGTGTTGACGGATCCTAGAAAAGGAGTACCACTCCCCTTCTTTGCTCTGCTGAATCAGAATCCTCTTAAGAAAGAAAAAAAAGGTTGAAAAAATTAAAGAATGTGGTGGAACTGTGAGATAGTACAGAGGGGATGCTAAGTCTGGAGAAGGAAGAAGAATGCCAATGATGCCTTCTCCTCATCCAGAGACTCCCTACCCCTGACTGTTACTGCTAATGGGTGGTCCTTTGTGACTTCAAAGGCATAGAGTGCCCAGATACTCAACCCTGCAGCAGCCTCCTCTATGGGACTACTGCTGATCATAAGCATAACTCAGCAAAATGTCCTGATCATAGGGAATCCCTGGATGAACTGCTCCTTATGTTCAACAGATAAAATTCTAGACACAGTAGAATGGGAGAAAGGGCCACTGCCCATTAAAAATGAAAGCACAGCCATCAACAGAGGCAAGGATATTGTACTGGGAACTGATGCCTATTGGCACCTCCTGCTTACACCATAGAATGTTGATATAACAGAGCTTCTCAAGGGCCAGAGTAGAGGAACACGTAAGGAATGGGGAAGCAAGCATAAGCATCGGGGCAAGTCATCTTTAAGGAAGATATTGTCACTGTTCTCAAAGATATCATTCATGTGGTACAGTTATCACTCGTTTCACACCTCTATTCCCAACACACTTCCAAAGCCTGCCCCAGTGTAACGTATGCAGTTACTTCTCTGCATAAGTCCTGCTTTTCCCTATCGAGTCTTACCACATAAAGCTACAGTTCTATTGCAAGAGAGGGAAGAACATCTCTACAGATTGTGTCTTTAAGAACTAACATGAGTATTTCACCCATCTGACTAGGAAGGAGGAGGCTTATCAAGTGATAGTTTAAGAAATCTAGATAGAATTTTTCTCTCAAACATTCAGAGTCAAAGGCCAGAAGTTACTTACCTGATGTAAAGTACTTTCAATTAAACATACTGGAGAGAGACTTGTATCAACGACGTTAAGTTATGAATGACAAAAGAGAAACAATTCAACCTCTTCTAAGGACATGTGTGAAATACTCCCTTGGAGCGTCACCAAGCCAGGCTAGGACAGAGAGCGAGGCCTCCAAACCCCTGGGCAGCACTTGCTTTCTTGAGATAGCATTATCTGGGGATCAGTTTCAGGTGGTAGGCAAGAAGTTAAGGAAGAGTTTGCCGCTATGGTAGAATTAGTTTAGCAGTGGGAAGGTCTATGTTGGTCTCAAGAGAGGAAATTGTGAATTTACCTAGAAAGGGTGAAGTTTTACCCAGCAGATAACTCTGCCCTTTCCTGTAAATTTACCTAGAAAGGGTGAAGTTTACCCAGCAGATAACACTGCCCTTTCCACTATGACCCATGTAACCTGGACAGCCCTGTATTGCCCAACACAAAGTTACTCTTAGAACATAGAAGACCTAGGCAGGAAGACCTGGTGGTGTTTATGATGCCCACTGTGGCCTTGACACCACCTAACCAGAATAAGAGAATTTTAGGGACCACTCCTTTTTCTTTCTTTGAAAAGGAAAACAGAAAATTGGGCATCAATAGAAACATCAGCTTTTGTCCTTCCTTACTTCTGATGTCTACCCTTTGACATCCATGAAATCCCAAGCTGTCTAATTCTCCTTGGAAATGAAAAAGTAGAGAGGGGTGTGCACTTAAGTTTCTCTGGCATGATGCCTCCACCTTATAGGAACCGGTTAAACATCCCCAGGACAATCATCAGCAATTGCCTTTGGATACATAAGGATTCCTAGGATCAATTGCTCCCCCGAACTTGGAGAGATCACTTTATGTGTAAGAGAATGAAAAGCACATATATAGGGCCATCGAGGACAACACTGGCCAGAAAATGTAAGGTAAGGGCCGCAGCAAAACAAAGAAGCATTCAAGTAGGATTTCCCGGGCTCACATCATACTCACACCAAGGTCAAGGCTATTTTTAGTGTTCCCTTCCCTTCATCTCAGCTAAGGTCTGTAATTCTCACTGCCAAGTCCCAGGTTCATTTAGGCATGCACTTGATGCCACTTCTAAATCCTTATCTTTACCTGTTTACCTTGCTGTTTTCTCAGTAGTTGTGGCTGGATGTATCTGCTGTCCCAGGCAGACCAAGTTTAACATATGTACATTGGTCTCCCAGATCAACTTAATTTAAATGGGTATGTCGTCCTGCTACACACAACAGGATTTTGAATTGATAATCCAGGAAAACTGGAGTCACTTCTCCTAGGATAGAACTCTGCATTTATTTGCTCAAAGCAACTGGTAAAGAATGATGGATGAGCCAACGTTTTCATTTCACCATATGGAATCAAAGAAGTTTGCATTCCTTGTTGCTATGTCTCTCAGTCTGTAGTCAACGGAAAATATATTTCATTAGAACAAGAGGGAGCTATTTAAGTTACCTCTTTTATGTTACTATTTATGTTAGATCATAAATCAATCTAGTCTTTGATATAAAATCTAGTATTTCTAAAGCCATTACGTAAATACAAAATTACCAATTTTCAGTGCTTAAACCAGGGATGATGCATCTATACTAAAGCATATGAGAATTTTCTTTTTATCAGAAATACTGGTTCTCAGGCCTTTGAGATTACTATAAATATCAATGGGAGACTGACTAGAAGGCTTCTTTTTAAAGATTTGCATAATATTGTCTGGATGGTATTGCAGAACCTGGATCCTGCAATCTGCCCCTACCTTTAACTTGTTCCCATCGTGTTTGCTTGCCTTGACCTACTGGTTAGTCCTGCTTTCCCTGCCATTTTCACTGGGATCTTTCTTCATATGTGCTTATTTGTAGGAAATTCTTCTCCATTTCAGACAACATATTCTAAATGCTCTTTACTGTACTATACTTGAAGAATGCTCCTTTTAGCATGGACTGGTCTAAAAATTATATCAGTGCCAATGCAGTAAGATTTATAAGAGGATGGAAAATGCAGAGCTTGGCTGTTTTTAAACTCTTTTACGTAAGTAGGCTCTACAAAACATTTGAACTATACTTTATTAATATATTGCATCAAAATTTGGTCAACAATGCAAATTGTTGCTGGACCAGGTCCAGTGCTAAGATGATACCCTAGGCATTCAAAAACGCAGCTGAGCACTCCTGTCACATATGAACCATGAAGCAGGACCTGCAGAGTCAAAGGGAGAAAACATTCATCTCATCTCCTATCTCTTCTAGTGCCTGCTTTACTTATTTACTCTTAACTGTGTGCATTTTCTTTATTCAGTCATTTATCTGTTGGCTTTATCTTCTTGGGGAAGTTAACTAATTACACAAACAAAACTCTTATCTGATTAGAATCAGATTATGCATTTTGGTAGAAATACCTCAGAAGTGATGCTGTGTCCTTTTCAGTGCATGACGTTAAGGAGACACAGGTCCGGGCATAGTGGCTCAGGCCTGTAATCCCAGCACTTTGGGAGGCTGAGGCAGGTGGAGCACCTGAGGTTGGGAGTTCAAGACGAGCCTGGCCAACATGGGGAAACCCCATCTTTACTAAAAATACAAAAATTAGCCTGGTGTGGTGGCGTGCACCTGTAGTCCCAGCTACTCAGGAGGCTAAGGCAGAAAAATCACTTATCACTTGAATCCAGGAGGCAGAGATTGCAGAGAGCCAAGTTCATGCCACTGCACTCCAGCCTGGGCGGCAGAGTTAGATTCTGTCAAAAAACAAACAAACAAACAAAAAACAAAGAGAGAGAGAGAGACAGACATAGGATGTCTGTTCATTCCACTCTTGGTGATGTTAACTTTGATCACTTGATTAGAGAGATATAGTAGCCCCCTCTATCCCCTAATCTGGGGGATGTGTTCCAACGCCCTCAGTGGATGCCTAATACTGCAGAAAGTACTGAACCCTATATATAGGCATACTTCAGAGATGTTACAGGTGTGGTCCAGACCACAATAAAGTGAGTATCAAAATAAAGCAAGTCACATGAATTTTTTTTGTTTCCCAGTGCGTATAAAAGTCATGTTTACATTATACTGCAGTCTATTAAGTGTGCAATAGCATTATGCCTTAAAAAGAACAATGTGCATACCTTAATTTAAAATATTTTGTTGCTAAAAAATGCTAATGATCATCTGAGCATTCAGGAAGTCATAATTGTTTGCTTGCCTCGATACTGATGCTGCTGACTGACCAGGGTGGGAGTTGTTGAAGGCTGAAGTGGCGTGGCAATTTTTTAAAGTAAGACAACAGTCGAGTTTGCCACAACAATTGACTCTTCCTTTTATGAAAGATTTCTTTATAGCTACCAAAGTTGTTTGAAAGCATTTTACTCACAGTGGAACTTCTTTCAAAATTGTAGCCAATCCTCTCAAACCCTGCCACTGCTTTATCAACTAAATTGATGTAATACTATAAATGCCTTGCTGCTATTTCAACAAGGTTCACAGCATCTTCACCAGGGGTAGTTTTCATTTCAAGAAACCACTTTTCTTTGGTCGTCGATAAGATGCAACTCCTCATCTGTGAAAGTTGTATCATGAGACAGCAGGAATACAGGCACATCTTCAGAGTCTACTTCTAATTCCAGTGCTCTTGCTATTTCCACCATAACTGCAGTTATTTCCTCCACTGAAGTCTTGAACCATCAAAATCATTCATAAGGGTAGAGTCAAGTTCTTCAAAACTCCGATTAATGTTGATCTTTTGACTTCCTTCCATGAACCTCGAATGATCTTCATGGCATCCAGAATAATGAATCCTTTCCAGGAGACTTTCACTTTACACAGATCCTTCCCAAGAATCACTACCTATGACAGCTATAGCCTTATGAAATGAATTAAATAATAAGACTTGAAAGTCAAAATGACTCCCTGAATCATGGGTTGAAAATGGACATTATGTTAGCAAGCATGAAAACAACATTAATCTCCTTGTACATCTTCATCAGAGCTCTTGGGTAACTAGGTACCTTATTAGTGAGTAGAAATATTTTGAAAGGGATCACTTTTTTGAGCAGTAATTCTCAATATTGGGCTTAAAATATTCAATAAACCATGCTGTAAACAGATGTGCTGTCATTCAGGCTTTGTTGTTTCATTTACAGAGCATAGGCAGAATAGATCTAGCATCATTCTTTAAGGGCTCTAGCATTTTCAGAGTGGTAAATGAACCCTGGCTTCAATTTCAGGTCACAGCTGCTGTCCCCTAACAAGAAAGTCAGTTTGTCCTCTGAAGCTCTGAAGCCAGGCACTGACTTTTCCTCCTTAGGATGTTCTAGATGGTATCTTCTTCTAATAGCAGGCTCTTTTGTCTGCAATGGAAATCTGTAGTATAATATAGCCACCTTCATCAATGATCTTAGCTAGCTAGATCTTCTGAGTGGTTTCTTGCAGCTTCTACATAAGCCCTTGCTGTTTCACTTTGCACTTTTCTGTTATGGAGATGGCTTCTTTCCTTAAACCTCATGAACTAACTTCTGCTAGGTTCCAACTTTTCTTCTGTAGCTTTCTTACCTCTTTTAGCCTTGTAGAATTGAAGACAGTTAGGGCCTTACTCTAGATTAGGCTTTGACTTAAGGGAATATTGTGCCTGGTTTTATCTTCTATCCAGATCACTCAAACTTTCTTCATAATAACATAACAGTAATAAGCCTATTTCACTTTCTTATCATTTGAATTTTCCTCAAGCACTTTTCCTTTGAATTCACAACTTGGCTAACTGTTTGACATAAGATAACTAGCTTTAAGTCTATCTTGGCTTTTGACATGCCTTGCTCACTAAGTTTAATCGCTTCAGTAGAATAAGAGTTACTTGAACACAAAGACTACAATACCGTCACAGTTGATCTAATAATTGAGAGAGCTACTAAGTTACTAGCAGGCAGGTAGTGTATACAGCGTGAACATGCTGGACAAAGGGATGATTCATGTCTCAGGTGGAACAGAGTAGGACCATGAGAGTTTTCATCATCCTACTCAGAATGGTGCATAATTTAAAACTTAGGAATTATTTATTTCTGTAATTTCTCAATTGATATTTTCAAACTGCAATTGATTGCAAGTAATAGAAACTGTGTAAAGCAAAACTAAGGATAAGGGGGAACTCCGGTACCAACTAGGTTTCTTCACTGTAAAGTTATTACTTTGCCCTTGTAAAGAATGGGAGGGGGACCTTGTAGACATATAGTCTGACACTCCATAAATATCCTCTTCCTTATCAAACATTCACCCATTAGTTTTAGCATTGATGATTCATCCTTAGAATATTACTATGATGTTTGCTAAATGCTGATTTCCCAAATGATGGATCATTCCTTTTATAGTTATTAGTTGGCATTCTGCTGTAAGAAAAAGCTTTCCTCCCTGTTTATTTCATTTTATTTATTTATAAAAGAATAGAATCATGGATTCTAATTTTATTATATGAATTACATTCCATTACTATTATTATTCTTTCTGATGCCCAAACTCTTTCAGATTTTGTGAATGCCACTCCTTTCAAGCTGGTTCCTTTGACTTTTGAAGTGTTTCCATCTTTCCTTAAGTACTTCTTTACTTTCTACAAGAGCAAAATGTTCCAGGCTCACTTTATCTTTATTACTACAGCTCTGGAATCAAACATTTTGTCCAATGAGTCCTGATTTATTTTCTTTTAATGAAGTATGACCTTTAGAATTCATGCTTTCAATATTGTTGTGTCATTGCTACCAGGCCTTCTGAGCAGACAGAGCTGGCATATATATGTCAGCAATCTCTCTCTCTCTTGCTCGCTCTCTCCCTTCCTCCTGCATCCCCCCATCTCACTACCAACTTTTGTTCACACAAGCAATCTATGAGTATCTGTTCCTCCACAACCTCATCCACAGAAGCTATTTTTATAACAATTCCCAATGATCTGTTCTAGTCATGAAGGCCCGACTCACACGGATCTGGGAAGAGGCAGCGTTCACTGTGCTGCATAAAAGTGGCAGCACAGGGTGACTAGATGTCACCAAAGGGCTCCCCTCAGTGTGGCAAGCTATGAGTGAAGTTCTGCCTGTAACTTTTAAGAGAAGGCAGGCTAAGTGTTTCTCAGTAAATTTTGTCCATCTGCCCTAATGTATATGGGAGACATAAAAAGAAAGGTCGGCGCAAATCAGAGTTCAAATTCTAAGACAGACATGAAGCCTTGTCTCAAAGACTGGTCCCTGATAATAAGCTTTGGATTATCAACACTTCTTCTAAGCATGTCTAGAGTGCTCAAAGGTGGCTCAATGAAAAAAAAAAACTCCCTTTAAAGATTGCATCTTAAAATTTTGCCACAAAGAAAATTTAGAGTGGGAATGGATCTTGGAGAGATGAGAATGTATATGATAAAAGCAAATGGTTCCATTATTCCTCTGTGGCCTGTCTTCAGTGAGATGATTCTTGGCCACAGTAAAGGTCCTAGAGGAGGCATGCTCTGAAAAGATCCTGGGCTTGATGGTTAGACTTACAAAGTTCTGGGGATAGTGTTGGGAGAGGTGAGACTCAGCATTTCATTGATGAACTTTTAATTAAACCAAAACTGGAGAAAAGAATTAAATGAGATGTCTTCTAAAGCCTTTTCACTGGGAAAGAAAGGTGCAATTCTGGTTTCCAGTTGCAGTTCTCATCCACATCCAACTGCAGTTCCCCAAAACTGAGGGTTTTACAGAAATCCTGATGACAGTCATGGAGCCACTTCTCTACTGAAGGTGTGGATGGAGGAGAGGACGGTAGGAATATCAGTGACACATTACTCACACACGTGTTAAAGGAAAAGGAGAGGAATAGCATTAGGATTCCCCTTTAAGTTTGGTCCCTCAAACTAGTCCCTGGATTAAGAAATTACTATGAATTATCTTAATAAGACATTACTAAGAATTATCATGTACTTGGAATTGTTAGTCTCAATCATCTTCATTTTCTCATCCTCTGTTTTATACATGGGTTTGTCTGATCTGAAAATAGGGTGTCAAGTGGAGGAAAGTATGAAGGTTGAGGACACTGAATGAAGCAAAGAATTAGTTTGTAATAGATTAATTAAGGCTTAGATTTTTTAAAAATGGGAAGCACAACAGATGTTAGTAGCCTAAGCCTGAAGCTGCTTTATCTTGGTCTCATACAATCTGCTTTTAAAATTTCATTTATAGCACCTTACTCAGGATAATCTGTGGGACAGAGGCTCAAAAACCAGAATTTAGTATTTATTACAACCTTTGATTCGAGAAATAGGAAACATTGTTATTATGATCTATAAAAGACCAGGCCTTTGACTTGGTCTAATTCGGTCAGAGGCCGTAATTAGGTATAAATTATTCTAAGTCTGATATCCCATACTTAGGTCTAGGACATGAAGACTTCTCCTTCAGGGAAGGTACATAAAGCAAATGTACTCTTGTCTTGGTACTTATGATCTCTGCATAAAGTCAGACCCAGGCCATTTTCCAGAAAATTCTGTGAAATTAGGGCATTGTATGATGCAAAGCACTTTTCTCTTCTGTGACTTCTCTATGCTATAATATCCCAGGGCCAAGTCAGAAATAGTTGGAAAAATGGAGAAAATATTAGATCCATTGCGTCTGATTCACACTGCTTTAATTCTAATAATTAGGTGTTTGAACCAGATAGTCATTAGACACACCATTGTATCAAAAGGAAGAATAAAAAGGTACTCCTAATTGTGAAGGCCAGCAGATCTGTAGAATTACAGTGGAATTTGCATGATTCTCAATATGCTATATCTTCTTTTGCTCTTATATTTAAAAATTGTTCCATGTTACAGAGGCAGATAACAGCTTCCGGGAATCTGGGGAAAATACTAATGAAGCCATATAACCTACTCCTCCTTTCTGGGTCTCCACTTACTCAGTGACTATACGTAAAATGAGGAAGGATTGGAAATTGAGCTGTTTGGAAATGCAGAAAGCGGTGACATTTTTCTCACTCAGTGTTAATTTGCTCCTAATGTAGTGACTTTGAAAGCCTCACCTAGAATAATATGGTAGGCTGAAAGGGGAGGGTAAATTCACTATCCATAGCATTATTACACACCAGGCCTTCCAGGAGATAAGAAGATGGTGTAATAACAGAACAGTCGACCGGACGCATTGGCTCAAGCCTGTAATCCCAGCACTTTGGGAGGCCGAGGTGGGCAGATCATGAGGTCAGGAGATTGAGATCATCCTGGCTAACACAGTGGAACCCATCTCTACTAAAAATACAACGAAAATTAGCTGGGCGTGGTGGCACGCGCCTGTAGTCCCAGCTACTCAGGAGGCTGAGGCAAGAGAATTGCTTAAACCCAGAAAGCAGAGGATGCAGTGAGCCAAGATTGTGGCACTGCACTCCAGCCTGGGCAACAGAGAGAGACAATGTCTCAAAAATAAAGAAATAAAAATAACAGGAGAGTCTGGAATTTTGCCACTGATATTCTGCTCCCGTATTGAAAGCCAAGTATTCCAAACTCTGGAAGAGGGTCTGGCCCAATTTCCTACATCATAATATAAAATCTCCATATGCATGGAGTTGGGATGATGTGACTCCAAGAGTTTCTCTGTAGTGTAAAGTCTGCTGATTCTCTGCGTTGCCCAAAAGTACAGTCATCATAACTCTGTGGAGAATAATGACTACATAGTGTTAGGCTTTGCAAGAGGAGCTTCCGCTGGAAGGGACCCTAGAGAAGCAGGGTCTACAGAGTTTACAGTTCTGTTGAACAGAGGAGAAGCATGAAGTTCTGAGCACTGAGCTGTGAAGGTCTCTGCCAGACAACTCTAGACAAATCAAGGGGAGCTTATGAAGCAAAAATTTCTCTCTTTTTCTTCCTGTTTCAAGAAATTCTCTTTTATGAAGGTAAACCATAGGAGTAACAGTAAATATAGGCATGAGCAAACTGTACAAATAAAACCGTTTGTATTTTCTGCCACTGTCCCACTGTACTCTAACATAGAGGCAATGAAGCATGCAAATTAAAATGATAGGGATGTAGCATGGCGCTGCACTGTGTTTCTACAGCACACTTGGCTTACCTGTCCGCAAGGAAGATATGAAAGATTGGATAAGGAATTTAACAAGAACTATTTGAGTGGCTCATGCCTATAATCCCAGCACTTTGGGAGGCCAAAATGGGAAGATCACTTAAGGTCAAAAGTTTGAGACCAGCCTAACCAACATAGTCAGACACCATCTCTGCAAATTATCTAAAAACTAGCCAGGCATGGTGGTGCATGCCTGTAGTCCCAGTTACTTGGGAGGCTGAGGCATGAGGATTGCTTGAATCCAGGAGTTCAAGGCTGTAGTGAGTTATGATTGTGCCACTGCATTCCAGCCTGGGTGACAGAGAATGACCCTGTCTATAAAAACAAAAAACAAAAACCCAACTATTTGCTATATAACCTCATATCTCAAACCCTGATTCATCTGGATGAATGAAGGAGCTATTCAAACTGAAAGACCACATTCTTGCTGCATATATTCCCTAACTGCCCTCCACATATTCCACTTCAATGTCTCTCTTAAAGTCCCCAAGAGGTTTATTATATGAGTTTAAGAATCAGTGCAGCAGCCTCTGGCCTCTGCATGTAAGGGCCTGCCCTTCATCAGTGCCACTAAGCATGCAGCTGCTGTTGCTTCTCAAGCACCTCACACATGGTCTGTTACCCTGCAGGAGTCCTCATCTCCTCCATGGCACAGTGGTCGGCCCATTCACTCTGGTCACCAATGTCCCCAGTCCTTGTCAGATTGAAATGCTTAACAGTCTCTTTCAAGGTAAAGAGAATTCACTCTCACCTCTACGTTATGCTCTTTTAGAGAAGGAGAAAGCTCTTTCTTCTGTATGTTAGCCTTTTTGAGTGAGGTAGGAACAATCCTCTTCACCTTCTTCTGGAAGAGTTGTCAAAGCAGGATCTCTTGGGCCCTAGTGTGTGAACGTGTTGAGTAGAAGGGATCTTTCCGTTTCCACACAGAGTACAGCATGCCTCACACGCCCAGTGTCACTGGGTCAAGACTGGCTCAGGGTCCAGTGCATAGTATACCTGAAAGCATTGTTTACATGCATTCTCCTTTTTTGCCCTCTATATTTTGGTTATTTATCTGTTTGTCATAAATGTATAGCTGTAAGATGGGAGGATATTGTGAGAGATGAAGACATTGCTGAAACAAGAACTCCAATATCTAACTTTGGCCATATTGTGATTCAGCAGATGGGTTTAAAACCCAATCTGGCAAGACCAAAGAAAGTTAGGAGACAGGGTATGAAATTGTATTTCTCCGACTTCAGGATCAGATAATAGTGTCCTTAACATCCAGTGTGAGGTTTCTCACAGATATAAGAAAAGAGATGAATATTCATCAATCTGTTGATTCAGGTGATGCAAAGGCTGGCTATCATGAACTCAAAAAGTCAACCACTGGCTTAGTTTATTCAAGGTCGTAAATTAGATCAATCATAAGTATAAAATTTTATCTCAAGCTCGAAGCACAAGTGAGTTGTACAAGTAAACTTGCTCTTGTCCTCTTATTTGTACATTTTCTCTAAAAATCTAATTTCTCAAATGTACTTTGGATCCATTTTAACACCTCATTAATTAATTAATTAAAATAATTGACATGAGTTCATTTTGCATTTGTGTAAGGATCCTGGTATTGCCATTTTGAGAATTATACTTCAGCCAGAGTTAAGAATTTAATAGATTTATTTGAGAAATGGATTGGAGTTTTATTAAGAATTGAGAAATGTATTAGAAAGAGAAATGGATGCTGAGAAACAAGAAGGAATTTGGACTTAGGGTAAAAGAGGTTTAAAAGAGTTAATATGAGGAAATCTGCTGCCCTGAAGTCTAAATCCTTCACTCTTGGCTTGGCCCTGCCTTTCTTCCAAAGCCTTAATTCAGGATTAAACTCACTAGTTTCAGGCATCTCAGGAGAAAGACCTTCAGCTTGTAGCAGTAGCTAAAGCCAAGGACATGTTAAGCAAAATGTCCCATAAGGAGGCAGTGGGGCAGCGAGCAGACACAGAGATCTCAGAGATTAGCCCACAAGGTTTTGTGTCCGTGGCAGGGAAACACACACACACACAAAACACAAAACTCAAACTCCTTCATTGTGCATTTTTTCTAACATGGAAGTGTTGGCAAGCTCCAGGCTCCCAATTTCACACTTTGGATCAACTGTAAGAAAGAAATCAAATAGTAATAACATGTAAATACAGGATATGAGTTTATGAGCCAGAAAGCTGGCTCATAAACATATGAGACAGATCATGAAATCTGTAAATGCCACATTCCGGCAACCCTTTTGTCCATCAGTGTCTCTGTACCTGGCATGTCTTTCAAAGGAAAATAAGTACATAGCTGTTTGAGGTACCTAAAAGATTATTTGGGGGTCTTCAGGTGGGAGATATTAAGAAAAATGTTCAAATACCTGGGGTCCTGAAGGAAAAGACTAAGGCCCTCAAGGCTTTCATAAGAAATATTCAGATCTGGGGAAGGGCATTATATAATAGAATAGCTGGAACTAAAGAGACCCTTCTACATGCCAGACTTATGCTCAGGTCTTTACAAACATAATTCATTTAAATCTCCACTTAATAGCAAAGGAAATTATTATCCTGGCCTCAAAGATGAGGACAATGAGGCACAGAAGATATAGTTACAAGGTCGCATGGTTAGAAGGTAACGGGATCAGGAGTGTGATCGAGGAAGAGGCCAAGCTAGCTGTGGGAGAAAATGCATTCTTAGTAGATAGAGGAAGGCCGTTTCCTATGGCAACCCACTTCTAAGGTCTTTGGGAATTTTCTGAATGAAAATCCAGGGCCTCACCTGCCCTTTTTAGCCAAGTTGCTTTCATTGCAGTAGCATAAGCTCAGTGATGGTTTGCCCGATCCACTGACAAGTTGTTCATGCCTAATTCTCAAAAGCACTAAACCTGGGGAGGGTCGAAGAGGAGTCCCACAAGTTGAGCGTTTAGAACACCCTTAAGTTTCTCCACATTTTCCCAAAGCCAGTGCCCTGAGGCCTTTACTCATTACAGAAGGTAATAACTGAAACTTGACAGTGTATCCTTCCAAATGAAAGAAGTTAGTTGTCTACTTAGAAGTAATCCTTGACACCTCCCTCTCCCTCAACCCCAACATCCAATCCCTCAGCAATCCTCAGAATTCTACCTCTAAAATGCATTTGAAACAGTCCAATTTTCTCCATGTTGACCCTAATCTAACAGGTATCATCTCTGGCTTAGATTATTGTAGCATGCTAACTGCATCCACTTTCACCCACCACCAGTTCATTCCCACAGTGCTTTAAACCAAATTTAAATTCTGCAATGGCTGTTCATTGCAATTAAGAAACTCCAATTAACTTACAGTGGGCTGCAAGTGCTGAATAATTTGACCCCTGCCCACCTTCCAAACTTCCCCTCATGCCAATTTCACCCTTGCTCACCATACTTCAGCCTTCGAAAGTATTTCTCATTCCTAACTTTCTCTTCAGAGCTCATCCATCCACATGAAACTCTCTTTTCTCAGCTCTTACATGATTGGCATAATTCAAATGTCATTTCTCAGTTTGAATGTCACTCCTCAGTGAGTCACTCACGTTTTCCCTACCCTCAGTCCTTCTTCATCCTTTCTTTCCTTGCTTCGTAGTACTTGTGAAAATTTGCTACTATTTTAGTGGTTTGATTTTTGTTCTTTGGCTTTCCCACGCATTTGACTCTAAGCTCCACAGGGGAAAAGCTATGTCTGTTTTTTCTCTCTGCAATGATGCGTTTATTGTACTCTCTGGCTCATGTTCTCTATCCCAGTGATGTAATAAGACATTTTGAGTCCTTAAGCACTGTAAAAATTATGAAAATTATGGTGCTTCCCATAAATGACTAAAAATAAAAACTAAAGTTACAATAAAACTTATACATATACTGAAATTAAACTGGTTTTTATTTGTAGAATTTCTGATTGTAAAATCTTCGAAAAGGTCATTGAAACAGAAGTTTTCTCATTTCTTTGGTGTCCCTGATTTTTTTGTAACCTAAGCCCATGTGTTATCTGCCATGGTAATATACAACTGTCCAGGACCTGAAAGGGAAAAACTGCTTCTCATTTCAGCCTCAGAGCAAAGGTTTGTATTATCATGTAAATCTTACTTAATAAATCTAATGCAGCAGTAGTTACTGTGAGCATCATACCTCTTTTTCTACTGTTAGAAGAATTAATCCTTTGGCCTGTTTTCATTCATTCTTATCTCATACAGCTTGTCAGCTCCATAGCTATTGACAAGTCCTAATCCCCTTAGTAAATTAACAGAAGAAAAATGGAAGAAAGAAGTTCTGTATTTACGTGTGCTGGGAGATGGAGAAGGCAGATTATTTTGACAAACATATAGGTGGCACATAATGGCTGCCATGTTCCGTGCTAGGTATTAGGATTAAACAACATTTGAGCAGCATGCCATGTTCTTTCACGTATCAGGACCTACATGCATATTCCAAATCACCTGCTCCCATTTCACCCCACAATCTTTCCAGTAATATCTTCCCTGAGATTCCAAACTACATTATACTTTTCTTTTATCTGCTGTCAGAGCTGCCTGATTTTCTCTATTGCAGTGCTCAACATAATTTATTTTAAGTAATTATGTAATCTCTCTTTCCTCTTAGACTATAAGCTCCATGAGGGGAGTTCTCATGTTACCTGACTCACAGCTACATCTCTGGTACCTAGTAACAGCACACAATAGAAACTAGCAATAAACATTTCTTAGATTAAGTAACATTAAATGAATGGATGAACTTTAATCTTGACCTCAAAGGCCTTGCACTAAAATAAGAGAGAAAGACAAAGAAAAGAATATTTACCATTCACCATGTAAGTGTAGTTAGGATGTGTCACAGTACAATGCTAACCCTGGTATCAGTGAAGATCCCCTGAAGGAGTTGATGGATACATTTTAAAGGTTGAAGAGTTGAGGCAACAAAGGAACCTCAAGAGGAAATAGACTGAGCAAACACGGAAGTGTCTACTTGTTATGCAGGGAGTCATCTGTAAGATCATTGGCCATAAGAGTGTAGAGTTCATAGGAGAGTTTTTCTAATATATTTGCTTACTGATACTATTGATAAAGGACATACAGTGAGGTCAGAATGAGATCCTTATTCTTAGCAAACTCAAGAAGACCCTTACTGCTTACATTTAATGTTCTCTGTAAATGTATACTATATTAATAATCTCTTATAAAGGAGGCAGGGGATAAACAACAGTCACTTATGAATGCCTTTGTTTTTGCCCCCTTTTTGGGGGAAATCAGGCTTTTGACTAAGTGTGACATAAACATCTCCAGAATTCCTCATTATCTGTTGACAGCTGGTCTGCAGCCGTAACAGCAAGCTTGTAGAATAACCCCAAGTGATCTGAGTGCTTTGGAAACATCCGGAAAATTGTGCTAGGCATAACCATAGTTAATAAAATTGTGTTTATAACAATATGGATATGATTTATCATTTATTACATGCCAGGTACTCCTTAACATTTTGCACATGTCAACTTCAAAAACGACTCAATGGGACCAAAGACTTCCAACAACCCTAGGAATGAGTTTGGACTCATTGAACTCAGTCAAGCCTTCATATGAGATGGCAACCACAGCCAACTGTTTAACTACAACCTCATGAGAGGCTTTGAGCCAGAAGCTCTGAGCTAAGCCACTCCCAGATTTCTGTCCCACAAACAATATGAGATGATAAATGATGTTTCAAGGTGCAAACAAATCCCACAGAACAATAATTCTTGGGGTAGGTACTGCTATCACGTCACACAGATAAAGAAACTGAGCCACAGAGGAATAAAGCAACTTGTCCAAGGTCACTCAGAAAAGAAATGGTAAAGCCTGGACTCAATCCAAGAAGTCTGTCTCCAAAGCCCACACTTTGCAGCTTCCTCCCATTATGCTGTGGTATCTCCTGAAATTTTAATGTCACTTTTGGATCCAAGACTCATACCTGTACTTTTTCAGACATCTCACAGAATTCATAAGTCAAAGTTGGCAAAGTCCCAGGAGAGGCAGACAGTTTGGTCACAGTTAGTACTATTGGCCAAGAAGCTCTTAGAAGAAAATCAGTGTTTCCCAAAGAACACCATGCCTACCCACTGAGGACATGTTAGATGACTTCTAACATATGTGAGCAAATGTTTTTACTTTCATAACTGTGTATTTTTAAGATCTGTGTCAGATAAACATTATGTTAATATGCATGTGTGTTAAATAAGGTAATTAGTATAATTATCTAAGTATGAGAAATAATATATCTGAACAAATGATACTATATGTATTATTATATATTTTTTATATATGTATAAATTACAGAGCCATGATTCAATGGAGAAAGTTATTCTTTTATTTATTTGCTGGTTTATTCTTCAACAAATATTTATTGAGCACCTAATATGGCCCAGACACCACTCACAAACAAACATAGAAATAAAAATCCCCACCCTCTCATAGTTTACATTCTAATAGGGAATAATACAGTATATTACTAATATATAATATAGTACACATTATAGTATAGCACACCACATTAAGCAATGTTATATTATAATATACTGCATTATATTATCATATAGTATATTATTAATATTAATTTTCTATATAGTATATAGAAAAATAGAGCATGGTAAGATAGGAGATGGTAATAGAGAGGTGTGAGTTTTAATCTTTCTTTTTAAATTAAAAATTATTATAAATAAAGTTGAAGTCTTTGTTTTACTAAAAAAATTAAGAATTTGTTTTCGTTTCCTTCCTATGGGTCCATTATCTTTACCATGTCAATTTTCATTTATGTTATGCTGAAGTCAGAGAAACATTTCATTAAAATAGAACAAATAGCAAATCAAGTAAATCATAAATAATTAAAGCAAATAAGGGAAAACTATTATTAAATATTGATAACAGTGCTGCCTGGATGTGACCAAAAACAAATGAGTAAGTTGTATTTGAATGGTTAAACTGGACACTTCTTCAAATAGGAAACACCAAACTTTTCTCTCACCAATTGACTCTTGACCAATTGTTTTATGTTGATGGGAGGAGAGGAAAAACTAGAATCACCCACCCTTAGACATTTGGCTCCTAGCGCTAAGGATGAAATGCTGTCCCAAGGACAGTGTGGAGGGTTCTGTCATCTAGTGTGTCATAACTTCTACAGCCTGCAGCTTCCTGGTCTGCTTACTTACAAGACCATCTCTACAGAGAAAGCAGAAGATAAAATACAGGAATACAAAAAGAAACGAGATGATCACATCCAATTCCTTTATGCTACACATTACACATAGGTGATGCTGACTTGGAAGTGTGTGCAGGTTGTGTGGCTGCTGAGACTTTGACAGAAGGCAGGGGACACTAGCTGCACAAAGGAGGTTGCAGGCTTTCCCACCAAGTGGATGGAAAGCCAGTGTCAAGTGCTGGGGAAGTGCTTCAACTCTTTCCTCATCACCTAGTTATCTTCAAGCCAGTTTTATTAGAAGAAGCCCCTGACATCAAGAGTGACACCATGCAGGAAAAAGTCTTCTCATGTTTTAATATTAGTTACTTACAAATGAGTAACAAGTAACAGTAGCTACATTTATTGAACATATCCTATCTGCTAAACATTGTACATTTTACACACATCATCTAGTTTAATTTTTGTAATGACTCATGAGGTTCTGTGATTATTTCTTTTTACAGATGAAACGTAGATTTGAGGAAGTTAATAAATATGTTCCAAATTATAACTATAGTAAATACTGGCACTAGAAATGGAGCCTAGATCGTCTGACTCTGGAACTTGTGTTAATCCCATTTGAACCTGTAAATAACTCTGTGGATTAAGAACAAAGATTATTTCCATTTTATGGAGGAGTGGCAGAAAAGTGTGGTGGTTAGGAGAGCAAATGTAAGTGTTAGAAGAGTCCATTTGGATTCTGGCTCTGTCGTTTATCAGTTGTGAATTTGGGAAATGTATCTAACTCCTCTGAGATTTACAATGTCCTCAAATATCAAGATGTAGAGAACACTTAATCTCTTAGGGCCTCTCTGTCTTTGCCATCATCATCATGGTTATTACGTATTTTGGGTTTTTCATCTTAATTTTTTCTCCTACCTGAAATTGCCATGTTATTCCCCTTAAACCCTTAGATTAAGAGATGGCTACAATGTACTACTATTATGCTGCTAATAGTAAATATTTATTGTACACTTACTACATGCCAAGTGCTTTTAGTGCATTATGTCATTCAATCTTTACAACCCCTGCACGAGATAAATACTGGTGTCATCTATAATTTATAGTTAGAAACAGAACTCGCCTAGAACTGGACATTGCTGATTTCGCTTCCCCTTTTCCTGCCCACCACCCTGACTGCCAACGGACTTCGGAACTCCAAAAAGCCATCCATGAAAACGACAGGAATTGCCTGCAGGAAATTGAATGCTCCAGGAGTTTGACACTAAAAAGATTGGGAACTGTCCACCAACTGGTGCTACTGAGAATAGTGGTTGTTAAAAGGAATTTCGGTCTCTATCCCAACTTACTTTTCCTCAGGGATGTGTCAATTACCGCCAAGTCCTCTTCAGAAGGGTAGCTGGAAAAACAGTGAAACCAAGTAACTCACCTGAGAACAAGCCGGGAGTAGTGCAAAGGAATCAACCAGACTCTTAATTTATTACAAAGTCCAGCCACTCCGTTTGCTTTCTAACAACCTTGTTGCCTGGTATTGAGTAAAAGATGCTATAAAGGACGAACACTTTTGGAAGTAATAATAATCTGCTGTTATGTGACATAATTTTCTCCACATTTGTTGTTATTTTTCTGGTAATAAATTTCATACATTTTATAGGAAAACCACAGAAAATGCAAAAAATAGCTAAGCTGTTAGGTATGTTTCTATCTAGATTTCAATTAAATTTTAATTATTCTCTCCCCGTGCCTAGCCCCCCTTGCCCCATTTTTTAAAAGACCTGGAATCCAGGGTAGGAGAGATCAAGAGCATCCCAGAGGGCAGCACAAATTCACTCCCCTCCAGACCCTGCAGCTTGCTTCGCCTATCTCCCCTCCCCCTTAGCTTGGTCGCTTATCATTGGTCATTGCCATGGCAACCAGCAGCTGCCGGGCCAGCAGCCTCTACCGCAGCAGGGGTGGGGCACTGGGGGGAGGGGGAGAGAGAGAGGAGGAGCCAGAGGAGGTGTCTGCTGCAAGTTCCTGGCTGCTTCCGAGCTCACCCCATCCTCTGAGAGGGAGGAGGCCCAACTGGTGATGCTGCTGCTGCTGCCGCCGCCGCCGCCGCCGCCGCCTCTATTGCTGATACTCTAGTGGGGCTGAAGGGTGGTTCCTATTCGCACCATCGCCAACCAGAGACAGAGGGGAAAAAAAAACCGGCAGCCGCTGCTGATGTTGGGTTCGGAGACTGCATCCGACTCGGTCACAAGGAAAATGGATTCAGTTTGCATCTCTCCCTCCTTTAAACAGCTTCTCCGGGTCTCAGCATGGTGAGTAGGAAACAGTAGGGCTCCCTTCTTGGTTTAGAGTGTTATTATTTGACCTGTGTATACATTTCTGGCCTGAACTTGAACAATGACTCCTGTGCCTCAGACTAGAAGGGGGAGATGTGGAGACAGAGATGGGGATGGAGGGAGAGGAAGCTTGCCAGGAAGAGAGAAGTGAGAAGACAACCGCTTGTGTTTAAAAAAAAAAAAAAAATGGTGTTCTGATTTTATCTCTAACTGGCTCAGAATGCAGACTGAGCCACTTGGTGCCTTTTTTCCTAAGCTTAGCAACAGCATCAGGGGTTGGAAAAAGAGCTAACAACAAGAAAAGGGTGTTATTGAAAGGAATCATTTCATTTGCAGCTCTCACATACAGGGTTGGGCCTTCTTCAGAAATACATTTGGTGTCTCATAAGCTTACCAGACTCATTATAAGGTGTTTTTGCTTATTTTATTGATTGCTTAGAAAAAGTGGCCCCAGATTTTGACATTTTATTTTATATTCTAATGTACTCTTGTTGAGAAATCATTTGCAAGACCCAGTTTTATTTTATACGTAGATTTGATTGTGAACTTACACATGTATATCTTATGGATATACATATCATATATACACGTTACTTAGCATTTATATTGCATTTATGAAGCATATTTATGTGTAGGTTGTGCTTTGCAACCATTTTTATGGATTACATATGTCCTTGCATGCCTGGAAGTAATTGCATGTTTTTGAAACTATGCTTCTGGTTTATATTATTATTCATTGGCTTTTTTTGGATTAATGTGAAATTTACTGTGGTTATTGTCTCTTAGTTTCATTGTGACCAATTGGAACAGATGCCTATCATTTGATCTGTGTCATAGAACTAGATGCAAATTCGTAGCCTGCCTCTTTATTTTTAATTGGGTTTGTGGGGGATGATATTGAGGACTCCGAATTTACAATGATGGGAATGGGAGGCGGCTTGTGGTATTATTTTGTGTCTAGCATCTTACCAAATCAATGTTGAAGCAAATCAGTTTTCTTGAAATGCCACCCCAACCTTTTCATGTTTGTGCCTTCTGTCCCAGGAAGCACAGCTAAGCTGGAAGGTGAAATGCATTCATTTTATTTAATAGTGCTGCTATCTGCTGTTCATTCCTTCAGTATCCAGGAACCATTTTACAGTTCTCTCAAATGTTGTATTAAGGGTCTCCTACTGTAAATAATTAAGTAGGAAAGTAGGATTGTTTTGAGAATCTAGGTATTCCCAAGCACCCTAGCCCAGCGTTTCCAAATTAGTCTGCTTATACAATGAAATGAAACCAGAGAGTGAGCAAAGCCAGCAGGAGAATGTGTGGCTTGTAGCTGAAATGGGGGGCTATTGTAATTTACAAATGCTTACTGGGATCTGCTTGACCTTTTATTATGTCAAGGCTTTAAGGCAGTTCAGGAGACTAAAGATGCCTGAGATAAGGAGATTCCATTCCCACCCAGGATAATGGATTTCATTGAATTAAAGCCAGAAAAAATTATGTAGGTAAAGTGTATTAGTAATATTACATTTACCACATGGGCTATTATAGTTTTATCCATTAGTCTCTTCTCTAACAATATCATTGTCAGTACAGACATTTTTTACAATGTAAAATAACAATTGTTTGGGGCTTTAGTCTTGCATCTGATTCTACATACTCCCCCCACATTTATAATTTTCACTTGTATTTGAATCAGGTTTATAGTTTAATTTCGCTGAGAATAATTGTTCTATTTGGTTTATACATGAGAAGGGCCCTTGGTGACTCAATTGTGCATGTGCTCATAGCATGTTATATATTATAGATCCATAGCTTTGTAAACTCATGCTACTTTGTGCCTCATTTTAACAACTATATGAAGTAGGGCAAGGAAAGAGGTACTGGGTTTGTATGTTATAACACATTGTATAACACATTGCATCCTGAATCTTTTAGTGATAACACTTGACTTCCAAAAATTAAAATGCTAGATATGCCTATAGTACACTTAAAAAATTAAGATTTGTACTAGTTGACCCCATTTCATGCAATGAGAGCAGATATCCTGGGGCTTTGTTTTTGTTTCTTTTTTTGTTGAGTTTTCGTTTGGAGGTGGTTTTATATGCAAAGTTGGTACAGTTTGAACAGAGGCAAATCCCTTAGGCCATGTGCTTAAAACTCCTTGTAAATAGCCTGTTTCAGCTATGTGTCAGCTATTACTCTGATAGAAATACAGGTCTAGCTTTTGACCCCACTGTTTAAAACAATTATATGGCCTTTGCTAAGGGGCCATAGAAAAGTGAAGTGTGTTTCAAGCACTAGAAGTTGAACTCTCTGAGGAAAGATTTTTAAAAGCTACGATCATTTCATTTAGAGAAGAGAAAAATGAAATATGACAACATTTGTTTCAGATAAGCTGAGCATGGGGCATAAGCATAGGACATTGCTTATTGCTATTTTTTGGAACCTCAAATGTCAATGGGCTTCAACTTTATGAGGAATTATGAAGATTAGAAATATAAAAATGTAGAAGTTCCTCATAGTAAGTGTGAGTAGTCAACTGGCTAATCAGATAAAGCAATGTACTCTTCTCTCATCAAAACTTCCAAAAGTATGACCTAGATATGCGTTTGTCTAGGATGGACTAGATTTCCTTCTCAAGAACTTCTCTTGCTTTTTCTAGAATGAGTCATTTATTTAAGAGAGTACATTAGTTGTTTAAGATCAGGCACTTCTAGGTTATAACAGTAAGACTCCATTTTGTAGTTGGCTTCTAAATTACAGGATCTAGGTATTTGTAAAGAAATCAGCTGATCATCTTCCTAGAGAAATTTACGTGTAATCCTGCCAGAATTCAGGAAACTGAACATTTACCTGTTCATAAGAGCCCTTCTTTCTCAGCAGCTTTATGGAGTATGATGTCAAATAACTGTATTAAAATTATTTCATATTGTATAGTTAACTTTGAAAAATGTAATGTTTTATTTAATGGGGTCTTTATAAAAAGTAATTCAAGAGCCATCAAGTTTTTTAAAAAAAAAAAAACAAATTATATGAAAGGTACATACAAATTAATGCTTAAATGTGCTGTTTAACAAACTAATCTTCCACTCAAACACTATCTTAAAAATGTCATTCATGTTAGAATATTAAAGTTAAATCTTTTGATTGGTATGTAAGTCTTTAGTAAAACTTGTTTTAATTAAGACACACACTAATTAATTTCTCACTTTGTAATAGGATGTTTCTCATTTCAAGTGACATCAGAACATATTTTGATTTTATGTGCCTGCTACAAGTCCGCTTCAGGATGACTTAGGCCATATTTGGAGAGTGAAACAGTTTTCTACATTTCTTTTTGGTTCATAAAAAGTCAGTGCTTTGTTTCTCATGGTTGGAGCTTATTGTGGAAGTTTTAACATAAATAACGCAATGATGGTCTTTTACTGAAAGAAATAAATTAGGTTTATACTTGGTTGTTACTCTGTGAAGTGTGTTACAATTCCCTCTGTTTACACATTCCACTATTATTCTATCAAGAGAAAATGTGCTTTCAAACAGGATAAATTAATCAATTGACTAACAACTATTTGTAGACCTTTTTTTTTTTTTTTTTTTGAGACGGAGTCTCGCTCTGTCGCCCAGGCTGGAGTGCAGTGGCGAATCTCGGCTCACTGCAAGCTCCGCCTCCCGGGTTCACGCCATTCTCCTGCCTCAGCCTCTCCGAGTAGCTGGGACTACAGGTGCCCGCCACCACGCCCGGCTAATTTTTTGTATTTTTAGTAGAGACGGGGTTTCACCGTGGTCTCGATCTCCTGACCTCGTGATCCGCCCGCCTCGGCCTCCCAAAGTGCTGGGATTACAAGCGTGAGCCACCGCGCCCGGCCTTGTAGACCTTTTATATGACTAGCAGCATTTGCATATGCTAGCAAGAAAGAATTTCCTTGGAGTATATAAGATATACATCCATTAAACAGTTAATGTTGAAAACAATATAGTTGTAATTAGTACCATCACTTCACCTTACATTAATACAAGTTTTTATGATTCTGTCATTTTTCCATTCTTTGTCATTTTATATTCTATCAATTTCAATTTATAGTCTATCATTTCAATTATATCATATCAGCAAAGCTAGTGTCATAATAATTATTTAAAATAAGTGGAAACAGATTCAGGGAGGTTAGACTTGTCCAAATTTGTGTATGGTAAATGGTGTAACAGGCTGGATCCCTAGTCTCATGAGCACAAACTACGATAGTAGAAAGGTAGCAAATTATCTTACCAATTTGAATTTTAATTGGTAAGATAATTTTAATTCAATTTACTAATCTGTGTTGTGTGGCTCATTTTATTTGAATATTTCAGGTATCAAAATTTGTTCTTTGGCCATATTTAATTGCTAAATACACTAACTATGTGCTTTGGGTATCAGGCAAAAAAACAAACAAAAAACAAAAACAAAGCAAAACAAAACAAAAAAAGGCTCACACACACAAAAAAAGCATTTTAGAGAAAATCTAGGCTTCTTGATATATCAGAAAAACATAGAAGCATTTGGGTGAAAATCGGAACTTTGTTGGACTGATATGCACTTATTTTATAGATAAATATTGTTTTTATTTTTAATGACATAGAGGTTGGGAGGTGACCATTTTTTTCTGAGTTTAGGATCTGATTAAAATTCCTGTAGGTCCTGAATGTTGAAAAAAGTTACGCCACCTCCTACCTATATGTCCTAAATATTTATCCACCTACACATTCTTAAAAGTAAAAATGATATTGTCATAAAATAAGTGTACATCAGTTCAACGACTTTCTGATATTTTCTTTTTTTTTAATTTTATTATTATTATACTTTAAGTTTTAGGGTACATGTGCACAACTTGCAGATTTGTAATGCTCCTACATTTTTCTAAAATATCAAAAATATTTATTTGTTTTTCAAATATTCTAATTTTCTGGTGTCTCTTTTTCTTTATTAATGCCCTAGGCACATGCTGGTATAAGTATTGGGTAATTCAGCCCTGGCCAAATAGCAAATCATGGCATCTGAACTATATTCTACATTTGGAAAAAGTGTCCCTTATAATTAATTAGCTTGCAGTAAAAATGAGACCTGTCACACTAAAAAAATTATTCTTTAAATCATTATTCATTACTACAAGTAAATTTTGTTGCTTAAAGTTTTTTTATATTTAAAAATAACACATCCTCATTATGGAAAAATGATAATACAGAAATGTGTAAAAGGAAGATGAGAACCACTCACAAGCCTACCATCAAGAAATCATTACTGTTAGCGTTTTGGAATATTTCCTTTTAGATCTTTTTGTATATGCACATAGAAACACATGCAGACACACAGTTTCATAAATGGACCATACTGAATGCATTGTTTTATATTGCTTTTGCTTTATGTATAGTGGCCATCTATCCATGTCAACAAATGTGTCTCTACTGAATTTTAAATTTCCGTGTGCATTTTTCTTGATGATTCAAGCTGTTTTTTCCCCCACTTGGGAGTCTTCACACTTTACTTTTAAATACTTCTTATGATACAGATAGATCCTGCTTGATTTAAAGCAGCCATGAGTCAGGCATTATATTCAGGAAATATGAACTCTATTACCCTGACCTGCCACTGCATCTTACAATGGGTCTTAAATTAACCTTGGTCATTCCTTGTCTGCTGATAATGAATGAGGTCTGAATCCAAGGCAGTGAAATCCCTGTTTGAGTCACTAGGGTTTTCACCAGGTGCATACATCAGCAACAATTAGAAAACAAAAACAAAAACACATCTGTTTCAGATTCATGTTAGTGTTCCCCAGTGTTGTAGTGGTATGTCCTGTAGTTTTATTTTTTAATTTATTATTATTATGATTTTTGAGATAGGGTCTCACTCTGTTGCCCAGGCTGGAATGCGGTGGCATGGTCTTGGCTCACTGCAACCTCCCCCTCCCGGATTCAAGTGATTCTTGTGCCTTAGTCTCCTGAGTAGCTGGAACTACAGGTGCTCACCACCATGCCTGGCAAATTTTTATATTTTTAGTAGAGATGGGGTTTTACCATGTTGGCCAGGCTGGTCTTAAACTGACCTCAAGTGATCTGCCTGCCTGGGCCTCCCAAAGTGCTGGGATTACAGGCGTGAGCTTCCATGCCCGGCCTGTCCTGTAGTTTTAACCTTGGTTAAGCAACTCAAATCCATTATGGGAAGATATTTAAATGACTTCTCAGAATAAACCAAGTATATTAGTCCATTCTCACACTACTATAAGGACATACCCAAGACCGGGTAATGTATAAAGGAAAGAGGTTTAATTGACTTACAGTTCTGCAGTGCTGGGGAGGCCTCAGGAAACTTACAATCACGGCAGAAGAGAAAGCAAGCATGTCCTTCTTCACATGGTGGCAGGAGGGAGAAGAATGAGAGCTGAGTGAAGGGGGAAGCCCCTTATAAAACCATCAGCTCTCGTGAGAACTTACTCACTATCACGAGAATAGAATGGGGAAAGCCACCCCCAAGGTCCAATTACCTCCCTCTGGGTCCCTCCCACGACATGTGGGGATTATGGGAACTACAATTCAGGATGAGATTTGGGTGGGGACACAGCCAAACCATATCACCAAGATGTAGTTTTGCTATTTTTTCACTATATTCATTATTTCATAATGAATTCATGTATATCATAGTTTTCAAATAAAACCCGTCATCTGACTCTTCCCCTTTTTTAAATATGAATGGTTACCTCTTCTTAAACTTTAAGTCTGAGCTTTAAACATAATACCTTTGAGAAAATTCCCTAGGTGTATATACCCTTTTACTCTCCGCAACCTGTGTGTTTCCTTCATAATACGTATCAAAAGTTGTAATTACAGAGCTATTTATTTGCTTTCCCTGCCCTTCACTAGAATGTAAGCTCCATGAGGGCAGAAAATGAAACTGTGTTGTTCACCAATTGCAATGAATGCCTTGGTACAACATGCATACTCAATAAAGACTGACTGAGTGGCTGAATGAATGAAAGAATGAGGGTCCCCTAAAGGGCTCCTGGCCTAAGATTGTAGAAGAGATTTCAACTAGTAGCTCTTTTGACTGTGATTCTCATTCTTTTAATTTGACTGTAAAAACAAAATGAATTGCATTCACATCCTGAGGATATTGTTACGATTTTGATAAGGCAAAATCAGATTCTTAAAGGTATATATCACAACACTTAACAATCCATCATTAAAGACTGCTCACTACATGCTATGATATAAGTAAGAAAGATTATGTGGATCTTTTTATTTTCTTTTAAAAATTGAATTGCAAGTCAGAAATAGTAACATCATTAACGAATACCTTTTAATTCACTGTAATTTATTAAAATAAATTAGTAATTTAATTATTATAAGCAGCAAATTATATGATACACACTCACAGCTATTGTGCTATTTTAGAAATCTACTCTACCAAATTCACTAATCATAAACAAATCATTCCATCATATCTCCATTCAAAAATTAAGTTGAATCAGAAATGCATCCCACTCCAAAGATAAATTAAGGCACCATCCTGCTTTCATGAGAGTTTTGAAATCAAATATAAAAAGAGCGACTTGAACAAGAGGGTTAGCTTGACAGACACACGGACATGCCTTTGAACCACTGAGGACAGCAATTTCTATGGGTGTCTAACCTGCTGATACGCTGTAACTTAAGTATGAGGAAAAAGCCTTTGTCGCCTTTCTTTGTTTGGCATCTAAATCAAGATCATGGCACTTACTGCAATTCTTGAATTTCTGGAGTCCAGTTTCTGTTAGAATATGCATGGAAAACTAAATCTGACAAATTTTAGCTGACACTATGTGGCCAGAAAACCACTCGATATTATTTTCAGGAAGAGAATTTTGCTGAGATTATTATGACTCTAAAAAAGCCTCTGAGCATGTGCTTAGGAGAAGAGGGTGATATTTTCATCATGCCTTCTTTTCCAAACTGGAAATGTTCCCCTGAAAAATGCTTATAACCACAGTAAAAACCAGGCAATTGTTTTTTACCTGCATTTCTTACCTGGCTCTTTCTTATGTAGCACTTTATGGAGAGAGATACATTCCAAAAATAAACTGAGCTCTTACTGTAGTCATCACTGATGTATATTTAAGGCCCTTAACCTACTCATAGGTCAAGCATACCTAATTTGAACCTATTTTCCAAATGAAATTATTAGGTCTTTTAAGTGCAAGAATACTCATGTAAACAACTCGACAATATTTTAAATAAGTACCATTCTGTAAAATCTAGGCTATTGTCTCATTATACCAATAAGCCATTAAATGAAGAGCAAAACAGTCAACAAATTTTTATATGATGAGAACCAATTTGGAGAATTTATATTAAAAAATCCATGCTGAGAATTCACGTGAGAATTCACAAGCTGCTAATTCTGCTAATTGATATTGGCAACAGAGAGAGAAGGACTTAGATGTTTTGAAGATATTATAGGCCCTCAACTTGCTTTCTAATGGATTTGCTAGGTAATTCAGGTTATGAAAATGGGTACTCTGGAATTACAGGGGTTTCTCCATCATCTTCTCAGTTCTAGTTTCCTAAACCCAAAGGAAGGAATTATTTTGACCACTGGCTCAGTCTCTGTCTCCTGTAGTCTTTTAAGGAGTAATTTAAGTTGTAGTTAATTAACTATAAAACGGGTTTTGTATTTTAGAGAATATATTATTTTTAGCTATATTATGGAAAACATTTGAATTTTGACTTCCTTTTAAAGCACTTCATTAAATAAAATCATCTATAAAATTTAGAATACAGAGTATTTTGAGCCAGATGCTTAAAACACTTAGCAATAATGAAAAATAACTCTCAGCTTTTTAAAAAATGAAGTGGCAAGGAATGCCTTCCCCCAATCAATTTCACATAGAAAGAATGCTTTACCTGTCTTGCTCTCTTCTTAGCCAGATTGTCCACATTTTTGACCTACAGGGTGCAATACCACACTCTGAAATGAGAGAAAGGAAAATATTAGCCTACGACAAGGGAAATCGATTGTTGCATCTGAGTGTGACCTTTGGGTTTTTGCTCTCTGCAGGTTTAAAGAGTCCAGTATTCAAATGCACACTTAAACATGCCTGATTCATACTAACACTCTTATGTGGGCAGATTGGACTACATATATACTGTTTAATCTCTTTTAACTACTGTATGTGACTTTATATTTTTCTCCTTTTATCCTACATACAGTTTTTGAAATCAAGCCTACACGGTTTAGTCAAGGCCCCTGAAACATAGTAAAGAGGCAAGATCAGTATTTCTAGCCAGTCACTGGTCATTTGCTTGCTGAACTTTCACTAACATATATATAGTTTGAAAACATGAACTGTCTACATTTATTTTGTATAATCCTCTTGCTTTGAAACATTGATCTTTGGCTGTGTAGTCAACTGTAATCTAAGCAGAATCGGTTAGTTCTCAGTTCACGTGATGCCATCACTAACCATATTCTTGTGGTGCTTAAGTGCTGCTTGACCAATGAAAGGATCCTTATAACAGAGAGTAGCTGATGAAGCAGTGGAAAAGCATTTCGTTCCAGACAGACTTTTGCCAAAGATGCACTTCCCCCTGGGTAAATTTGAAAATTTTTTCAGAGTCAGTGCTGACTCATCTTTACTCTTTAGAAGATGTGGAGAGACCTGTAGTTTAGAATTTTCTTTATAATTCAAGTAAAACTATTTATTCCAGTAGTTAATAGGTTAGTGCTGACCTTCCTTAAAACAAGGATATCTGATATGCTCTGAATATAGCAAGTATGAAAGGAACAAAACAGAACAACTTCCTTTTTAAAGTTATCCAGAAAATGAGAAAAAGACCTAAATTCTTTGAGCACCTATTATGCATCTAGTATGCTGAGTATTTTCATCCATGCCTGTTTTTGCAGTTCTCACAGCAGGCTGGTGAAGTAGGCATTTTTCTTCCCATTTTGCCAATAAAGATGAAGCTTTGATGGGTTAAATTTCATACCCAAAGCCATTCAATTAGTGATTTTTTGAACTGAGATGGAAATAAAGTCTGTCTGATTATGTAGCACAGTGGTTACAACTGGAGCCTTGTGGACTGGACCCAGCTCAAGAAAAGTGTTTGTAAACATGAGTAAAATGTTAGTACAAAGCAATATATGCTCCTAACACAATATTTTTTAAAACACACTTTTGTCCAAATTTTATAATTTTGACATTTCAGGAGATATTAAAATATCTCCTCCTCTTAGAAAAAAAAAAAAAGAAAATCTGGCAACACCAGGGCCACCTTTCTTCATGGCATCTGGAGTTGAACTGTGGTTATTCTGGATGGATATTGTGCTACTTCAAATCCCTAGGCTGCCCCCCACCACCCCCTCACAGTTGATATTTATTGTTCTTCAGGTACACATTAAGTTTTCATTCATATAGAAGCTGAAAGTCATGAATATAGGAAATAATACTGCAGACAAACATTCGCTAAAAATGAATTATCTGTATGAAATTTAATGCTTTAGATCTGGTTTGTGGGCAATCCCAATGACATTTCAACAGTACAATTTGCAGCTTCAAATGTTTCCCCTTATGTCCCAGCAATTATTTATGTCTTTCATAATTAGTAGACTAAGGCATTTTTTTCAGAATTTACATGTGTTTAATACTTTATTTTTCAAGTTATAAAAAAACTTTTAATACTTTACATTCTCACAAGAATAAAGATAGGGCAGATATATTATATATTATATATTAATATGTATATCCTAGGTCATTTAACTATCCTCATCAGATCTTTCCATTCACATGTAATCTGTGCCAGCAAATCTATGGTTCCTGTATGTGGAAACAGCAAAATAAACCAAGAGCTTTTTCTTTTTGGTGGTAGGGGGAGGAATATGAGTAGATAGTTCCTGCAGCAGCAGCAATACCACAAAAGCTTCACTGAAGACCCTCAAAATAGAAAATATTTATAGGCTTCCAATTGTTAGCCCTGGTCCCTGTCCAAAAGGAACTTTTGTTTTTAAAAGGATAAAGGGCCAAATATAAATGGAATGTTAATGCATGTAACAATTACAGGAGAAACATAAGTAGCACTACACTTCCCTGTCCAAGTCTTTATTTGTGTGAACTGATCACTGTGGCTTGTAACTAATGGGCCTAAACTATGAATGCATACGGTGATGAGAATGCTTTGAATCAGTATTTAATCCTTCCTTTCTTCTCAACATGCATCTTTCATTTGATGAATCAAATATAATAATGTTTATATTAGTAAATAGGAACTATTGAGATGTGTCAGTTTACTTTTTGGACTAAATCCAGGTTAGAATATGTCTAAGGGTTTCTTTTTTGGGGGGGGGTGTATCTTTTTTTTATTTATTATTATACTTTAGGTTTTAGGGTACATGTGCACAATGTGGAGGTTTGTTACATATGTATCCATGTGCCATGTTGGTTTGCTGCACCCATTAACTCGTCATTTAGCATTAGGTATATCTCCTAATGCTGTCCCTCCCCCCTCCCCCCACCCCACAACAGTCCCCGGAGTGTGATGTTCCCCTTCCTGTGTCCACGAGTTCTCATTGTCCAGTTCCCACCTATGAGTGAGAACATGCGGTGTTTGGTTTTTAAGGGTTTCTTTCAAAACATATTTGACATTAATGCTAGTTTTTGTTTTGTGTTGGTTTTTATTTTGCTTTACTACTCTTACTAGATACTAGCATTGCACTAAATTTGTTGCATACCTTATACCACCATCACACTTTGAAAAAAGTGATTCTATTCTTATTTTATTCATAATTAAACTAAGGCACATTGAGGTCAAGCAACTTAATACTTACTCTAGATCATCCAACTAATGACTGATGGAACCAGATTCTGACCTTAATTCTGTCTGACTGCAAAGTTGCTTTTAACAAATAAGCTAAACTACTTTCCTCTTTTAATGAAAACTTGATTGTGATTCTGAAAATTAAAGTAAATGAAGAAAAAGGCAAATATGTTTGAATGTTATTATTATTGTTACATATTCATCAAGACCCAATTCTTGCTAAAAAGGACAGCAACGCTCTGCTTAAATCTACATTCAAGAACAAAGCCCACATAAACACACTTTCCTCAGTGAAAAAAACAAAATAAGGGGAGAATGAATCCAAGTCCTAAAATAAACCATTCAGAGATTTTGTGTTTAAATAACCATTAAGAGATTTTGTGTGAGTTCTGCGTATTTCTACAGTATAATCCAGGATTCAGTTTTTAAAACAAAAATTTACATGGGCATTAAATATATTTTAAAAAGAAAATTATCCAGTTTTCCTTCCTACTTTTTTCAAGCAATAAATTAGAAAGACAAAAATTTTGTTCTGCATTTTTGACAGTTCTTTAAACTATAAACATTTTCTTTTCCTCTAGATCCAGAGAGCAGTTTCATAGGAATTTCACCTCTGGATAAATCCCCAACTGCATCATAGACTGAGCAGTACATATTTCAGAATTTAATACTATGAACAATATAGTTTCTGTGGTCTTATCATTTACATGGTGTGAATTCACACAACTCGTCTTTTTTGTTTAAATTTTTTGTTTACAGTAAATAGCAGGAATTATAACAAGAATAGGTTTGGATGAGAGACTGAAATTTTGATTTGGTTGTCTGTCTCTACACCCAATGGGTATTTTGTGTAGAGAGCCTGGATCCTATTGTCCTTTCTTTTCCTTTTTGCTGTGGCTCACCAGAAATTGTGTTTGTCTATCTAAACCCATTTAGAACCTCTGACCCAGGTGGAGCAAAACTTTTATTTTTCAGAAGTCCTGTGGAGTCACTGTGGATAGCCAAATATACAGATATATGGATCACATATATATGATGTTAATTGTGACCTATCCCAACTGTGCAAAACAATGAAGCCCTTTAAACAGTATGTTGTAGAAAAATGTTTAGTGATATAGAAAAAACATGCAAGATTTGTCTAAGTTTAAAAAAAGTCAAAAATCAAAAGATAGAATTTAATCCCAATTCTGTGAAAAGAAAATTGCACAAATATATATACATATGTTTTAAAGGGCCAAAATAGTGCAAATGAAAATATTAAAAGGAATTCGTTCTAGGTGGTAAGTTTATGAGAAATTTTTCTTTGAGTTCTCTGATTTCCAGATTTACTAAAATGCATTTTACTTCTTTCATAAAATGTGGTAAATATTTTTAAGGAAAGATGTTGATATCAAAATGTTTAAATCATCTACAAACCCAAATATTTGACTATTCAGTTTTGCTCCACCTGGGTCATCGGTTCCACCTGGTTTACAGAGACAAACACAATGTTTCTGGTGAGCCCTAGACAGAAGGAAAAGGTAAGGAGGATAGGATCCAGGCACTCTACACAGAATACCCATTGGTGTCCTAATATTTTGGAAAAAAAAAAAAAAGATCTAGTCTCAAAATAGTTTGAAACCCAATGATATAATTAATGCAATTGACATTCTGTGTACCTGATTTCTTTAAAAACTAAAAATTTCAATTCTCACTGGGATATTCAGCATCCTATTTTCATTAGTCTATAGTGGGTTTAGTTCATAGTAATTATTAGAATACATGGTAATAAGACAAAAATCCAAGTTTAATACTATGTGGCTCAGCCATAATCCATTTTTATTGAAAAACTCTAACCAGGATTATTACATGACAGGACAAAAATCCATACACATTCTGCAGAATTCTGAGCTTTTTCCCTTTAGGAGGTAGGCACAGTCATCCTCATCATGAAGGACCTGCTTACACTTTTGCCACCCTCTCCGTAGTTTAGATGAAATGAAATCTTTCTCTTCTTGGGCCTAATAATCATGATGATGATGAGGATGATTATGACATCTCACACTTTGAGGGTGGGTTCCAGAGGGGCACAACTCCAGGGAGGACTGTGTGAGTGGCACCTCCCTGAGTTGTACAAAGGAGGAGTACTGAATGAGCACCTGCTGTGTGCCAGGCGGAGTTCTGATCATTTGACAACCGTGATATCCTTGAGGCAGGAGCTATTGTACTCCCCTTTTAAGTTCTGTATTTGAGGAAACTAAGACAGAGAAATGTTAAGGAACATGCCCAAATTCAACCAGCTAATAAATGGTTAGCCAAATGGCTTCTTCATGCTTGTTTTCATGCTAGGTGTATGGGATAAAGATTAGGATCCTATTCTCAAAAGGCTTATGTAGGAAGACAAGTCTACAAACAAAAAAGTTAACAATAAAACATTACAAACATTGTGACAGTATGTGTCTCCCATTCAGCCACAAAAGGACCAGGCCTCAAACAAAATTTTAGTACTTAAACATTTGCCATAAAGATATAAAGTCTTATTTAAGTGAAATCATATTTGTTCTTTATTGGGGAAGTAAAAGCAGAGTGTGAATTATTTTATAGTGCCCACTTCCTGATGCTGTTTATTACACATTGTAATGCTGTCCATTAGATAGTATATTTTAATACTGTCTGACCAAACCCATGATGAATGTTAAAATAACTGTCATGACTTATTTTTATGTAAATTACTACCAAAGAGTATCTGTTTTTTAAAATGATGTCACCTAATAAACCTGTTCAATTAGGAACCAGAGACATATTTGAACATTTTGAATAGAAACAGAACTGAAAAATATATTTTAAGCTGAATGCAAACAGGTATTCGTGAAATTTGTGGTTTTGATTGTAATACAATGAAGAATTAAGTTTAAAAATAATTCTAACACCTATGATGGGTTCTTCTAAGTTAGGTGTATGTGTGGGGGAGTAAGCAGTGAGTAGGGAACCTACAAAGATGAATAAAACTCAATCCTAAAAGCACAGTAAGCTGTAAGCCTTGAGGCACTAAAATTTTGCTGAGAGACCCAGAGGCCTTTATCAGAACATAAGAACATTTACAAATTGAGTATCAAATACGTAAAAATCTCTACAAGAAAACTTAAGAACATCAATCAAGGCACATGAATGAAGAAAAACAGTAAATTCATGAAAATTGAGTTTACAAACCTGAAAGTGGTGTGTGTGTGTGTGTGTGTGTGTAGGGGTTTTATAATCTGTCTTGCCTTAAAGTTAGAAAAGAATGTTAGTTACATGGAATCAAGCCATGAATGGCCATGATTCAGGGAGTAATGCAAAAAATGGATTTTTAAAGTAAAGCAAACAAAACAACACGAATAGATCACTTTGCAGAGTGAATGGTTTGCTGTGCTCAATTTCAGCATGCTTGAAACTTCATCACTTAGGAACTATTAGAAAACAGAGTATAAGACTGAAGTAAGAAATGACTATTAAATCCTACAAGGAAAATTATGAATGGCTTTTTAAAGACTTTTTTCCAATTCGAACCGTTTCTTGCGTGTGAATCTAATGAGGGCATATGCATGATAAATACTGGAAAACACATTAGATACATTGATTTCAGTTACAGTCAAGGGACTCTTTCATTATTATTTTTTCTGTATTTAATACATAAAAATCAACCCAGAAAGTGAGAAAAATATAAACCTGGAGGGAAAAAGGTCACTGAGTACTTAATGAGAGTATTGATTCTGATTTGCCTGCCTTCACTTTGGATTTTTCTTCTTTGAGCTATGATTATCAGTACTCCAACCTTGGTATTAAATAATCTGTAAACTCTCTCTTGGTGTGTAGTCAAATGCCACTGAGGCAGAAATCTTTACAACTATTGCAAATCCCTTAAACTCTTTATTTTTCTTTAAGTGAAAAGGAAGTGTTGAGATGGATTACCTACAAGGACTCTTCCAGCTATAAGCCAGTGTGTTTATGACTCTGTGACTGTCCATCACATTTTCTGTCAGTTTTTTGTCATAGTAAATGCTTCTCAAGGTAATAAGGCAATATCACCTTTTTGTCATTTTTTCTCTTTCACCCTGTGTGTATGTGTGTGTGTGCACACCCGCATGTGCATGCACAATGTTGCCATTTGGTTTAGCCAATAGGTCATTAAATTCAAGCTATACATCAAACAGTGCATATAATGTGGTATGCTGCCAGGCTAACTCTTCAGTCCAATGCATAAAGGAATTGACTACTTTTTTCTCTGCTGCAGCCCACATACTGCATCCTTAAGGCCAATGTGCAAGCAGAAAGTGAAGGATTGATTGACAGATCTCATTGAGAGGTTTCTGGTTTATTTAAGGGCTTTTATCAGTTTATATTATGGCCACTTTCCACTCAGCATTATGAATCTGTGTTAAGTGGACCCCCAAGGTAAGAGCATTCTCTGCTCTGCAAAATATTTGCACTTGCACATTCAGGAAGCCAATGTCTAGCTTTCCCTTTTTAGAGGCCATGTTGGAAGCCAGCTTATCCATATGTGTGATATTTTAATCAAAGTATGAATATAGCTCTCCTTAGAAGGAAAAATCAAATGAAAAAATAAAAGATTATCTTTTTCCTTCTCTCCCATCTCTCAGGGCATGTACTGCTGTTGTATATGGAGTCAGAAGAATATCTCATAAACAGAGAATCCCTTGACTTGACAAGTGTTCTTTTCCCACAGTTGTTATTTTGGTACCAAGTTCACTTATCCCAGCTCTGATTTGTTTAGAGTAAAGCAATATGACACAGTGGAAAGGCACAAATTTGGGAATCAGAAATCAGAGTTTAATATTTGTTCAGCTACCAGCTGATTGTATGGCATGAGCATGCATCCTGTCCATTCTTGATTTTTGTTTTGTTAATTGTTAAAAGAGAGAGATAAAAGACATCACTTATTTTTTTCCTCCTTTCAAAAGGGAAGAAAACAAGTAAAAAAAATTCTACAGAAAAGTCTGTTAATTCCTTTGCCTTCAGATATGTAGGCATGTTTGCAAGCTGATTGAAGAAATCCTCTTCTGAATCCAAAGTCTTTTTATTTCCAGTGGTAGTGATTACAATTATTTATGGACTTCCCTTATTCTCCCATTAGCCTACAGTGTCTCTTTGAGGGAAGTGAGGCCGAGAGGGAGGAGGAGAAAAATGGGGGGAAACACAACCCTAAGGAGTAGATCATAACCCAAGGTTGGGTGAGGGAATAGCAGATGCCTCAAAAATGCATAGTCATTTAACCTCTAAGTTTTTAATATCTAGCTACAAAGAATAAAACTGCATAAAATTGCCTTGACTGGTTGGAATATAATGAAGATATAAAGAGAGCATCACAGGTTGGACATGTTATAAATGTTTAAAAAATTATCACAGATTAAAAAATGGCAATGAACTACAAAGATGCTTAGAATATATTGAATGAAAATGTAGATTTGAAAACACTATGTCTATTAAAATTTGTATGTGCATAGAAAAAAAAAACCTGAAGGAAATATAAAAGTATAAAAAGTGTTCAGGTGGTAGAATTTCAGGTGAATTTTTTTTCTTTTTGTTACTTGCATTTCCCAAGATTTTGCCAATGAACACATACTACTTGGTTAATATGAAAAGGAACAACCCAAAAAGAACTTTAAGAAATTGTCTTCACCTGAACATTAGGAAGTCCCTGATGGATATTAGTAGGAGAAAGCAGCCTCATATTTTTTCCACCTTTAAAGCGAGTGATTCCTTTGTTCCCTTGGTCTTTTTTATTTTAATGTGAGTGAATTAAAGGAATTCACTATGAAGATATGCAGGAAATGAAAACCCTAGGATTTAGACAAACCCAGTGAAGACCAGCAGGGCTGTCTTGCCGTGATTAAAACTGTAATGATACTGAAGGGAAAGCCACGGTATCACGTCAAGTGGACCAAAGTAATTACATCATCACCATCAGTTGGAAAAAAGAGCTTTCTTCATGTCCTATCTACTAATCATTATACAAATTAATACTGGGGTCATTTCTTTTTCGGAACGTGTGACCAATTGGTTTACATTCCCAGATCTTTTTCTTATTTCCAAAATGAATTGTGATAAACGATTATTTTCATCTATTAATATTTATTCAGTACATGCTCATGTTGTAATCCTTCTTGGTCATTCCAATTTTTTTTTAATGTATCTATTATGAGCATGAATTACTCTTTTCTTTCTTTCCTTCTTTCTTTCTTTCCTTCTTCTTCTCTTTCTTTTCTTTTCTTTTCTTTCTTTCCTTTTCAGACAGAGTTTTGCTCTGTCACCAGGCTGGAGTGCAGTGGCACGATCTTGGCTCACTGCAACCTCTGCCTCCCGGGTTCAAGCAATTCTCCTGCTTCAGCCTCCTGAATAGCTGAGACTACAGGTGTGTGCCACCATGCCCAGCTAATTGTTGTATTTTTAGTAGAGACGGGGTTTCACCATGTTGGCTAGGATGGTCTTGATCTCTTGACCTTGTGATCCTCTTGCCTTGGCCTCCCAAAGTGCTGGGATTACAGGGGCGTGAGCCACTGCCCCTAGCCGAATTGCTCTTTCTATAAATTCTGGATCACTTGAAAAGCTTTTTAAATCTGTTTTACTTAACTCAATATCCCTACCATTTTTTGTGTCTTTGCTCCAGCATCCCACTCCCACCCCGCCCATTTTCAATATCCTCTTTCCACAATTTGCTTCTTTAATGTTGCTTTTCCTGGAACCCCAGTATCTATGACCCAACATTTAGAAGAATCTTTCACTGGCAGAGTAGCCCAGCATATTCAGACCTCCCTTGTCTGAATTCCTGTCATACTTGCGGTCACTATGGTACTGTTCAGTGCATAATTGTTCTCCTTGTTCCACGTGTTCTCATTGGAACATCGAGATTCCACATCAAGATTGAAAGGCCCTTGAAAAATCTGCAATCCTCCTTCTGCTCCCAGAAGTGCAAGGGCACCTCTGTTTGAGGAACAAATTCTTGTGCCATGTACTACGCTAGGTGTTTTGTGTATTCTCTCATTTAAGCCTGACAATTACTCTGTTAAGTTGGTATTAACACCTTCATATGTCATGAGAGGAGAATGAAACAGAGAGATTGTGTATGTTCCTGAAGCTATGCAGCTGGTTACTCGCAGAGCTATCTGTCTCTTGGTCTCTAAGTATTTTCCATTCCTCCATGGTGTCTGGCTAGGTGATACTTAGGTGACTTTAATGTGGCAGCTCATTTACAACGTTATTTAATTTTCTACCTTTCTCTATTCTTGCTTGGTTTAACATAATTGAGGTAAAATTTTGTGGTAGCAAATATTAAATATAACCAATTCTTGATAATTTGCTTTTAAATGGCCTTCCCTGTTCATGCCAAGTTTTCATTCTTCTCTTGGTATCTTCCCGAAGATAAAACTACATTAAAGCTCAAAGTGCCTAATTCATTAAACTACTTCTCTTCCCCAGGAACTATTATTAAGCCCTCTCCATTACCTGGGTGAAAGAACCTACCTTCTCTATATTTCAGTTTCAGATTCCTCTCCACCTCTAAATTAAAATATTTACCCAATTGTGGAAGTACCAGACTCCAGAGACAAAATGCAAAGAAGAAGAAGCAATGATTCCATATTTAATTTCCTGCAGTGCATCTAGGATATTCAAAAGCCTGTAGTAATCTGACCCCAACAAGAGACAGCAGATCAGAGTTATTTATGAAAAGAATGCTGAGTAGGAAAAGGCTCTCCTTCAACAGTGTGAGCATAGCCAGAAGAAAAAGACAGCCTATAGCTGCCCTCAAATGAACCAGAACGTTCCCTGTCTTCTGTCTGTGTTTCTCTTTGTCAATGGGATGAACTGGGAGTTTTATCTTTCCATTAATGTCATGTGAAGAACTGAAAGGGAATAATTTAGAATATAGAAAACAAAGACTGTCTGAACAGTCTGAACTCATCTATCTAGGCTATTCTAACTCTTCGCCTTCCTTATCAATTTCTCCTCTACTCCCCCAAAATTCATATGGAACTCAGGACTGAACAAACTGGCTGCCTGTGGTCTGGTGTTTGGAACTGGAGTAGTCTCAGGCTATTCCCACTTTGTCATAGGCGCTCAAGAGGTGATGGTTTGACCAAAGATTTCGTTCCGGGTTACAGAATTCTACACCACATGTATATTGTTCCTTAGAATGGTTGTGTTTTCATTCTCAAACTCTTCTGGCAGAAGTTTAAAGGGAAAAAACTTTCCAGAAGATTTTTGATATGAACTTGTCAATTCATATCAAAAGCCTTAAAATGACACACCGTTTGACATAGCAATCACATCACACTGTTAGGATTATATCCATGGGAAATGGATAAAAATCACTTTATAATTTATCGTCAAATGATTTATACCAACAGAAATTGGGAAACAACCTGTTATGGACTAAATTATGTCCCTTTACCCCTAAATTCATATGTTGAAGCCCTAATCCTCAATGTGACTGCATTTGGAGATAGGCCCTTTAGGGAGCTAATTAAGGTTAAATTAGGTCGTAAGGGTTGAGTCCTAATCCAATATGACATGTGTCCTTATAACAAGAGAAAGGGACACCCAGATAGTGCACCACAAAGAAAAGGCCATTTGAGGACACAGCAAGAAGGTAGCTGCTGTCTGAAAGGTAAGGAGAAAGACATCAGGGGAATCTAAACCTTCCAACACTTTGACTTGCACTTCAAGCCCCCAGAACTGTGAGAAGATAAATTTATGTCGCTTAAGCCACCTGGTCGATGGTATTTTGTTATGGTAGCCCTGGCAAGCTAATACACAGCTCAATCATTAAACAATAGGAGAAAATTACATGAATAAGAGTACAATCTAACACTAGTATATAATGTAACTATAAAAAAATAAGGGTTTGAATCATGTTTATTGCTATAGAAAATGCTCTCAATATGCTTTTAGTTAGAAAAGAAGGTAACTAAAAATATACTAGTATGATCCTGTTTGTATACAAATATATTTATCTGTGCATGTGTGCATATGTGTGTCAAGAATTACATCCAACAAACCCTCAAATCCTTCCTAAATATAGTTTTCTTCTTTATTCTCACCTTCCCTCCTTTCCTTCCTTTCTTTTTTCACTTGTCTGTAAAGCCTATTTTTTCCCAATGAACATGAGTTATTTTTGGAAATATTCACAAGATATATGTATTTTTATCCCATGTTTTAAAAGTGCCTTTCAAATGTAATAAAACTTATTCAGATTGTAAAATTCTTGAGCTTAATAACTACCAGTGTCTTATAAATCCATGCTTATAATATCATTAAATGTTTAATTACTTTTATTATCATTATAATTTAACTATTTTCTTTCCCATGACTAAAAGGTCCATTTTTATACCATTTGTCATATTTACTTAGCATTTCTGAGTGATGAAACATGTAACATTTTTACTCTCTGCTTCTGACACTTAGTCTAGTGTTAAGTGCCAATAATACCTACTTACGGAAAGATCCAGATTTGAATATTTGCCCAGCCACTTAGCATGACCTTGAGAAAGTCACCTAACTTTTCTAAGTGCCACTTTTCTCAGCTGTTAAATATAGAATAATTACATTTTCTTGTAAGTTTGTCGTAAGATAAAGTTAGATAATAAATCCAAAACACAGTGGAGAGGTTAAGGGCAAGGAGTCTGCCATTGGAGTGCCTGGGTTTGAAGCTCAGGTAACTGACTTGCTGTATGGCTGTGGACTTAAGATACTTAACCTCTCTGTGCCCCAGACTCCGCATGTGTAAAATGGAAACAGTGATGCTCCCTACATAATCAATATTTTTTCAGTATTAAATACATTATTTATAAAATTCTTATAACAATTTTGGCACATAGGAAGACTACGTAGATATTAATTAACTATACGAAGAATTAATACAGGAGCTGGATTACCATCAGAAGAACTACATTGTCAAAATATAATAGCTCAGGTGTTTTGTATATTTTCAGTGCTTTTCTTGTACAACTGCTGGGAACACCTTGATTTAGAAGCATTTTTGAGAATCCATTACTTTAAAAAAACTCTATTTAGTATAAAAGCAGACACTAAGAGATACTGAAGAAAGAAGATTCATCCTGTGTCTTTATTTAACGTGTTTTTAGTTACTTGTTTTTCTTCCCAGTCTATCTAATACAAATATGAGGTCATAGAATTAATGTGTCTTGATATAGGAACCTCATACTTTTCCCAATGGGAGAGTGTCCCTGTGCCTTTCCAGACCAGCGAGAAACCCGGGGGCTCTGGATCCCACCCCTCTCACCTCTCAAGGTCTTTCCTCCTGCAATTATTTGCTCATTCTCCGGAATCATCCATTTCTTCCTCTCAACTGTATCACTCACATCAGCATATAAATAGGCTGTCATACCTCACATCTTAAAAGAAATTATTTGACCTTAACATCCCTTTCAATCATTATTCAATTTATATTCTACCCTTTACAGCAGTGTGTGTTGAAAAAGTCTTCTCTCAAAGGTGTCTACACCTACTCACCGCGAACTTTATCCACAGCTGCCCTAGTTGGGCTTCCATTGTCATCATTCTTTTTTTTTTTTTTTTTTGAGACGGAGTCTCGCTCTGTCGCCCGGGCTGGAGTGCAGTGGCGCAATCTCAGCTCACTGCAAGCTCCGCCTCCCGGGTTCACGCCATTCTCCTGCCTCAGCCTCTCCGAGTAGCTGGGACTACAGGCGCCCGCCACCACGCCCGGCTAATTTTTTTGTATTTTTAGTAGAGACGGGGTTTCACCGTGGTCTCGATCTCCTGACCTCGTGATCCGCCCGCCTCGGCCTCCCAAAGTGCTGGGATTACAAGCGTGAGCCACCGCGCCCGGCCCTGTCATCATTCTAATGATACTGCATCTGTCAAATCCTTAACAAACTATGTCCCTTGACGCTTAATTCTAAAGTCATTTTTTCTCTTTCTTTTTCTTACGTTGACCTCTCAGATAAGACTGTTGACCACACTTCTCTTATTAACGGCTTTCCCTTCATGGTTTTGATAACTACACACTGAATGGTGTTTTTTTTTTTTCACTGACTGCCTCTTCTTTTGTCCCTCTTCTACTTTCCATCTCTAAACATTTGGGTTTACCAAGGCTCAGTGCTTGACTTCCTTGTTTTCTAGCTACGTTCTCCCCAGGTAATCTCATGCATCTGCATCTCTAGGATAACACCAGTCTGCAGTCCTGACTTCCCCTCAGAAGTCCAGGCTCACACTCAGTTGTTGACTTAACATTTCCACTAATGTGTTTACAAGTCTTTCGATCTTCACAGGGGCAAAGTAGACTTCTTTACTCATATGCATGCTCCACCCCAGTACAAACGTGTCCTTCTTTCTCTCCATCTTAGTAAATGGCATTAGGTTTTAAAGCCAATTTGAAAAGCTGTCCTTGATTTCTTTCTTTCCTTTATAACTCTCATTCAATCTGTTAACAATCCTGTTGCTTTTACCTCAAAACATTCCCTAAATCTGTTTACTTTTCCATCTCTATTGCCACCTTTCCATGTAGGGCTGCCATCTTCCCCTGCCTGAACTACCTCAGTAACCCACCAGTGGGACTGCCTGTGTGGTAAATTCTCCTCACAGAGAACACGATGACCCTTTTAAACATTGTCAAAATTACCAAATCCTACTAATTGACTTTGCAGACTTCTCTCCTGATCTGTTCCTCGTGTCTTCCTCTTGCTGTTAATCAGACACATTTTTCTTGACTTGCACTTCTCCTTACCTTATTAGGTTAGCGGCTTCCTGTCATTCAAATTGCAGCTTAAGTGGCCTGTTTTAAGAGGCTTTCGGCCGGGCGCGGTGGCTCACGCCTGTAATCCCAGCACTTTGGGAGGCCGAGGCGGGCGGATCACAAGGTCAGGAGATCGAGACCATCCTGGCTAACACGGTGAAACCCCGTCTCTACTAAAAAATACAAAAAAAAATTAGCCGGGCGAGGTGGCGGGCGCCTGTAGTCCCAGCTACTCCGGAGGCTGAGGCAGGAGAATGGCGTGAACCCCGGGGGGCGGAGCTAGCAGTGAGCAGAAATCACGCCACTGCAAACACACAAAAAAAAAAAAAAAAAAAAGAGAGGCTCTCCCCTCCATCTAGAGGACCACCAGGTACTTCACACCTCACCATATCGTTGATTGATATTTTATTTAGTGATTGGTTTGTTTCCTGTCCACCACTAGCACTCTCTTTGTTCATTTTCATATCCCTGAAGCCTGGAACAGTGCCTGAAGAGTAGATACTCAAATTTGTGCATGAATGCTCTAGATCAGAGTTCACGTAAACATTTCTTCATGTGACTGCATGGTCCACAAAACTATCTTTAAAAAATAATAATTAGTCAAATTGATATGCCATCTCATTTTTTAGACATTCAGGTCATTTTCTTTTTTCTTTTTTCTGTCTCTCTGCTCCCTTTCTCCTTTCTCTTTTTCTTCCCTCCTTTTTTTTCTTCTCTGTTTTCCAACTTCTACCTTCCTCTGTTTATTTTCTTTTGTTTTCATTATTAGATGACACTGATAAGAACATCTCCTGGTATGGGCATGTATTTTTACTCTTCCTCTTAATTATTTTCTGGAAACAATTTACCCAGCTATGGAAATAGGATCAAAAGATAAGACATAACCCTTAAAATTTGTTGCCTCTCTTTTCACCTCTTAAAGTCTTTATCATCAAAAATAAAAGAAGGTCACAAGAGAGATTTCTAAGAGTAAGAGCAGACACTTTCCAGTAATAGAGGGACTAATGTCCCTTAGTGTATGGGTCAGTGGTAGAGGCACTAGACAGTGCACCCTAAACAATGCACTTGCACTATACATAGTTTAATAAATTACATTCTTGGGACTTTTTATTTGCTGTTTTCTGACTTAGTTTTGCATGCATATATGATATGTTTATGTATGTTCTAGTGGCGATTTCATTGCATAAAACTCTTTTAGCTAGTCATGATGATATGCACACCTGTAGTCTCAGCCACTCAGGAAGCTGAGGCAGGAAGTTCCCTGGAACCCAGGAGTTCAAGGCCACAGTGGGCAACATAGTGAAACTCCATGTCAAAAAACAAAACAAAATACTTTTATATTCAATTATGTTGAACCTTTTCTTTGTGATGTACTGTTTTTATTTTCAAGCATTTGGAATTATTGCCTCTTTAAAGATCTGATAGTCCATTTTCAGTTAATTTTGTTCTATGATTTGAAGGTCATAGTTAACTCATTAAACAGCCTGAAGCTTATTTTGTTATATGGTATAAACTACAGATTATGTAAGTTTTTCCAAATTATTTTTCTTTGTTCTCTGTAACATTAGATTTGTATTTTAAAAGAAGTTATTTTTACCTCTTCTAAAAATTAGCCTTCATTTGCATTTATCAGTTACTCACTATGCCTTTTCATTACCAACAGAAACTAAATTATTTATTTGCAACATTGCCACAGACTTTTCTGTAACTGTTTACATAAAGTTGTAAAATTTGAAACTAGTGGACAATATTCTAATTACTCTAGTATTTACATGTCCTCATTAGAGGAATTAAACCTCAGAGGCCTTCATTAACTTTTTGAATCTTTACTAAACAGTGTGTTACAACATTTGACTATTTTACCTAGAATAAAGTCCATGACGAATAAACTTTTAATAGATAAATTTATCCTTTGTAAGTTAAATAGCACGTGATACAGCTTACGTATGAGTTTTAAAAATGTCGTGGCTCATATTTTGAAGTTAAAATCAGGTTAATCAATATTAGTACTTGATACATTCCAAAGAGACAAAAAAGAAGAAACAGAACCTGTGGATTGAAGTTGATTCCAAATATGTCAAATTTTTCATCGTATTTTTCTCAAATATCATCATAATACTTTAAAAATTTTGTGGATTGATGCGGAGCCTCAGGTGCAACTGCATTATCATCTCAGGATTTAAAAAAATTGCTACCAACGTCAATTAATATGTGTTAAATTCTTACCCTGTCTGATACTGTGCTAAATGTCCACATGCATTAGCTCATTTCATTATTATCACAGCGGCTCTGAAAGTCAGTTATTCTACATATTATTATGATCACTCCTTTCAGAAATAAGGAAATTGGGGTCCAGAGATAACATAACTGGGCCCAGGTTAAAGGGCAGAGGCTGGATTCTCACCAAGGACCATTAGACTCCAGAACCAGTGGGATCCCATCCCCGACTCAGTTGATTTGAGTAACTCTCTTGTTTCATGAAAGCTATTACTTCTCAAAGGTTTTCTTATAGATATTTATAAAAATTTAAGGACCACATTTAATCCTGTGGATGGAGAGAGTAAGAAGATTTTCCCTAATGCCACATCACAGTCTCAGCTCTGCTACCAGCATCAAGAACTAAGATAGTGACTTCACCTGTGAAGAGTTCTCCCTCACCCTCAATAGTCCACTTTACTAGAAAAAAGGTTTGCAGGAAAGTTGTATTTTTGGTCCCAGTGGCTACCTCTATCCTTTAGGTTCTTTATTTTTCATAGTCATATTTCCTGCGAATGGAATGGGTCCTATCTGGGTGTAATCACTGTATGGACCATGTAAACAGACCATGACTCCACACCATGCCTCTCTTTCCCTTTATGCCTCCATGCATGCATACATTCATTTATTTCATGATCAGCAACATTAATTCACAGGGACTCTCTTCCTTTTCTCTACCAAAAAAAAAAAAAAAAAGTTTCCTTTAATCAAATAGCATAAATTGTGTGAAGGGGAAGAAAATAAGCATTTATTGAGCACCTACTATAAAAATATGACAGCATCTAGCACAGTTTACAGAACACAGACAATACTTTGTAATTGTTGATTTTTCATGTCCTCTCTTCTCTGTCTCCCTACTCTGCACTTCTGCTGTTTTGTTCTCTGTTGTGCACCTGTGTTAACAGATGGTAAATCTGGAAACAGCAGCTACCACATGGGAAGGGTAGAGCATGGGCTGTTTATATTGACAGGCCCTGTAGGAGGATAAATGTCAGTAGCCCTGCACCTCCTTGGTGACTTTAGATATCTGCAGCTACCCATCCACCCTCCTTTTCTTCTCTCAGTGTCTGTTCTCCCTTTACCTGTCCCAGTCTGCATTGAGTGGGAAAGAATTCCCATGAGCAACTGTCTTAAAGAGATTTACTGGATGTTGTTTGTAAAGCTTTTTGAATTCCTCAAACAAAAAGAAATATAAATACAACACATTATGCCGAGCAAGGTCTTTCCTGTTTAATGTTTTATAACCATGAGAACTTTTCATGAACAAAGGCTTTTTGAATAGCTCAGAAGGTAATGTCTGCAATAATTCTAAGGCTGGGTGGTTAGAATGCTCTAATTTGTGTGTGTACCAGAGTAAGGGGTGAGGGCAGGCGCCTCCCTGTCATATTTTTAAAACTGACCTTTACTGACTTAAATGGTTTCTCCTGTAGAGACAACACAAATACAAGTTGTCTTTGATAGAATTCTTCTCTCTGATGCTTCAGTCACGACATGAATCTATAAGGTGCTTTGAAAGGAATAATAATTCTTTCAAATAATTGTACTTCCATTTAATTCATTATAGTCAAACTATTAGTAATCAAAGAAAATATTCCTTTTTGAAAAGAATGTAAATATTCCTATTGGTCCCTTCCCTTTGCACTGATATGCTCATTTATTTCTCATACTTCCACATGGATATTTGCAAGTAACCTGTGTTTCTTTTTGTTAGATCAATACAGGATATACATATATATGCAGAATAAATTAAATGATCTCAATTTTCATTGTGGCTCTTCAAAGGGAATGTATTTAATTGACTTATATCCTAGTATCATGGAATGCTCAGAAACCCCTAGTCATTCATTATTTGTGTATGGACTAGTTACTTTCAAAAAAGAGCCAGAGTCATTGGCATGGACCAATAGTCCCAACTACGCCGGTGGCTGAGGTGGGAGGATTGCTTGAGGTCAGGAGTTCACTATGAAATGCACTATGATTGCTCCTGTGAGTAGCAACTGCACTCCAGCCTAGGCAACATAGCGAGATCCTATCTCTAAAAAAATTTAAAAATAAAAGTTAATCTGCCTTGGTTAGTTTCAACCAATTAACAAAAACAAATTACAGAAGTACTCAGAAGAATGGTGCCTAACATCAAATTTAACGTTATTGTTAACATCCATGTATCACTATTGTGGGTGTTGCTATTGTGTCTAAACCCAAACGTATCTGAGACGGGCATCAATCAATTTAGAAAGTTTATTTTGCTGAGGTTAAGGATGAGCCCGTGACACAGCCTCAGGAGGTCCTGATGAAGTGCCCCCAAAGTAGTTGGGGTACGGCTTGGTTTTGTGCATTTTAGGGAGACATGAGACATCATTTTATACATTTTATACATTTTAGGGAGACATGAGACATCAATCAATATGTATAAGCTATACATTGGTTCAGTCCCAAAAGGGGGGACATCCTAATCTTCTTTGTCCTCACTGCCAGTATCCTTATTTAAGACTGTTGTCTTTTGTCTGGATTGTTTCAATAACCTCCTAGGAGTTTTGCCAGCATTTAATTTCTCCAAATCTTTGTTCAAAATTCTTGAGTTCATTCTTGATCTTGTTATTCTGATTCTTACAAGCATCCCAAAAGTCCTTGCTACCTATGGAATAACGCTCCAACTCGATAGTCATAAAATCTGCACCCAGTTTACTTTGCAAGACTTACACTGAAATATTCACAGCTGCTCCTCATGTGCACAGCTACCCCCAACGCTCCTTGATGCAAGCTGTCTTCCACTTATAATGGCCTAATCTGTAGTCCTCAAACCACAATATTTTATGTCCACATGTTGCTTACCCTACCTTGTGATAGAGTTTACTGTTTAAAAGCCCAGGCTTTCAAGTTATATAGACTTGGAATAGAATATAAGTTTTCACAATTATTAGCTATGAGGCCCTTGATAAATTACTTCACCTTTCTGGGCCTTACTTTCTTAATATGAAAAGTGGAGACTGAAAACCCAATCTTAATTGGGTTGTTGTGAGGAATAATAATACCTCACTTGCGGTAAACTTTTAGTAGCTGTTTGCTTATATCACCCAAAATGCAACGCTTATAACTTGAATTCTGAAACTCTAGTCATCCTTAAAGTGAGAACTGAGTTGTAGCCTTTCCTCTGTAGCTTTCCTTAAGCTAGACTTCTCTCAGCTCTGCCACCATGTCCTCATTGTTAATCATCCTTTTATCTTAGTTCCCAGGGTATTTTGTAATCCTTCTATTATAGCATGTGTCTCGATGTATTATTTTTATGGGTCTTCCTCCTCCACTGGAAAGATAGTGCTCCTGGGTGGAGGCAATGGCTTATTTGTTTTGTATCCTGGGGCCCAGCACACATCCTGGCATATAATAGTCATTCATTAATTGTTCACCAGATTGAGTTTGTTGGACACTTCAAACATCTTCTTGCTTTAAATGTTTCTCCTTGTTACAAATTAGAGATTGTTGTGCTGAAAATTGAAAAGATAAGCCAATGATAGCATTTTAATCTCCCTTTTATGAAATTATTTTAAGTTGGAACCATCAATAGAGTAACCTGTTTCTCCATAAACCAAAGGTAGTAACAAGAATTGAATCTTTAAAAAGGGGGAGGAGAAGCGTTTAATGTCTTTAATTCTAAAATCGCATGGTTTGTTGGCACAGTGATGTCAGTGATATCAGTGTAGTTGCATCATTGCATTAGGAGGACTACAGGAATTCATTAGCCACTCAGACAATATGATTTAGAGTTTCACTCTGGTCGTCATCTGAAAATGGCTACAGTGTTCCAGACACAAAAAGTAAGTGCCTAGTGGAATCTTTAGCTATTATAAGAAACATCTTTAGCAAAAAAAAAAAAAAATACATTCTGCTGAGCACATAGGCACAATGTGTTACACCAGACTCACCAGTAATATTTACTAAGGGGTAGATTAGCTTTTCTACCACAAGGAAGATGGTTAGTACACTGAGGAATGTGTGAGAGGTAGTTGCTAAGAACGAATTCTTTAATGCCTGCTCTAGAACAATGAGCAGGCATTAAAGAGTTTATTTTATGTTTAATTGAGAAACTTCATATTTATAAAATAAACTGGATTTTCAATTTCTCTTGAAAAATCAGACTTGACAATATCATGTGATTGCATTTGCACAGAGCAATGCTCGGTGGCAGCTGAGGAGCCATTGCTCACTTAAGGAAGGTCGTTGCCTTGCCAGTTGCCATTATTCAGTACACGGTACCCTTCACACATTCATATTTCCTGACTCAACCCTGTAGGAAAGGCATCTGTGCTGTTCATCTTTTCCTCTAAGCCTCAGTTTCTAAATCTGTATGTAGAATTAATATAGCAGCAACTAGCTTGAGGAACTCTTGAAAAGATTAAGTAATGTAACTTGTATTAAGTGCCTTACTCAGTTCCTGATGCCATTGTAAGTTCTCAGTAAATGGTTACTATTTCTTCACTTCAAAACCAATAGTTATTGAGCTTCTACTATGAGTCAGGTGCTGGGGTAGAGATGGAAATCTAATTTTGAGCAATTAGAGGCATGGTCCCTGCCTTGAGATAGTTTGTGGTTTAGCATCCAAGGAAGTGCCAGCTATAATGCCATTGGTCACATGGCTTTTGTTTGTGTTATAGAACGAGGAGGAGATAGAAGTCATTGGGTTGCTTTGCAATTTCTTGTGCTGGACTGAGAAAATAACAACAGAGAGGCCCTATAAAAAGGCATTTCAAACTGAACGTTCTCCAACAGTCCTTCGTTTTCACTCTTCCCACAAAGCTGCCCCTCCCCTAGAACTCCCCATCTCAGCAGATGGCCTTCTTATCCACTCAGTTGTTCTAGCCAAAAAGCTGGAAATATTTTGAGTCCTCTCAATCCTCTCCTCCATCTCCCTTGATGTTTAATTCACCAGCAAATTTAGTTGGCTCTTGTTGCAAATCATGTCCTGGATCTCTCTATCTCCCCATATCTATAGTGCCACCCTGCACCATGGTCCAAGCCATCATCACCACCATCACCTCCACCAGGGATAACTGCACAGCCTCCTGCTGCCATGCAACCAACTTTTCCTCCAAAGGGCCAGTAGTAAATATTTTAGGTTTTGTGGGCCTTAAGGTAGGTCTCTGTCACAACCACTCAACTCTCCCTTTGTAGCACAAAAGCAGCTATAGACAATATTTAAATGACTGGACATGGCTGTGTCCCAGTCAAACTATTTACAAAAGTAGGCTGCAGGCTGGATTTGGCCTGTGGGTCATTGTATTATAGTCAGGGTGATCCTTGTTAAAATGAAATATGGTCATGTCACTCACTTAACTCTAACCCCTGCAATGATTTCTCAGGCGCTAAGTTTACAGTACTCAGTTTGGTCTGCATGGCCTTGTTGATCCAGCACCCCTTTTGGCCCCAGCCACTCCATACTTCATCCAGATTTTTAAACAAAACAAGGTAATTCCCTTGACGGGGCCTCTGTACTAATTGCCTGGAATTCGCCTTCCCCATCTCAGCATGACTGATTCCTCCTTATGTATCAGATGTCATCCCTGAGAGAAGCCTTCCTGATCCCAGTGCAGACTCACTCCAGATGACAACTTAGAGTCATCCATTCCTCCATTTTATGTTCTTTTCTGTAGTACTCCCCATCATCAGAAAGTCTCTTATTTATTAATTTGGTTGCTTTTATATGGTAGTCTGTATTTTCATACTAGTTTATAAGCTGACGGCAGACTTTGGCTATTGTTTGACTGCTCTAACCCAGATCCTCAAAAATACTGTTTGGAAGGGAGAATAAATAGATGAGTACTCTCTATCAGTGTAAGCCACAGCACCACTTAAGCCTGCAGTCCTACAGAACCTCATCCATCAGGGCAGGCCACAGCTTTATGCCACCCTCCTTGCCCAAATGTGCCAAGTGTGGCTGGCCTAAGGAGATGGAATTGTAAAAACTTTTTCAACCAGAAAGAATTTCAGAAGGAAAAAGAGTAAAATTCCTCTAACAAAGAGCCTGTGTTATTGCTAAGCACACACTGCTTTTGGCTGTGTGGCTGGTCTTTGTCTCCCTGTGGCCCTGTGCCCTTTCTTAATGTCTGGAGGGAGGTACTTACGGTAGAGACTCCTAATAAAGACACTTTACAAAACAAGGGATATGTGAAGGGGGTGGGGGGAGGAGGAGTAATTAATTTTTCTTTTTGTTTAAAGTAGGAAAGCCAAACTACATCTCCCAAGCACACCACTTGACTTGAAAGAGATAGAAAAGTCCTTTCTCTTAAAAGTCATCCTGGCCGGGCACGGTGGCTCACGCCTGAAATCCCAGCACGCTGGGAGGCAGAGGAGGGCAGATCACGAGGTCAGGAGATGGAGACTATCCTGGTTAACATGGTGAAACCCCATCTCCACTAAAAATACAACAACAAGAAAACTTAGCGGGGCCTGGCGGCAAGAGCCTGTAATCCCAGCTACTTGGGAGGCTGAGGTAGGAGAATCTCTTGAATCCAGTAGGCGGAGCTTGTAGTGAGCGGAGATCATGCCACTGCACTCCAGCCTGGGGGACAGGGTGAGACTCCGTCTCAAAAAAAAAAAAAAAAAAAAAAGTCATTCTGACTCTTAACAGGGAAAATATAACCATCACTTGTATAGGTGGATGGGAAAGAATTTAATACAAATGTTAGTGGATAATCCTACTTGGGCTACCGCAATAGAAAACCACAGACTGGGTAACTTAAATAGCAGAATTTTTTTCTCAACAGTTCTGTAGATTGGAAGTCCGATGTCAAGGTAATGACAGAGTTAGTTTCTGGTGAGGCCTTCTTGCTGGCTTGCCAATGGCCTCCTCTCTGTGCACTAGGAGAGAGATCTCTGGTGTTTCTTCCTCTCTTGATAAGGATACCAATATTATCAGACTAGAATCCCACTCTCAAGACCTTCCTTAACCTTCATTACCTTCTTATCTCCAAATACAGCCACATTGGGATCGGGGTTAAGGCTTCAACGTATAAATTTTGGGACAACACAATGTAGTTCATAATAGAAACCTTCAAATGCTGCAATTTCATGTAATATACGTTTATTTTGTGTGTGTGTGTGTGTGTGTGTGTGTGTGTGTGTGTGTGTGTATTTTCTGGCACCAAGAGTGACATCTTCCTTGGGAAATGGGTGTGCTGACTCATTTTTTCTTATTGGCTCTCAGACTTTACTTCAGTCTTAATCTTGCAGCTCTTAACAAATTAGAGATGAGAGTCTCTAAATAAGTGAGTATAACATGTGATCTCTCCATGAGACTGGAGAACAAAGGAAAACCCTCCCCATGGGTCCTTCATCACACATCTTAACGACACAAAGGTGTCATATGGGGATTGTGTCCCTTGGGTTAAGAACGCAGCTGTTTACAACAAAATGGCCTTCCTGCCATTTCTCACACTCTTGGCCCTTTCAGGGCACCTTTCCCAAGTGAGTGTTTTAGTTTCTCTTCCCTCATCTTCACTTAAGTTTATTTCACAATGGTTGTGATCTTTCCTGAGGAAGATATTAGATCTAGAACAGTAATTCCTGGGATGATAAGGAGCTATTCTGTAATTATTTGACTTTTTAAAAATAAGTTTTTATTTATGAAGCAAACTTTGCTGAGTGCTTACCATGTATGAGTCATGATCCCAAGTAGTTTTCATGAATATTCTTTTAATCCTATCAACAAACCTAAAAGGGAAATATTATTCTTATCTTCTATTTATAGATGGGAAACTGGTTTGGAATGGATAAGTCAAACCAACAAACAAAAACATGTATAAGTATGGGGCAAGATAACCAGCTCAATCCAATTTCAGGGCTGAGCTTCTTAACTATTGCAACAGTTTTTTTCTCATTCATTATTCATCCATAAAGGAACTGGACTCAAGCCTCTTGCCATTATAATTTAAAGTGTTAGCATATATGTTAAATATTTTTATGCACCATTTGATTCTTTATAATCCAACTTCCAATGTGACATTAAATTCAGTCCAACATTTATTAGGCATCCACTACTTGGGAGACATTTCTAGGTAGGCGATGGTGTACAGGGCAGGGTCCTACTCTTCAGGCCACTGGCAGGTTGGCAGGAGTGTGTGGTATATGCACAACTCACAGAGTATCAAGTGACATAGAAGTAGCTACCACTAAGAGAACTGGAAGAAAAGAAGAGTAAGGGAATAGCTTCCACTAGGCAGGATGTTGTTTTAGGTAAGAGCCAGGGTTTGACTTCTAGCTCTGTTACATGTAAGCTGTGTGACTGAACAAGTTTCTCTAAAGCAAAGTTTCTTCCTCTATAAAATAAGGATTAAAATGGTTTCCTTTTCTTAATCTGCTGTAAGAATCAAGTAGGATAATGCATGAATAGTGTTGAGTACTATGCCTGGCACATAGTAAATATTCAATAAATGTTAGTGAATAGGTTTTTTTTTTTTTTTTTTTTTGCTGTTATTGTTTAGCCCTAAGGAAAATTCCTAGATCAAAAACAGACAACCAGTTTGTCTGTATTGCAGAAAATAGGATAAGAGGCTTCAAATTGACAAATTTATGTGTGTTCTAGATGTCACATATCAGCCATGTAACTTTGGACATGTTTTCAACCTTTTTGAGCTTCAATTTTCTCATCTCTTAAGTGGGAATGAAGTGGCATCATTCAACTGAGGTAATATCCAAGGTTCGTTGTCTCATGCCAAGGAAACCAAGGATGCAGACACACGAAGAGTGAGGTTAAGAGTGGAGGTTTAATAGGCAAAAGAAAGAGAAAAGCTCTGTCTTGCAGAGAGAGGGGTCCCAAGCAGGTCTTCTGGTTCACAGTGAAATGCAAGGGGTTTTATGGATGAGCTTGGGGAGGTGGTGTCTGATTTAGATAGGGCACAAAAGATTGGTCGGACCAAGTGTGCTATTTGCATAAGGTATGAAAAACTGGTTAGGGCTAGGTGTGCCATTTGTATGGCTACCCCCACCCTAATCTTTTATTTTGCAGGTGGGTTCTCTACCTCGCCAGTGCCATGTTGCCTGTTCCTTTACTGTACATGTGACAAAGAAAAGGAAAGACAGCGTCTCCATGTTGAACATACCTGGCCCCTGGGTAGCCCTTTTCTATTGGCACAGCTGCCGGTATTCATCTGTGCAAGCTTCCAGCTTGCATATCTATGTCTGCAGCTCAATTTTTCAAGCTGCCCTTTGTTAGAAAAGAAATGATTTGGGGCTGCTTTTTGTTAAAAGGGAAATTCTGCCGAGGATTCTTTTACCCTCACTATTTGCCTAAATAATTTCTTTCTACCTCCTGTATCAGGAATAATGATGACATCTACCTTGTAGCATATTGTGAGGTACTATAATAACAGCATCAGGTATTTATAATTACAATTGGCCAGAAGCTGTTCTGTGGGATTTATATATATTATTTCACATAATCCTCGTAATAACTCTATTTGGTATTAGCTGTATTATCATTATCCACATTTCACACATGAAGACACAGAATGTAAATAAACTCTCAAACTCATACAGCCAATAAGAAGTAGAGCCAGGATTTGAACGCTGGCATTCTGTACTCTACAATATTACATTATACTTTTCTCATTTTGTGAGATAAGTCTATGAAACCTTTAGCAGAGTGCTTGGAATAGTCTCGGCATTCAGTCATTCAGTCAATGTTCCCAATTATTGTTATCAATAATAAAGTATGGGAAAATGGCCCCTCAGAACAGGCAGCAGATGAGATGCACCTTGAAGAATATATGCCAGCAAGTAAATAGTTAAGCAAACCAAAATTTTGAGAGGATTTTTGTGTTTACACATTCTAGACAAAGTAGATAGCTTATGCAAAGATACAAAGGCAGGAAAACACAGGGCATATAGGAGAGAACAGTGGGAGTTCAACTTGGCTAGAACATAGCATGAAGGAAGTAGTGTGGGACAATAAGCCTAAAAAAGGTAGGCTGAGGTTAAATGCTGGGGTGGTTTAAATAAAATGTAAGGAATCTGGTGATTCCTTACATTCTTACTGATTCTGAGTGGAGAGTCTCTCAGGTATTAGTTTTGATGGCAGCTGGAAGGTGGTCTGCGGGACACAAGAGCCTGGGAAGGAGAAGACTAGTAGCAGGCTATGGAATTTGTTTGTATGACTTATAATGGGGTCCTGAGGTAGACCAAGTGGCCCTGAGACTGCATCAGATCAGAGTCAGCTTCTTTCTGTTTAGCTGTATCTTTGACAATTACCAATTGTTATTGTTTGAATCCTCATGTTTTCAGGCCCAGCTGTGCCCAGTGTTGTAATTTTTAATCTTTAACCGGTTTAATTTACCCTCAGAACAGACACTCTTGCTGGCTAGGTAGAAGTGACATTTTAAGCATTTTTTCTTGTAGGGCTGTTTGTATGTGTGATGATTTCCATCTTTATCCGCCACTGAGAAATGAAGAGCAGATCATTTCTGTGGGTTGATTACCTGGCCAAGCTCAGTGGAATGGCTTAGTACTGGTCAGCCTTCTCCGGTTGCACCATGGCACTGCCAAAGTTTAAAGGAATCTTGGTTTTTCAGAAAAGCTCATCATGACTCACTGGGTTAAAAATAAAAATAATAATAATAAAGCACTATGGTATGTGGGAGAGTGGGGGAAAGACATTCGAGCTTACCTGATCATCAGTAAGCACTGGACATACAAACAGCTTTCTCTGCAGGGAGGGTTGGTCCCAGAATTTAAGAGAAAAATTCACTCTCCTGCCTTAAAGCACTAACTTATGGGCACTGGCTCATTTGGTGACTTCATTTTTTAATTAGCGGAATAAATAGCTTATCAATGTTCAAAGATATAGGAATCATTAAACAAACCGTGTTAAAGGAAACCAGTGGACTACTAGGTCACCAATTATAAAGTTAAATATGTGAAGAGTAGTAATGTTTCCACTGTTACGTATGTGAGAATTTCTGAGTAATAACCATTTTTAGAAAAATGAAAGTGTGCATTTTAATACTAATGAATGAATGAAGATACTGTATAAAAATAGAGGAAAACACAGAGCTGTATAATTGATTGATGTTTTGGTGAGTATTTAATTCTGCAGTAATGGGACGAGCTATGTTTATGGAGTACTTTCCATGTTTCAGACTCCATGATAAATGATATATAAATAGAAAATTTTATAAATTATGTATTTTATTTTACATATTTGCTATTTATGTTTTGTATATTATATTTACATATATTCATTTGTTTGTATATAAACTCTAGTTTATAATGCATAAGGGAACCTAAAGTCCCAGAAGGGCAATTGGCCACAGAAAATTGTTCTGAAGTTCTATCTTTGTGTTAACTCTATTCCCGTCTTTCGTCCATGAGTACAACCCAGGTCATCGAGCTTTTTCTAGGAGAGAATTTGATGAGGGAATACCTCTACTTGGCATGTCTGAATGAAAGGCCATTAAGCATTTCTGGAAGTATGGTAAAGCCCTGCTGTGCCAGGATAGCAGGGATGCTCAAAAGAATCTTAAGTATACCTGTTTCCTCTGGCTGAGTCTGATGCATGCAAAAGTCCGGTTCTTTCTAACTGCATATTTACTTTTGGATTTTTCCAACTTGGATCCTATTCTCTCAAAATTACAAACTTTGATCTCTTCTTCCCAGAATTCAGCTGTCTGGAAACTTCTATCTTCAACACCACTAATAATCAGTAACAATAATAATTGTAAACACTTGTGTATATCAGTTAAGTGTAATTATATATAATATTGTACTCCTATTAAACCATGACATCTATTCTATTACATTATATAAATACACTGATCTTCACCAAAATTCTGTGTATAATTTTATGGATGAATAGTCTGAGGCTTAGAGAGTCTCTGACAAAGTAAAAGTACAAAAATAAATTAACTAAATAACGTACAAACATTGAAGTTAATGCCATGTATCATGTATTCATAATAACATTGTCCTAAAGATGTCTGTGTCTTTTTCTAAGACACAGCCAACAAAGTTAGTTCTTTAATCTTTAATCTCCCAAGAAATAAGAAAGTACAGAGCAGATGAGAGTCTATTCTTTGCAGGCTCAGTGGCAGATGTGATAAATATAATTGCTGACAACAAAGGAGGAGAGTACAAAAGGCCATAAAAATCAAACATCAGAGCTAAAACCTCCATGGTGGTCTGGAGTGATTAGGGCAGAATGGGTATCTTTGTCCTCCTGGATGAATCCTAAGACAAGCCCAGGTAAGTGAAACCAAATACAATCACTAGTTCTTACAGTGATGATACAGAGATAGCAAGTCAAGATTTTGTTGCTGTTGGCATTCCCTGTTAATAAAGCAAGGAGTGGTTAATCAAGCAGAATCCAACAAAACTCAAAGGTTTGGAAACCTAAAATAATAGATCTTGAGTTCTCCAAATTATTTGAAGACAGCTTAGTCTTAAAATAAGATTTTCTTGCACTGGTTAATATTTTGCTGACATGCTGTTCTCAGATCATTGGTAAAGTGTTTGTTAGTGTAGATCTAAGTTGCATCCGCCAAGATTGGTTTGTTTATGTTTTCCCTTAGGATCTAGTGTTCAAGAAGTACTCAATGGCATCTTACAGAATCTATAATAGGTGCTAAGGCCAGACCTTATTCCTTTTTTTTTTTTTTTTTTTTTTGAGACAGAGTCTAGCTCTGTTGCTGGGTTGGAGTGCAGTGGCATGATCTCTGCTCACTGCAACCTCTGCCTCCCAGGTTCAAGTGATTCTCCTGCCTCATTCTCTCGAGTAGCTGAGACTACAGGTACGCACTACCATGCCCAGCTAATTTTTGTATTTTTAGTAGAGAAGGGGTTTCACCATGGTGGCCAGGATGATCTCAATCTCTTGACCTCATGATCTGCCCACCTTGGCCTCCCAAAGTGCTGGGATTACAGGCATAAGCCACTGTGCCTGGCTTTAACTTTTATACTGTATCCACATAAGGATCTGGGTACACTCACAGAGATACTGTAACAGGACTGAATGACATTCATCATCCATTTTAAATCTTTATATTTTTGTATCAATCTTTAAATTTTGTACCATTAAACAGCTTATAGTAAACTATGATTAATTTTATATAATAAAGACTGTAATTATTTCTGTAAGGAGCACACTGATATTGCTCTGCATCTTTGCTTTAAAACAGTATTAATGGGTTTAATAGGTTTAAAATATGTAACAACTTTCAGAGAATTCTTTTGGATTTTTATTTATTTTTAATGCAACTGGAGGCTCCAAAATAGAAGTGGCCTAGGGCTTACTTGGCCTTGGAGAATCTTTGGCAATTTATTTATTAACCTCAAAGAAGTCCAATGAACTTTTAAGAATCTGGATGTGATCTTAATGATGTCACATAAATGGTCATGTGGAAGCTGGTGGCTTCTTATAGACATATTGCCCCCTGTCATCATGAAATATTACACAGCTGGCCAGAGAAGACTTGTTTACTTTTGGTAAGCACAGCTGGAAAAGTAATTCAAGAGCCATCCTGGGTCCTCTCCTCAATATCTCTAGCTGCCCTTTGGAAACAGGACAATTTGCTGTGTTGGTTCATTTATTTGATATTTTTCACTCTAAGAAACAAATGAAACAACTTGCTTTAATGAGAGAGAAAAATATAGGAAGGAAAGGAAGGAAAGGAAGGAAGGAAGGAAAGGAAGGAAGGAAGGAAGAAAGGAAGGAAGGAAAGAAGGAAGGAAGGAAAGGAAAGGAGGGAGGGAGGGAGGGGAAAGAAAGCTGGCTAGCTAGCTGAGTGCTGCAGGAGAGGGTTACTGGATTCAGGCTTCTGATTAGCCTTGGAAAAATGCCAGCCTCCACAGAGGAACATATTTTTCAATTCTGTTTTTCAAGGCTGAGCCTTTTGGAGAAGAACATCATTAAGAGGTTAAGGGCTTCAAGGGCCTTCTGGTAGCTCCGGAGAATTCACAAGGAAACCAGAGCCAACTCAAAACATAATACCCTAGACCAAAAACAAGAGGAGGAAGACAAATCTCTTTGGCAGAATCCTTACACTCATTAGGATATTCAGTACTGTGGAGCATTCACCAATAAAAACTCAAAGTAGCATTGAACTGTCCAGTCAAGTAGCCTGTCTGTGAATTATTTTCTGGATAATGGAGAGACAATAAGGATAAATTACTAATCCAGGTTTCTGCTGTGTCAAACCTCAACCTAATCCCATTAGTGAACAGTAGATATTTTAAAAATAACAGGGCTATAAGTTTCCTTTGAGATCAAAGTCTAATGCCTGCATTTTATTGTGAGGGATGCACAGATTCTAATTAAAAGATTTCTCCTCCACAATCACCCACTCAAATACTGCTATTCAAGTACCATCAGCAATTTTTGTATCTTTAGCAGGTTAACCAGCCTTCTACAAAAAAGTCACTTCAAATTAAGTGGATAATATAAGTTTTATTTAGATAATGTGTGTGAGAGTGATCATTGGTTTGTCTCAGGTCAGGCAGCCTTGGCTTGGAGCCTGTCGCACCTCCTGCAATCCAAAAAAAGAAAAAAGGATCCACATGAGTACTTCCCTCCGTGTCAGTTTAAAGATTCATAAGATGATGACTTAAAGAACTGACATGGAACAAACTCATTTATTTCTCATAATAAGTACTCAAGTAAAGTTGATTATGATTACAGGTACTATTTGGAAGGTTTCTCACAGGGAAAAAGCCAAACATTGCAGATTAGGAAAGTGTGTGGAATTCTGAGGTGAGTCAAAACTCAGTTCTATTTCAGGTTTCCAATGCTGTAAATCAAGGAGCCTTGTAAAATACCTACTATGTGCCAAGAATTGTGCCAGACTTTTTTTTAGTCATTAGTACTTACATTTCAGTAATTTCTTCAATTCTAACACCAAAATAGTGTAGGAATGATTAACAACTCAGTAAGTTAAAAAACAAATGCCTGGAGGAGGGGCTAGCATCATTTCTTGAAGGACCAACTGACATTACAAACGTAGGATTATGAACAGCTGTTCATTCACATACATAATAAGCATTTATTGAGCACCAACAACCTACTTTCTTCATCATACCACATAAACTAATCCCCATCTCTCTATTCCCTTATCTTGCTGGACTTTTTCTTTTTAGCACTTGTCACCTGCTAGGCTTCAAATGTATTTAATTTATTTTTTGTCGTTATTGCTTGTCTTCCCTCACAAGATTGCAAACTTCATGGGAGCTAGACTTCGTTAGTTGTTTCCCATAGACCTGGCACGTAGTAAATGCTTAACAAATATTTCTTGAATGATTATGTAGGAAGGTAGGAATGAGAGCAACTTGCTCCTTGCCACAGAAGAGCCCAACAATGAGTTGATTTATAAAGAGAGCAGAATGTTAGCGTAATCCTGAAAGGCAAGCATTGAGAGGAGGCTGTCTTGCACTTTAGTTGCATTGAATAAACAAGCATCAGCGATTTTGTAACAGCTCAGGAGTCTCTCATTATCTTAAGGAGCATATTGCAACTCAGCCAAAGTCCCACAAAAAATCCACTGAAAGATACAATACAATAGTAAAAACATATATATATATATGATCCACAGGGCTAACGGGGAACACAGAAAGAAGGTCACAGATAAAGCAGTATCAAAGTAGCAAATCATAGTACACTATTATATATAAAGTATATAAATAAGAGTACACTAGTTAGTAGAGTGGTTTTATAGTGGCAAAGCTTTTGTCTTTTAATATAGTGTTCGTGTGTGTGTGTGTGTGTGTGTGTGTGTGTGTTTAAATAAAATCTTAAGCTGGACCTTCTATTTGTCCAGCATTATTGTCCCCTTTATTGTTAAGGTTGGGACATAGAGCAGCAAATGGAGTTCATCTTGAGTTCTGTTTTTTTCCAGCAGTTTTGCTGATGCTTGTCCCCATACTTTATGAAGGCTCAAGTATTGATTATACTGACCATTGATTCTAAACTAGTAGTATTAATTCACTACTTAATTATAGTTTACAGGCTTTCCCTAGAGCTAGAAAGAAAACACTTTCTTGTGCTTTGCTAAAGGAAAATTTTTCCCTTAGTTAAAACCTGGAATGAATATTGCCCATTTTTACCAGTTTTCTGTATAATTATTTTCTTTCATTGAGTAACAAATGTATTACCAAGCTCAATGGATAAATCAGAGTAAAACAAAGATTTCTTAATATTCTGGTGAATTTTAAAAGTGAGTCAAATTTCTTGCTTCTAGGAAAGGATATATACTTATACCTTTTACCTTCTTATATATTAAACAAGTTATATATATTCATTTTAGAAAAAAAGTAATGCAACTCAAAGGAATAGACATATAAATAAATACCACACAATTGTACTCTCTCAAAGAAAGAGCATTTTGATATATCACATTCTGAAGTTGGAAAATTTATTTTTTTGGAAAGTATATATCTGATTTTTTTTTTGCAATGCAGTTATCATTGGAGTTACTTTAAATGTACTCTGTGCAACTATTAATTTATATTTGAAGAAATACTGAAATTATTTTATTTAGGTAAAAGGTAAAACATTTTTTTCATCAAGTGGTATCCTAACGCCTAATTTAGCTTAGTGAGCTTATATTTTAGTTGATCAGGGTTTTGCAGCAGGATATGTCTGTAATACACTTCCAGACCTGAAGGGACAGGAATGATCTCTGTACTGATCAGCTTCATCCCAAGAAGCTGGGCCTATATGATATGAGGCATTAGTGGTCTAGGATACTGTGAAGGGCTGAAATATATTATCTTATCGGGCCTTCCAACTCTAGCGATCGATGATCATATTAAAATGCCTCCTCATGTAAAAGAAAGCCACAGCTCATTTTGAAGACAATTTTCCTCTTCACCAACCCTTTGTGTGAGGTTTGCCCTTCAAGATAGCTTGCAGTAATGATAATAAGACCCTTTCCCCGACCCACGCTGTCATTTATCAAGCACATACTAAGTGCCAATCACTATGCTAAGCTCTGGTTATGAAGACAAAGCCTGACACTGGAGCTTCAAGTTTAGTTTTCATTATGCCAGGGGATTCCAGGAAGATGAGACAAGAGCATTCAAGACAAAGATGACAGGCTTGCTAAGACCCCTCCACACTGCTTCTAAGTTGTCCAAAAGTTTATGGAAATTCAAGTGTGCTGAGCAGCAATGGGGAAGGCCCTTGGGTTGTAGGGTAGGTTCATCAGCACAACTACCAGGTTCCAGCCTGGGCAAGGCTCTCAATCAACTGTTGAAAGAAATTTCATGAAATCAGGTTGTCCTTTAGAAACAAGGCTATAACCAGTCCTTTTGTCACAGCTCCCTAACCTCCAGCAATGTGCAGTCTGGCTTCACAGTGTGCTGATAATCAATAGATTTTTGTTAGGTATGTAATGGCAATCAGTTCCCAATTTCTTCTTTATATCTGTGATTAGTGTATGTCTTGCATTCTGATTCTATAATTAGACATTACATCTTATTGCTGCCTACATTCCCAATTTACATATTGTTTGGCCTTATATAACGTTGGGCTGGGGATGTCTAACAAGCACTCCTGGTGGCATCTGGCTAAAGCCAGGATGGCAGGTTAGAAGTGTGACTCAAAAAAAAAAAACCATTTGCTTGTACAAATAAGGGACTTGTGTCCAGCAAGTGAGGTTCCAGTTGATTTAAAAAGGAGAGAGAGCTGTTTATACCAATAATCAGTTGTACTTTGAACAAATTCAGCTCACGGAACATGAACCAAAACCCTTTATTTTCATTTTCTATTGCTGTCTTTAAAATGTGCGTACTAGACATAGTCTTTCTATGACCCTAGGTGGAAAATGGGCAGGGGCTGTGACTTCTCTGGTCAGTCTACGAAGTCCTGCAATCTCTTTAAATCACAGTCTAACTTCAGAAATTAGGCCGTCTAGTCCCAGAGGATGATCAGAGCTCATAACTTGATTTAAGCGGGAAGGGATGTCTTCTTGTCTTTTTTCTCACCCTCTATCTCCCTCACTGAAGTTGGAGCACTGGAAAGGGAAGGGGCACAGTGGGCCGAGAAGGTATTCCTTGAACTGATGCTGCTTCAAGAGGGCTTCAAGCTCTCTTCTGTGAAGCTTCTGTTGCCCACTGAAAAATAAGTTCAAAGCTGACTCTTTCACCTTATGGACATTTTTGTGGGCCTCTGTTCGTCTCATGCACCAGTCAACGTCACTGTTTGGCCAGCCCCTCCTTGCTCTGCCGCTGGTTGTCTGGGAGAACTCTCCACATAGATTCTTATGGATAAAGTCCCATTGCCTCTTCCAGGTGGTACTTCTGGGCATAAGTTAAAACACCCCTAGGCAGGCGTTTCTCCTCCTGTGGCATAAATGTGTGGGGAACCTCACATATTCTTTGACCCGCTAGAGAAATGAGAGAGAATGCAGTTATCCTGCAGATGCCGCAGCACCTCGCCTCCACCGTCCCAAGAAAGCCGCTCGTGCATTTCTCTGCCGCCCTCCATCTTTCTTGGTGAGAGTCTGACTCAAGTCTGTTGCCTCTAAAGTTCTGGGAGACCCATATTAAGCTTTCCCCAGCAGTCTCATTCAAGCCCCTCACCAGGCTGCTGTGAGCAGAGCCCCTTCCCCTTGGTGAGGCTTAAGGAGCAGGTGTGACCTACCATCCTCCAAACCCTCTTTCCCCAAATCACTTAAACAAAACCCTCCTCCATTTCACCTGCAAAAATTTTATATCCTACATCTTGTTTAAAGATCCTTGGATGAAGAGCCCAAGGGTTATGAAACTGATTCTTAAAGCATTTTAATCCAGTTTCTTTCTTTGATTTACAGCCTCTGTTATATCTTGGGTCTTAGTAAAGACTGTGATTATCTCGTGATCTCATTAAATCCTAGTGACAATCATGGGAGGTAGCTGCCACTCTTATCACTCTTTTTCTTATGGGAAGATAAAAACTTAGTAGATAGATGGGCCAAAAGTTTGACTAAACTTCACCTTTTTATAGTTTCACTTTTTAAGTTATATTTAGAATATATTGATAGATTATAAATTGATTGTGAAACTTCTGAATTTTTTGGCATGCTTACTCAGTTACATGAGTATAAGGGTATTTTCAGTCTTGTTATCTTCAATTGCAGTCTTTAAAAAAACCCGCCCTATTGTTTTACTTGTTATATGTCTATTCATACAGTAAATTCATTTCAAGGTTTATGCCAGTGGGTATTATTGCTACTTTTTGAAGTTGAGGTGAACTATCCAGGAAGGTCTTGTTAATGTTATGTTCATCTATAATGGCATAGGGGGAATACATATAATTTTAATATTGTAAACATTTGTACTGAATAACCTTTCCCTCCCCCATGCCACAAGCAAAACTGGTTGAACAGCAGATGAAGATATGGAATTCAAAGCTCTCATGGACATTTTTGAAGAGAAGTTGTGGCTTATGTGGAGTTTATATGGGCCTCTGATGGAAGAAAGCTAATATGTTTAGTATTTGTACATTTTACTAAAATGGCAGCTTAAAGTTGTGTGTCTGCTATTGTGATTCCAGTGCCGGTGTTTTAAGTGGGAAAAAAAAATGACCTCTTTGTGCTGTGTACACAAGATTTCTGGAAAAGTAAATAAAAACCCTTTTTATAGCTCATACAGCTTAAGAGTAGCTGCCTCTCAAATGTGTGCTCACAGTTGAGCTGCTTTTGTTTTATTCTAAATAAATTGTTTCTTTTGAGGAAAAAAGAACTTGTAAAAGTAACTGGTTCAAGCTCACACACCTGTTAAATGGGAGGACTAGGATCTGATTCTGGGCTTTTACCACTCCAAAGCCCAAGCTCTTAATCATCAACTTCATATTTACTAAGACACTTACCATCTTAAATCTAACGTTCTGTAAAGGAAGTTCTAAGGTAGTGTTCAGAACTAAATTTCCTGAACTATACATTAAATTTCCATGCTTTGAATTTTCTTATAAAGCACACATCTCAAATTTCTTTTGTCTGCAAGGTATTGATACTTAAACCCATTATAACATTTTGAAAAAGAAGTATATCGATGTATTGCACTCAATAAGACACTTGTAACTCAGACACTTCAACCAACCAACTTAATCAATCTAGAATTCTGACCACCTTTAGTGAGAATGTTATTTTCCAATAATATTATTTTAAATAGCTAAACCTGGAGGTCTATCACAGCTTGATTGCTTTCATTGTCAGAAAGTATACCTTAACGATTACAAAAGTAGGAGAGTTTTGGGAAGATCCCACTCAGTGTAACATTTCCAACCTTTGAGGACTTCAATTCTAAATTTATATCATCACCATTTCGGTTGAGGAAAATAAAAATCTCAGTGCTATTTATTAATAAGTGCTTTCTTCATTTCTGTCTATAGGAAAAAGTACTTGAATATCTTGGTCTAAAACTGAAAAAATAAAAAGTTACATCTTTATAGTCTTGATTTATAACACTGCAAGAGCAGAGTTATAACAAGACTAGAACAGGGCACAAAAAATTTTGTGATAATCATATGCTTCTGCTGTATAATTAGTTTTATTAAGAGATATTTTGACATTAAAGTGGGAAGTATTTTCATTCTGCCACAACAGGCAATACATAAGCCTCAGGAATTAAAATAGTACAGCATTCAAAATTTCTATTACAATAAATATTTCTGGAAATATTCTGGCTTTTTTCTCTAAATTTGTGTTCTTGAATGGAGATTGCTGGGCCTGACATCAGATAGTCAGCCCTACAGTAAGAAGCATATGTGAACCCTTGTGATCTTATAAATCATATATCTCATGCATGACTAGTAACTAAGCACAACTCAAATCTTACCCTATCAGGCACAATGTCTATTGTAGAAAACCTCTCTCTTCTTCCCTAATTTGGGAACTCAGTTGGGAAATAGTAATACTTAGCAAATATATGTGAAGATTCACCCTAAATTCCATACATTGCCATAAGTTACCTGAATATCTTCAATATTGAAACAATACAGGGTTCACTTAAAATTTGTGTAAAAGATACATATAAATATCCAACCTCATAAAAGTACAGGGTTTTGATTAAATAAACTCTATGATACCCCCTAAATAGATAATGTTCTTTAAATGATATGGATTAATCTTCCTAAAATGCTTCTGGCAATGATTGAAACAAAAGTTTAATTTTTAAATTTTTAATTATTTATTTATTTTTTGAGATAGAGTCTTGCTCTGTCACCCAGGCTGGAGTGCAGTGGTGCAATCTTGGCTCACTGCAACTTCCACCCCCCAGGTTCAAGTGATTCTACCGCAGCCTCGCAGGTAGCTGGGACTACAGATGTGCGCCCCCACATGCAACTAATTTTTTTGTATTTTTAGTAGAGACGGGGTTTCACTATGTTGGCCAGGCTGGTCTTGGCCTCCTGACCTCAAGTGATCTACCTGCCACGGCCTCCCAAAGTGCTGAGATTACAGGTGTGAGCCACCGTGCCCAGCCCCCAAATTTTTCATCTTAATTAATCAGGAAATAGATAAACTAGAAAGCCCCAACTCTTGAGAATTATAGGTGAAAAACAGTTCACTGTATTTTTTTAAGCTGGTTGAGAAATGAAGGGTAGGAAAGAGTGTTGATTTATGGGCATTGCCTTATTTAAACTGTCCTGAGGTTCAGAGAGGAGAATGACTTGCTCAGAGTGGTAACAAGTGGAATGACTTTCTCAGAGTGGTAACAAGTTGCACTCCAACCTGAGACCAGAACTATCAAACTACTCACTTCAAACCAGCATTCATTCTAGTCCACTGTGCTGACTTTATTTCCTAAAAATAGAACTTACACTGAACTACCAATAGCAGTGTTTGTTAGAAAGTACAACAGCTAATAAACATTAAATACTATGCCTAATAAATAGAACTTTGAGCTGGCCAATTATGAAAGAAGGCTAATCATTAACAATAAATCATTTATCATTCAATTGGTGGAAACTTTTGAAAGTTGATGCCTCTAGTAATAATAAATGATATGGTTTGGCTGTGTCCCCACCCAAATCTCACCTTGACTTGTAATAATCCCCATGTGTCAAGGGTGGGGCCAGGTGGAGATAATTGAATCATGGGGGCAGTTTCCTTTAGTGTTCTTATAGTAGTGAATAAGAATTATGACAGCTGATGATTTTATAAACCAGAGTTCCCCTGCACAAGCTCTCTTGCCTGCCACCATTTAAGACATGACTTTGCTCCTCATTTACCTTCCACCTTGATTGTGAGGCCTCCCCAGCCATGTGGAACTGTGAGTCAATTAAACCTCTTTCCTTTATAAATTACCCAGTCTCAGTTATGTCTTTATTAGCAGCGTGAGAACAGACTAATACAATAAGCAACATTTGAAGTGCGCTTTACCATTTGACAATCACTTTCATATTCTGTAAGTTGTCTCACTTGAATTTCACACAACGCACTTTCTTTAAATGAGGGAACTAAGACAGTTTAAGTAATTTGGCCAAGGTCTTATTGTTGGCAAAGCTGGCACTCAAACTGAAGTCTGGCAGGAGAGAAACAAATAGAAATAGAGACACCTCAATAGCAGAGATCTGACCCAGCATATGCAGATCGCAGGAATACCATTTTCTTTTTTTTTTGAGACAGAGTCTTGCTCTGTCACTCAGGCTGGAGTGCAGTGGCGCGATCTCGGCTCACTGCAAGCTCCGCCTCCTGGGTTCACGCCATTCTTCTGCCTCAGCCTCTCCAAGTAGCTGGGACTACAGGCACCCGCCACCACGCCTGGCTAATTTTTTTTTTTTTATATTTTTAGTAGAGACGGGGTTTCACCATGGTCTCGATCTCCTGACCTCGTGATCCGCCTGCCTCGGCCTCCCAAAGTGCTGGGATTACAAGCGTGAGCCACCGCGCCCGGCCTAGGAATACCATTTTCAGGTGTTTCCTGTCTGACCCTCTGTTTGCATTCTTGCAAAACTACTGAAAGAAGGATGTTTACTCTGCTTCCTGCAGTAGTAGAGCATTTCACTCTTAAATAGGTGTCTACAAGGGCCTCGGGGTACCCCCTCCATCAGTCCACTTTACACAGAGAATAAATCAGACTTTGTTTACAACCCACTAGAACAGAAGGCAATTTATTAGCAGTTTGTTATGATCTACATGTAGTTTGTAAATCTTACCCCAAAATCAATTCCTGTTGTCCTTCTTGAAAAGCAGTCAGTTTTGTCAATAACCTTACATGCAAAAGTGCTGAAACTGCAATGGTAAATCAAAGGATGGAAAGTTTATCACACATAAATAAGAAAACAAAAAGGCGTTCCTATTTTTTTTTTTTGTATTATAGTATAAGTTCTGGGATACATGGGAAGAATGTGCAGGCTTGTTACATAGGTATACATGTGCCATGGTGCTTTGCTGCACCCATCAACCCGTCATCTACATTAGGCATTTCTCCTAATGCTGTCCCTCCCCTAGCACCCTACCCTCCAACAGGCCCCGTTGTGTGATGTTCCCCGCCTCTGTCCATATGTTCTCATTGTTCAACTCCCACTTATGAGTGAGAACATGTGGTGTTTGGTCTTATGTTCCTGTATTAGTTTGCTGAGAATGATGGTTTCCAGCTTCATCCATGTCCCTGGAAAGGACGTGAACTCATCCTTTTTTATGGCTGCATAGTATTCCATGGTGTATATTTGCCACATCCTATTTCTCCACATCCTCTCCAACATCTGTTGTTTCCTGACTTTTTAATGATCGCCATTCTAACTGGCATGAGATGGTATCTCATTGTGGTTTTGATTTGCATTTCTCTAATGACCAGTGATAATGAACTTTTTTTCATATGTTTGTTGGCCACATAAATGTCTTATTTTGAGAAGTGTTTGTTCATATCCTTCACCCACTCTTGGTGGGAGGGTAATTTAGTTCAACCATTGTGGAAGACAGTGTGGCAATTCCTCAAGGTTCTAGAGCCAGATATACCATTTGACCCAGCAATCCCGTTACTGAGTATATACCCAAAGGATTATATATCATTCTTACTATAAAGACACCTGCACACATATGTTTACTGCAGCACTGTTCACAATAGCAAAGACCTGGAACCAGCCCAAGTGCCCATCAATGATAGACTGGATAAAGAAAATGTGGCACATATACACCATGGAATACTATGCAGCCATAAAAAAGGATGAGTTTGTGTCCTTTGCAGGGACATGGATGAAGCTGGAAACCATCATTCTCAGCAAACTGACACAGGAACAGAAAACCAAACACTGCATGTTCTCACTCATAAGTGGGAGTCCAACAGTGAGAACACATGGACACAGGGAGGGGAACATCACACACCAGGGCCTGTCAGCAGGTGGGAGAGTAGGGGAGGGATAGCATTAGGAGAAATACCTAATGTAAATGACGGGTTGATGGGTGCAGCAAACCATCATGGTACGTGTATACCTGTGTAACAAACCTGCACGTTCTACACATGTATCCCAGAACTTAAAGTATAATAGAAAAAGATAAATATTTTTAAAAATTGCTTTCTCCAAAGGGTGAGTGAAGTGCCTGACCAGAAGGCATAGGGAGCAAAATGCAAAGTGCCAGCACAAAAGGATAATAATTAGGAAAGGCAAGAATGAGGCAGTTCAGTAACAGCATAAACATTATAAAGACATTCTTTGTTCATTCCATCCCTTGTTGAGCACAGCTCAGCATGGACTGAAGTTGTCCATTTCAGCTTTTGTATCTGAGTTGCTCTCACATCTAAAGTGAATTATAGTATCATGAGTAATGTTTTTGTCTATTTTTTGTCCGCATTTACTCAATAAGCATTCCTGACGACAACTACCTGTCAACTATTGTGCTCATCAATGAGGATGAAATGATTGATACCATCTCTCTCCTTAAGAATTTAAGAGTTTAATGGATTGAAAAAATCCTCACCTAAACCATGAGTTAATTATAAGTTGTTTTGCACAGCCAATTTCTATCAGTTTAAAATTCTGTAAGCATTATAAGGATCCTAATTTTGGATATTTCTTTGAAGGTGCCAGGAAGACAGAAGAATTCTAACACAGTGCTTTGAGCTGAAATGGCAGAATGGTGTCAGATATGTCAGAACATAATACCGTAAAAGATAAACATCACAGCATGAAATTAAGAATAAAATCAAATACCGGAAAGACCTGGGTTTAAATCGTGTGATCCCAGCTGTGAGACACTGGGCAAGCTAGTTAACCTTTCTAAGGCTTAGTTTCTTACTGAAATAATATAGTGATAGCACTTACATCGTGGGGTTTTGTGAGGATTAATGACATCATGCAAATGAAGTTCTTTGCACCTAGTAAATGTTCAATATACAATTGCTATTATTATTTTAATAGTAGTATTACCTCATTATTACTATCTGAATACAATAAGCCTTATGTTTTCTCCTATCTCTACCATTGAGGCAGACAAGGAGAAATAGCTGTATTTAAATTCTAACATAGTCTTTTACAAGAGATGGAGCCATCTCTGTTTTCTGTGTTGATAATTAGCAGCTGTGAATAGAACGCTGGCAGCTCCACAAACGCATGGTGAAAGAGAAGAACATTAAGAATCTATCCAGCAAGATGGGGGAAGGGCACAAAAGTGGCAATTATTGTAAATGAAGCCACTAAACATTTTTATAGTTATTTTGGGCATTATAAGAAATACATGGATTCACATGGGCTGCTTTCTTAGATGCCATTTAATCAAAGCTTTATACAGAGTCTATTAAGCGTGCTGAGAAGAATTAACTAAACATAGACTGGAAACCTAAAGGGGTAAATTTTGGAAGTGCAAATCGGGAGTCTGTATTTACCACCTTTCTTAGAGGAAAACTCAGGGATGGAAAAGAGATCACCCATGCAGATTAGAATTTACCTTGCAACTACTTGGCAACATTTAGTTTTAAAAACCCACGTAATAATACAACATGTTCCAAGATTTTCTGTAGTGATGTTTTGTATGCACAACACACTGATTCTAATTGAAATGCTGAGTGGTTTTCTTCTCCAAGGCTCAAATTCTTGATACATCGTCTGAATATCAAATACCCAGAACAATGCTGCAACACTGGGAGTTGTGCAAATAAATGTGTTGTGTCGGGTTTCTGCCATGATACCAAGAACAGCTAATCATCCTCAGCCCCAGATGGCTGGAAACAAAATAGTTTTGAAATCTAGGTGACCTATTTTTCAAAACTTTTGCTGCAGTTGTCTTAGAAGAAAATAATCTGGATAAAAGGAAGAAGGAGGCATTGCTGTGCTTGTGGAGACTCTCAACCCAAAGGTCTTCCTGGGTAAACATGACCATTAATTTAAGGGAAAATAATCTAGATAAAAAGAATAAGGCATTGCTGTACTTGCTGGGACTCTAAATCCAAAGGTCTTCTTCCTAGAAAAACATGACCATTAATTTAAGAGATCATGAACTTAAGTATGTTATTTGAGAAACTGCTACTTTCACAACTTCTGCAAAAGCCTCATTGAGGATCCCTCCAAACAGTCCTGTTTTATTCTCAAGGCTTCAGAAGTAAGAGTATTATGTATAATTTATTGTCCAGACCTGGGCACTTTTAGAACACTGCCAATAGTCATACCAGGACAGCAGGTGTAAAGTTAGTCTTTCCTGGGCTACTTGAAATATTACCATTGCTTTACCCAGAAGTCTAAATTACCTCACACCCCCAAAGGATTTATTTCATCTTTAATGATTTCTTTTTCTAAAAATTCCAAGCAGCGCCTTTTATGAGCAAACCAGATCGTCGTGGTCTCATTGAAATCTCTCCCCTTGTCCATCCAAAATAGAACTGACATGACCCTTGCTTCTGCATCGCATTGCCTCTATGAATCTGGCCTAGGACACTCACTTTCATTTCCTGCCCATTCATTTTGTTCCAATCTAACAACTTTGCCTCAATTCTTCTTTTAAAGAAAAAATTATTCAATGTTATTTGTTAAAGCATGGTTAAAAAAAAAAAAGCCTTTATTCAGGACCATCATGATAAGTATAGGGACCACTGTGACAGTCTTGCAGTGGGGGAGAGAGATTGAGCTCACCTCCTAATACAGCATGAGCAAGTGGGAATGTATAGCCAAGAAGCAGAGTGGGGGTCAGTGGAAGGAAAATTACCAACAGCAGACATCAGCGGTAAGGGAAATTCTGAGTAAACTGAACTAATAGGATTCTGGCTTAAGATAGGGCAGGATGGGCTGGGTGTGGTGGCTCACACCTGTAATCCCAGCACTTTGGGAGGCCGAGGCAGGTGGATCACGAGGTCAGGAGTTCAAGACCAGCCTGGCCAACACAGTGAAACCTTATCTTTACTAAAAACACAAAAATTAGCCAGACATGGTGGCGTGTGCCTGTAGTCACAGCTACTGGGGAGGCTGAGGCAGGAGAATCACTCGAACCTGGGAGGTGGAGGTTGCAGTGAGCCAAGATCGCGCCACTGCACTCCAGCCTGGCAACAGAGCAAGACTCCACCTCAAAAAAAAAAAAAAAAAAAAAAAAATAGGGCAAGATGATCCAATATCACATGGGAGGCAGTGGAGGATGAGGAACCTAATCATATATTGAGGGTGATCAGACATTGAGGGTGGAGGCTTTTTGCCAGACTGACTTAGCAGCTTCTTTGCTAAAACTGAATTTTACAAGGACATACACAGATGGACTTAGGACCCTGATGAAAGTTTGGCCAGGCAAAGAATCTTTGTCAGTTTCTAAAACCTTGAATCTGCTTACATTCTTTATCAACCTTCTAACTGGCCTGAAATGATTCAGGCTTCACCCACGGTTAAACAAATGTAAGTGTATTGGTAGGAAATCACCGAGTGTGCCAGACTCTGCAGAGACCATTTATTGAGCATTTTCTATGTGCCAGGAACAATGCCAAGCTCTTTGCTTACATTATTTTTATTTAATAATTGGAATCATCTTGTCAGATGGCTGTTCTTCCTGTTTTACAGATAGGAAAGTGAGGTTTAGAAAGGTTAAACAACTTCTATGGTCTTGTAGATAATGAATTGCAAACTTATTTCAAACCAGGCTGAGCTGACTTCAGTGTCTGCTTCCTTAACCATAGCACTCAGCTGCATCTTCTTTGACTCTTGTGTTTCCTCTGCTTTGTTCAGAAAGTTTTGCAGGGAATAAAAATTTCACAGAACAAAGCTTTTTTTTTTTTTTCAGGTGGAGTCTCGCTCTGTTTCCCAGGCTGGAGTGCAGTGGCGCAATCTCGGCTCACTGCAAGTTCTGCCTCCCGGGTTCACGCCATTCTCCTGCCTCAGCCTCCCGAGTAGCTTAGAACTATAGGCACCCGCCACCAGGCCTGACTAATTTTTTTTGTATTTTTAATAGAGATGGGGTTTCACCATGTTAGCCAGGATGGTCTCAAACTCCTGACCTCGTGATCCGCCAGTCTCAGCCTCCCAATCTGCTGGGATTACAGGCGTGAGCCACCGCGCCCGGCCAGAACAAACTTTCTATGTGACAACATCTAACCCTGCTTTAACCTTTTGAAATTATAACGGTTTAGAGACATAAGGCTTAGTGATTTTTCTGCCCTCCCCTGCCCCACACCCAGGTTTTACTGATGACACCTAAGCATCATCTTTTAGTTTTCAAAGGGCTGTCTCGAGCATCCTCTGATTTTATTCTCAAGAAGTGAGGAGGTGACCTAGGCAAGGCTGGGATTATGACTTTATAAATGAGAAAACAGTCACGGAAGGGCTAAATTCTTAGCCAAGGTCATGCATCTGTGACAAAAACTGATGTCAGCCAACTCTTAATTCAGGGACATCCTAATACTATGTGAGAGAGGAATTCCTCCCTCTTTTCCCTCTTTCCTGCCTTCTCTCCTCTTCCTTCCCTTCTCCCTTACACACCTTGCATGTAAAACTGTTTCTTCAGTAGTCTCAATTACATGTTACAATGTTAACTCTTAGCAACTTTTATTTTTGGTGAAAAACTTGTAAGCAAGTGATTCTAATTATGTACCAGGTGTGGCACCCAGGACACCAGACAGAAGTGCAGATAAGGTCTGATGCTTTCCAGCATTGCTAGAGGGAATGGCTAATTCCACATGTCCCCAGACCGTATCTAGGATCTAATGGCTCTAAAGCAGGTAAGCGGAACAATTTTCGAAAGTCAGAGAAGCAGTTTATGACCTTAAAGCATTTAGCAAACCAAATATCTGACCTGGCTAATTTAGACCAAATGTCCAAATTTTACCAATAATCTTTAAAATTGTCTTTATTTCCCAAAGATTATTTAAGTCATATGAACGAAAAGGCATTAGTTTTTGTTTTTCTGACAATATTTGATTTAAGCATTTATTATTTTTCAGCCAATTAATCAGAGCTCTTTCATATACAAACATCACACACATAACACATATAAATACACAGACAGAAATAGTTTCAGTACTTGTACGATTTTTTTCATTTGCCAGTTTTTAATGTTTCTCTTTAAAACACAGAGTTTCTAGGACCTAATAATTTGGCACAGCTGGAAGGCAAAGCAGATCCCCCAAAATTAAGGATCCCATTTTTATATTACATCTTGAACCCCAAAAGGACACTACAGAACAAGACAGTGCAAAGATTTTACCATGCATTTTATTGCAAGGCAACCCAAAACCAATCAACTCATTCTGTGATTAGCCCACCCTGATGGGAGCCTTATCTCTCAGTGGAGGGGTGGAGACTTTTCCTTACCTGCCAGATGGCCAAGAGCATGCTTCTCCCATCCAAATGTGCAAAGATCCAAGTATCCTCTCATAACTGCCATTAGCCACCCCTAAAAGTACATTTCCTACCTAGTTATTATAAATCAAAATTCTCACATACTGCAAAGTAATTTCTGATACCCCTAAAAAGTCAAAAAACGTCAGATAAGGCAAAGCAAAACAGAGCAGAGCCTAAGATTTTAAGAGGGATCTGTCTGCTTTTAATTCCTGGGGTTTCATGAGGAGAATAGATGTTTTTTCCCACATCTATAACATTTAAAAAAATCAACTGATTGGTGGGTTTGGGCCAGCTTCTTTACCACAATCTGTTTTATCAGCAAGGTCTTTGTGACCTGTGTCTTGTGCTGACCTCCTATTTCATCTTGTGACTTAAAATGCCTAACCTCCTGGGAATGCAGTCCAGTAGGTCTCGGCCTTATTTTACCCAGCTCCTGTTCAAGATGGAGTTGTTCTGGTTTGAATGCCTCTGACACCTTCCTTCCTTCCTTGTTTTTTATCTATCAAGACAGTGATTAAAAAGGAAAAGAAAACATCAATCTCCTGATCTAACTCTTTTAAAACCAGTTCAAGCGTACCCAATTTAGGAAGACTTTGTGAAGGAAGATAGGGTGGGTACAGTAAGATCTTCCTTCTATATCACCATTGTATTTAACAGACCTGAATTTGAGTTTGAGCTTGAGCTGAGCCTCCTATTAGCCTGGTTAACTCAAGGGATTTAATGAGTCACTTTGAACCAGAATTTCTTCTCATTACATTAAAATGATAATTGTTTTTATTTGATAAATATTTAGAGGATTTTAGGGACAATACCTATAAGGCACTTAGCCCAATGCTGGGTACAATAAGTACATAACACATTACAATTTGTCTCTTTATTGTTACTGTGTTATTGAAGAAGAACAAGAAAGATGTAAGAAGATACTTCTGTATAACACCTTGCCATATTCTATCAAGCTGCAGGTGAGATCAATGAATAAGAGGAAGACAACAAAAATAATGGTGGTAGAAAATGTATGTTTGGAATGTTTACAGAGGGCATCATTTGTAAGCATATGGCACCTTAGATGGGAGAAGAAAACTACCTTGCATTATAAGTACTCTAGAATAAAAACAAATTTAAGGTCTGGTGCCTTGTATCCACAGGACCTAACTCAGTGCTTGACAAATAGTAAATATTAAAAAATGTAGATTTATGAATAAAAGAATTACATAATTTGCTTCTTACCTTTGTAGCCCTATCCTCTTTCAGTGGCACAAAATAAGTCCTCACTGAAGTGTCTGGTTAAGTGAATTACTCTTTATAATAAATAGCATCTTCTGAAGATTGAATTTGATTGTATTAAAGCCCCTCTGGAGATGTAAGAATACTTTCCCACGGGTAGTGAAAAATTATTAGGTCATTTCACCACAGTATTTTCAGATATGTTATACATCTGTCTTTGGGGGTTTTAGACCATTCATTATATTTTGTAAAGCATTAATGTGTCTGAGGTTACTCTCCCTAGGCTACTGTAAAGAGACAGCCATGGCTGGTGGATAAGACAGAACGAGTACTTTTTGAGCCATGTGGCTTTCTTTCCTGTAATGTCTAATGATGGTTATACAGACTGCATAGTAAATGAGACAAAAGGCAGAGTTGTAATTGCTAGAAATAACTATGTCAAAACACACAGAAGAGTAACAGTCATCTTGTGAATATTAAAGAGGAATATCAACTTTTTACTACATTTGACCAATGATAACCAGTTCTAAAAATACTGCCTTTGATTAGACACTCAGTTTTGAGAGAAAATAAGTGGTTTCTTTGAAAAGTAACCAATCTTCCCCTCATAGTATTGCACAAACTTCATGTTAATAGCCCAAACAAAAAATTGTAATAGAACATACCATCGAGAATGTACAAAGTCATTGTGTTAAACTTTCCCCCTATTCTCTTTGAAAAATGTCTTTCATCATACAAATGTTTCTTATTTTTGGAAGAGTTATTTGGCATGATCTTTACATGTTAGTTTCAAAAGTATTCCATTTAACATATGTGAGAGGGCTAAGATACTAAATGCCAGGTAAATCAACCTATTTACAAAAATATATGTATATCTAGATTGTTTGTATCTGACAATGTAGGATATATGGTATTCTCTCTAATCTTATATTAAAATAAGATGAACAAGACATAAAGGCCAAGTAGCTTAGGAAGGCCAACCCTACTAGTGAAATGCAAAATATATACAGTATTCTAAATTTTCCACTATTTCCTTTAGTTGCAATACAGTGTTAATGATGCGTAGTTAAATTTTTTGAAATTCAAAATGTAATTAATAACATAATATTCTTATTTTTCATCCCCCAAAAATGCTTTGCTGATGTTGTGTAACTATACTAGTTTTGTAAAAGCAATGTATTCTCTCCTGCAATAACCACGTGAAATGGGGATGCAGAGGGATAAAAAAAAAAAAAGAGGATGGAATGGAAATGAACTTTCTTTTCTATCTCTAATTTTTTTAAGTTAGATAACTTTTTAAGAACATTAATTACCTTGGCATCAAGAGAACAGTAAATGATAGGTAGTCTTTTTTCATTGAACAAAATACCAAACTTGTCATCTTCAGTATCAGATGATTTAGTTTCTTCTTCATTTCATTTCTAATAATACCAAAATATTATCACCTTCCTTCTATGACTGTCATTGTCCCATGCAACTCTCTTATTAGCTACACTTTGCTGGGGCTAGTCATGCATTTTAAAACCACAGGTCGCCGAGGGCTGTGGCTCACGCCTGTAATCCCAGCACTTTGGAAGGCCGAGGCGGGCGGATCACGAGGTCAGGAGATCGCGACCTCGGTGAAACCCCGTCTCTACTAAAAATACAAGAAATTAGCCGGGCGTGGTTGCGGGCGCCTGTAGTCCCAGCTACTCGGAGAGGCTGAGGCAGGAGAATGGCGGGAACCCGGGAGGCGGAGCTTGCAGTGAGCCGAGATCGCGCCACTGCACTCCAGCCTGGGTGACAGAGCAAGACTCCGTCTCAAAAAACAAAAAACAAACAAACAAAACAAAACAACAAAAAAAAAACCACAGGTCAAATACTCTTCACTCAATGAGACAAAATACAAATAAATTATAGCCTGTGACATTTTGGAACTCATTGGTGCAAATCCTCCAGGATTTAGAGATTTGGGAAATCGTGAAGAGGAATTTTCAGGAAAAAGCTGCTACTTACACAAGGAACCTCCCACGTGCAAAGCAGGTAATCAGAAACGAAGAAAAAAAGTGGGGAAGGGGAGTTAAGAGGAGAAAAGATGGGGAGAGGAATAACTAAAAAGAGCAAGAGACAAACCTGAATCCTGTGATAGCAAGTTATAACAGCATCCTTAAATGATTGCACAGATATTTATAAAATCATCAAGGTGAGAATTGCAACAAGAAGGCAAATACTAAGATTAGTCGTTTGCAGCAAAGTCAGGGAGAGATTACAAACAGCAATCAGTTGATTTTTTTAAATGTTATAGATGTGGAGGAGCCTTTAGGAATCATTCTGTTCCTTGTCTTTAAAATGTCACACCACCAAATACTTTTGTATTGTAAATTATTTATGAAAACTCAGAGTAAATAGGAGGGACACCTTTTGACAGGAAGTAGGTATTTCATAATTATTCTGAAATAGTCTAAGGAGACTGCTTCCTAAGAGGTCCCAGCCATGGGAAATCATCAGGAAGGTGATACCCATATTTCCTCCCACACTTTAGTATGAAAGAAATATAATTTTAAAACAATATCATTAGATATGATATGATGTATATTATGTCTTGCAGGGATATGTTTTACTCAGAGGTGAATGTTTTAGAAAAAACCTCCTACTATGACTATGGACTTGTCTGTTTCTCTTTATAATTTGGTCAATTTTTCCTTTAAGTTTTTTGAAGCTGTATTAATATATACATACAAATTTAGAATTGGCATGTCTTCCGAGGAGAAATGGAGTTTTATCATTATGAATTATCCTATTTGTTCTAGTAAAATCTTTTTTTTCTAGTATTAATACAGCCACCACAGGCTGCTTTAAATTTTGTTTTTATGTTATATATAATATAGTAACATGAATACATAATACATATGTATTTAATTATTTTATATGTGTATATTAATAGAAAGGCTCTTTAGAGAACATATAATTTTGGCTTTCTGTTTGCTTATTTTTTCCCAGTATGCCAATTTCTATCTTTTAATTGGTATATTTCATTTATCTAAATTTAATACAATTACTGATATTTAGATTTAAATCTACTACCTCATTATGTTTTTTGTCTGCCCAAATGGCTCTATATTAATTTCCTCCTCCTTCCTTTATTGATTTATTTTGAATCTACAGGAAATTTTTTAATCATTCAATTTCTTCTATTAACTTAGAAGTTATAGACTAATCTTTGTGTTAATTCTAGTAATTATAACATTCTTCTCTTATCAAAGAATAATTGTAATACATACATTTATGTTTCTTCTAGCCCTTAAAACCATATCTGCTGTTCTTGAATTACAGAATTAGATGCTATCACTCTATGATTATAATTATATATATTTTCATATTTTTAATAATCAATGTTCTTTTACATTTGCCCAGATATCACTTTTACTCCTTATTTTTTTCTGTATCATTTCCCTTCTGTATAAGTAACATCCTTTAGATTTTTCTTTAGTGTGCATCTAAAACATCTTTGTTTTGCCTTCATTCTTGAAGGACATTTTCAGTGGGTATGGAATTCAAATTTGGGTAGTTACCTCCTTTCAACCTATTAAAAATGTTCCACTGTCTCCTGCTTCTTATGTTGCTGTTGAGAAGTCAGCTCTAAGTTTAACTGTTCTCTTTTTATAGGCCAGTCATCTATTTTTCTTGGATAGCATTTAAGATTTCCTCATTGTCTGTGATTCTTGCTGGTATTCACTGGGTTTCTTGACTCCATGGATAGATATGTTTCATCAGTTCTAAAAAACATTTAGCCTTTAGCTCTTCCAACATTCCCTCAGCCCCATTCTGTCTCTTGGATTCTTTTAAGGCTCTACTGAATATATGACAGACTCCCATGCTGTGTTTTCTATGTCTTTTACTTTCTTTTGTTTCTTGCATCATTTCCATCTTTTGGTCTCTCCATGCTTTCGATCCGTTTTTCATTCCCTGATTCTCTCTTCTGTTACACCTGAATTCCAATGAACTCATCAATTGATTTCTTAATTTTGGTTGTTATATTTTTCTGTTTATAACTTCTATTTTGTTCTTTCCCAAATTTCCTACATAATATCACTTTTTATATTTTCAGGTTGCCTTTCAAATTTTTCATGCCTAACTTTTATCCCCTGAAGTAAGCATGGCTGTTTTACAGAACCTTTGTAATGGCTACAGTATTTGAAGTCTTTGTGTGTTTCTGTTGTCTTTTGGTTCTGCTGGTTCTTACTCATGCTGTCCCATCTCCTCATGTGTTTGGTTACCTTTTATTGTGTGTGAAGTATGGTGTTTCAGTTATTGCTAGTAGAAGTTATTTGAGTGTCCCAAGTCAGTTGTCTTTTGCTTTTTCCAGGCTTGTAGGCAATAGCAATCTGGAATTACTTTAATCTAAATAGAAGGTCTCAGATTGTCTAGGTCACCCAGATGACTTACAGTCGGGTTGCAGTCGTTATGAGTACTCATTTACTTTTGCTTCGCCTTTGCTGTTAGAATGTGGCACTCTGAAGTCCCAGCCCAGAAACAAGAATAATGATCAAGCTTACCTAGACACCAGCTTTTTCCATCTAGCCCCCATTAGTCTATCAAAACCTCCATTCAGCCTCTTAGCCATCTCTCCTGGATCAGCAAATATCACCAGAGCAAAAGTCCCTGAGTGCTCTATGTTCTTGGCTGTGGTCTCTTATTTACCCTCAGATCTCAGCCTGATAATTCTTTATAATCTCATGTGTTCTTAAATGCTTTTTAAAATTTGCAGTTTTTCTCCTAGCCTTTTAAATTGTCTTTATTGGTTGGCGATTGTCCAGAATTACCCAGTCTGCCATTAATTAAGTAGAATTTCGTATGTACTTAAAATTGTATCATTTCCTATAGTTTTATTACTCATTGAAAAGGGGATTACCTGTTTCATTATGCTGTTTTAAGTAAACTGATCCATTTAAAGCTCCAAGAATAGTACCTGGTATATAGTGAATGTTCAATAAAGTTTAGCTTTTATTGTTTTTTCTAATATTGTCACTTTTTGTTAAAAAATGTCTCACGTAAAAAAATGGAACCTTGATGTTAGTGAAAGGCTCACACTTACAAAAAAGTCTTCCTAGTTTATAAACTGTCAAAGAAATTAAACAAATGTTAAGCAATTTTGTATTCATATAATTAAGGTATACTAATTCTATGATCCTTGAAGTTAAAAAAAAAATCTGGTCTAGCTCCATTGTATCATTGCTGGCTGTAGATATCTGAAACGTAAAATGTATCTAATGAATTTTATACAATGTATTATTAATATTCAGGATGTGGCTTATTTATGGAGGTTGCTGGTTTTAACAGTTCCTTTTACTCTTGCTTCTCTCCCTTTTCCTTAACATATTTTTAAATCGTTATCCATATTCCTTAAAGGAACCCTGACTTACTAGAATTACTTGGATTTATGAACTCAACAAAGAATTTATTTCAATTCTTAGCATTCTCTAAAAGGTGACTACTTAGGCTTTTACTTGAGAAAGAGGAAGAAAAGCATCTGTGTTTGCAGTAAAATGTATGCTCTTCCATTTTTGCTTTTAAACATTCATAGGCATAGCTACTCTTTCCATCAGAGTGGAACGGGTGGGTGCTGGGTGCTGTGTGGTTATGATGTCAAAATTAAGATGGATGAGGAGCAACCAAGTGAAACATCCAATTCCTAGTTTTAAAATATCCCCTCCCCCACCTCCACTAAGTGATATTGGCAAAGCAATTTTATAATGTGTGAAAGCCACACAAGAGATGAGAATGCAGCCCTCTGTAATATTGTTAGTGGAAGGACTCTAAAATTTGTTCCCTGGACTATTTGCTCCTATTTTTTCAATGGGTTTCATATGATTTTAGAAGAGTCTTGTATGTAAAATGTCATCATTTTCACACCAAAATAAATTTTACAAAAATAGAAACAGGAATTTATAAAACAATGGATTTTAAAAAGGCACTATCACATTAAATCCTGTCGTTTAATGAATGCAGAAACTGAGACTTAGGAGGGTGAATTGCTTAGTTACAAAAAAGAAAATTGGCTGAATCCTTTCCCTGGGCTGAAGAACTCCCATGGGAACCTTGATCAGGTGGCCTTTGCAGTTATTTTCTGGAGTGGCTGGAAAACACGACTTCTGTGAGTGAATGTGGGTTGTAGACAAGAAGGGTAGGCCAGAACAGAAGACAGGCGGCACAGCCAAGGTGAGAATGTGAGAGATTTGGATCTGAAAACAGAGTTCAAAGTACAACATGGCATAAATATTCAGATTCTAAGACATGAATAAAGCAGGATTCCTTGTAGAATGTTCTAACATCGCATTAAGGCTATTTAACTGGTTTAAAGTTGTATAATTGATAAAGATATCTTTATCAACACCATAAAGTCTACATTTCTTAGAAATTTACTATGGGCTGGGCACAGTGTCCAAGGCGGGTGGATCATCTGAGGTCAGGAATTCAAGATCAGCCTGGCCAACATGGCAAAACCCTGTCTTTACCAAAAATACAAAAATTAGCCGGATGTGGTGGTGTGTGCCTATAATCCTTGCTACTGGAGAGGCTGAGGCCAGAGAATCGCTTGAACCCAGGAGGCGAGGTTGCAGCGAGCCAAGATAGCCCCACTGTACTCCAGCTGAGGCAACAAGAGCGAGATTCCGTCTCAAACAACAACAACAATTACTATGGGTTACACACTATGATTTACACTCATTGCTTCATTTAATCTTCTCAAAGACCCATGAGATCAGTGATGACACTATTCTGTTTTTATCGATGAGGAAACTGAGGCTCAATAAAACTAGGTTGCCCCCAAATCCCATAAGTGCCTCTCTCTTTAGGCTGTCTATACTCTTAACCAATATGCCCCCTTTGCCTTCCTTTTCTTTAATATTTGTTTTCTCTGCCTGATTGAAAAGTCTGGCAAGAAAATAAACCTATCCTTGTAATTCGCTACTGAGGTCTCACTTCCAAGCAAAGTACCCAATGCAAAATAAATACTTGTTGAATGAACTAATAAATGAATAAATTAATAGAGTAAGGCATTTTACCATCACTCCTGTGGGCTTGCCAACTACCTCATTATGACTCTAAGAAGCCACAACGACCTCATTATGACTTTAAGGCTCTGGGTTAGATGAATGTTTCCCCTTATACTAGACACAAGCATCTGTTTCTTGGCAGTAATTGTCATATTTGCTTTTGCCATTAAGTCCTTGTTCTCAAAGTTTTCATGAGAGTAAAAATTAAAAAGTTAATTTTTAAAGTAGATCTATTCATATCTCTACTATTGCAGACTACTGTCACTTAACATGTTATCTGTTCAACAATAGTAAATAATGTTTAGAAAGATTTAAAAGCCTAAGACTTTTGGCTTAAATAAGAAATAGTAGAAAGATTTTTATTCCTGTCTGTTGAGAAACATTCATTTGTTACCTAGACACTTTACTACTTGGAATGCATCCCTATAACTGATTCAGAAATCTGCATCAAGATATAAAATAATATTGCCTCACATTTGCATAATGTAATTAAGATTTCAGAACTGTTTCCCATCTCATCTATCATTTTATGTTTTTCTTTAGCAGAGCCTTGGTGAATTTTGAATTCATTCTGCCATAACAATATATAGTTTAATGCCATTAAAACATTGGTATTGAGGGGTAAAACTACAACCTTCCTTTAGACAGCACTATATAAACTGCTTTCACATATATTATCTTAATGGACCTCACAACAACCCTGAGAAGGAGATAAAGCAAGTATTATAATCTTTATTTTACAGACCAGGAAATGGAGCCTAAGAAGTTAATTGACTTACTTTTGAAGGTCACTCAGCTAGTAAGTTGTAAAGCCCAGACTAGATTCTAGGACTACTGATTTTAAGCCTGTTCTCCTTAAATCTTTTTCTTCTCCCTGACATTTTGCTGTATATAAAATTTATACCTCTTGATTTTAGTCTTTTTAACTTTCTTTTTTTGATAGCTAATATATTTGATGGAAGCAGTGATAAAATTGTATGTTTCAGCAGAATCCATATATCACAATAATGTTATAAAGCATTTATAATATGAAAAAAATTTAATATGTGAAACAAAAAATCTGTATGATACCTTGAAGAGTAACTAAACCCACCCTGTAATTGTAAGGATAACTAAACTGGATTCCAAGTAAATTAATGATTTTCCCATGTTCAAGAAGGTAATTAGTAAAAGAACTCATAGTGTTCCTATTTCCTGACTCATTTGTTCATCAATACTCCTTCGGATTTTAAGCCTCTATTACAGGCTGATCATTCTATTAGGCATTGAAGAATTCAAAGACAAGTAGAACATCATTGCCTTTGTATAATTTCCAGCCTAATAGAGACATGAGGCATGCACATTGATAAATAAAATGAAATAGAGAGGACAATGGCACCTTAAAGAAAAACTACGATTAGGAGAACAAAATAAGAAAGACTAGGATGATTGTTTTTTTGTTTGTTTTTTTGAGATGGAATCTTGCCCTGTTGCCCAGGCTGGAGTGCCAGTGTCACAATCTTGGCTCACTTTAACATCCGCCTCCCTGATTTAGGCAGTTCTTTGCCACAGCCTCCTGAGTAGCTGGGATTACAGATGCATGCCTCCACTCCAGGCTCAATTTTTGTATTTTTAGTAGAGACGGGGTTTCACCATCTTGGCCAAGCTGGTCTTGAACTCCTGACCTTGTGATCCACCTGCCTCGGCCTCCCAAAGTGCTGGGATTACAGGTGTGAGCCACCCCACCTGGCCTAGAATGATATTTTTACCTCTTGCTTTCTTTATACTGACTTCAGAGTAAGTCATCGATATACAAAATACTTAATTCCATTTTTTAAATATCTTAAAACATATACTATATACATTGGTATATATACATGTACATATTTATATAGGTGCTTTTATAGATCCTTGTTATTATACATGGAAATATTTTTATATGTAATTGTTGGCATGTATGTATGTAAGTATAGATGTGCACATAAATATTTTTAAGTGTGTCTGGATTTACATACACAAATGCATGCAAGTATGTATAAGAGTCTCATAACACAAACTAGTAACATTCTCATTGGATACTGAGATAGTCTCAATTCTGCTAATGTAATTTAATTTTTCATAATACAGTTATAAAATATCACTTAAACACTGGACAGCTCCATAAATCTATTTATGTCATTTATTTAATAAATATGTGAACAAAGCAAGTAAAATTTATTACCAAAGTTCAACTCCTTGATTTATTAAAAATACTTCCTTTTAGGTTAAACTATCATGCTTAAACATTTTCACTTCCATCACCAGCACTAACAATTGGATGCACGGAGAGGATGATTTCAACAAGGAAACAAAATGTGCTGTTGAGGTGGTAGTGGTTGTTTAGGAGAGTCACTGCCTCTACGTGTTTAGTGGGAGAGTTCTGTAAGAGAAAGAGGTGGCATTTGTGACTAAGTGGAGTGTTCAGATTTAGAAGTCAGTGCCATTGGCAGTTGAAACTGTGAGCACCCTGAGATTAGGGACCCTGTTTTTCTGTTTACACCTATTCTCAGTGCCTAATATGGCAATGGGCACATAATCAACACTCAATAAACGTTTGCCATGAGGCAAGTATAATAATTTAATAATAAAAAAAAAAGAGTAAGGCCAACTTGCCATGGTGTGTAATGGCCTGTGTTCACACCCAGGAGGTAAACTCAGCTGCATACTGGCTTCAGAGTCCTCACAAATTGAACCCAGGAACCCACAATATTACAAACGGCTTCATGTTGTGAAACTTTGAGGTCTCTCGTAACTGCTGAATTTCTTCGATTAAGACATAATTCATTGCATTTTGCAACATTGATTTGCTACTATCTTTTCAGGAAAAAACGTACATCAATTTTAAAAAGCACCTCGATTTCAGGAACATTGAAATGTGGTAGGGGGAGCAGAAAGTTAATATTAGAATTGAATAAACAGAAGTTAAAACTGCGAATGAAAAATAACAAGGTTACAGAACTATTTATTCTGTAGATTATTAAACTAATCATAATTAACATGTAAGTGTTGGTAATTATAATTCCAACCTATTTCTCCTCCTACGTGACTAGCTGTTAATTAAGTCAGTGTTTTGGAATGTGGTGTGCATCAGAATGACCTGGGAGCCTCCTAAAAGTGAAGATGCCTAGTCCTCACCTCAGAGCTTCTAGTTCAGATTTATATGGGTAGAACCTAACTGCTGCGTGGTTCACAAACTCCTCAGGTGATATGGGTTATCTTCAAGTTTTGAGAGTTAATGTCTGAAACTCAATGCTGAGGGAAATATGAATCTTTCTTCGGTCCACATTTCTTTACATTTTATTTTGTTTTTCATTTTTTGTTAGCTTTATTGTTTTGAAGTCAACACTATTTTTCCATTGTCACTTAAATCTTAGTCTTGTGGAGTTTCACCATATGTATTTAAATGTGTAAAATAATTTCATACTCTTTGACTCAATAGTTGCACATTTCCCAGAACATCTCCTAAGGATATCTTTTAGAAAATAGGCAAATATTTATCGCAAAATATAAAATACCAATTTAAATTGCCCTCTTCTGTCACTTACAATCTTTGGGGAAAATGCTGAGACATCACATCCAGCTTAAGATCTTTTCTAACTAACTTTGTTCAGACAAGCTGATGTAGCCCGCCTCAAAACACCTATATTCTGTCCTGTGGAAGCATTTGGTTCAAATCATGACTCCTCCCTAATCTCTTACTTCAACTCATTTTGCTAAGAAGACTCTGTGCTTACTATTGCTGATCTGATTTGCATATCAGTCATTGACTCACCATAAATTTAGTATCAAAACCCACTGTTGTGCATTACATCTACAGTCAGTCAAAGTTTAGGAAGGGTGGTGCATGATGGAAAATGAATATATCTATCAATTTTGGAGCAGGATATGTTACCAGGGAGAGTGTACCAATGCTAGGGAAACACTGGTAGCTACATATTTCAGTTCTGGGAGCAACAACATCATAAAAGTTAAGAAAAGAACATCTCATGGGGCCTAGGAGGGGGCTGTGTCACTCTGAGATAATGTGGTATTTATCTAGTATTTCCCAGAGTGTGGTGTTGATGGCATATGAATGGATTTTCCCCATAGTAATATACTTATTGTAGCATGTACTAGAAAATATTACTGACATACCACAACTTTGAACAGATATGGTACTTAGGCTGAGGCTAAAATAGCTGGACTTTGAGGAAAAGAAATGAGTTAATTTACATAGAAATGAATTAAGTAACGTTAAGTTGGCATGTGGATATGATGAAGATTGCGAGGATGCTACAAAAATGCCTAAGGTTTAGTTGAGCATCCCTAATCCAAAAAATCCAAAATCCGAAATGCTCCGAAGAGCATGTCCTTTGAGTGTCATTTCAGATTTTGGATTTTAAAATTAGGAATACTCAATCTGTAATATTTGGGTAGATCATAATTTTTAGGATAAATGGTAGAATATACAGAGATTTCTAGTGATACTGCATAGTAGGTACTCAATACTACAATATTATTGTTATTATTTGCTTTCTTTTTTAAAGAGATGTCTGTTAAACCAGATGACCATAAAAAGTGTTAAGAAAAGAATTTGTAGCTGGGCACAGTGGCATGTACCTATAGTCTCAGCTGTTTGGGAGGCTGGGGCAGAAGGATTGCTTGAGTCCAGGAGTTTGAATATCTCAATATTTCAGCCAGAATCCCCATGCCTCTTCCTTGCCAGCCTTGACTGAAAAGCATTGCTGGTCAACACTTTGTTAGAATGCAGTTGCTGGTTCTCCAGTCTTGGGGAAGATGGAAAAAACCAGTATCCCTTCTGATCCTCTCTTGAATCAGTGAACCAAGGGAATTCACTTCTGTAAGAGTCTTTCCTTATTAATATAGTTTAAAGTTTTCCTGTCAGATCTAAATTTTATTTTCCAATATCTGCATGATATTCCACTGTAGAGCTATGCCATTATAGATACTAATATTTAGGTTATTTCCAGCGTTTCACTACCTGAAGCAATACTATATTTGCATAATGCCATATACAAAAGTCATTTCACACATGTTCAAGTATACCTATAACATAAATTCCTAGCAGAGTGTCTAAATCAAAGGCTATTTACATTTTCAATTGTTAAATATGTTGCCAGATTACTCTGCAGAAAGCTTGTGCTACTTTATACTCCCACTATAACACAGGAGTGTTTCCCCACATCCACATCCAAACAGTCCATTTAAAACACATTATTCATCTTATACATAAAAAATAGAACTATAGTTGTAAATGGCAAGTCCTTAATTATGCATAATGTGAAGGCTTTGCTTTCTTTCAATGCTTTATGACAAACTGCATAACCAGTCTGCCAGCCATACACTTTATCCTGTGGATAGAAGGTCAGAGCACTTCTGCCCTGGAAGTAACCTTATATTTCACTTGCTTTGCATATCGGAAAGGTGACGCCCAAGGTAGAGACGATGGGGTGTTGCCAAAAGTCACACAGGACCTCAGACTTTTTTTTTTTTTTTTTTGAGACAGGTCTCACTCTGTCACCCAGGCTGGAGTGCAGTGGTGCAGTCTTGGCTCACTGCAACCACTGCTTCTCGGGCTCAAATGATTCTTGTGGCTCAAATGATTCTCGGCTAATTTTTGTAGTTTTAGTAGAGAGGGGTTTCTCCATGTTGCACAGGCTGGTCTCAAACTCCTAGGCTCAAGCAATCCATCCACCTCGACCTCCCAAGGTGTTAGGATTACAGGCATAAGCCACCATACCCAGCCTTACTGTTTACTTAACAACTGACCATTCACTGTCTCTGAGTGAAGGGGTTCCTGGAATTCCCTTCCTGGCTCCAATAATCCACTGCTTATGATGCAGAAGATAAGTGACTTTGTTAGAATTTGAGGGCTCAAACTCAGCTTGATCAACACAAGTTTTTCACACATTTATAATGGGTTTAACTGATGTAAAAGGCATTTTAAGAAACCAGAGGAAATTTATTCTTAAAAGCAAAGAACATTCTGTTTTGCAACAACGAACGTATTCCAAAGAGATTTCACTCATGTATCCTGAATGTGGCATCTGATGAGATAAAATTATCCTGGCTGATTTGTGTGCAGTTGTTTGCTTGTACCTTGTAATTCATACTCTGCTACATTATTAGTGCTATTTTCTCTTCCTATAAAATGCTGCATCCTTCAGAAAACAGCTCCAGTGGGCCTATGACTACCTACCTTCAAACACAGTCAAATAAAGTGCTTCTTTGGAGAAGCTTCTTCCTCACTCCACCATAGAGCCTTTCTGCAAAATCAGAATAACCACAGTATCAAGTAGAAATGATTATTGACAGCCAAAGATATTTAAAAGTTAAGGAAGTGAAACCTCTGCTTGACTTTACTTTTGAGTAATGACTGGGGCAATTGATTACCAGAGGGAATCCAGTTGGCTTTCCATGAAGAAGCTGACTAATAATGGATAATTTAATCTTCTGGGAGAGTGAATCATTCCTCACTCCCTGGTTGTCTTTCCTCTTACCTTGCTCTGCCTCTAATGTTGGAGCCTCCTCCTCTCTTCCCTAACACCAAACTTCCCAGTAAAAGGAGGCCAGGAGAGAAACAGAACATACAGCCATGTCCCACACGATGATGTTTCTGTATGATGTTTCTGTCAAAGATGGACCACATCTACCATGGTGGTCCATCCCATAAGATTATAATGGAGCTGAAAAGTTCCTTTTGCTTAGTGACATTGTAGCAGTCATAACATTGTAGCACATTGTAGCAGTCATAACATTGTAGCACATTGTAGCAGTTTTAATGTTGTAGCACAATGCATTACTCACGTGTTTGTGGTATTACTGCTGTAAACAAATCTACAGCATTGCCAGTCTATAAAAGTATGTCACATATAATGTTGCACAGTATATATTTGATAATGATAATAAATCATTATCATTATCAAATGATATTTTGCTTATTTGATATCATTATCAAATACATATGTTGCTTATGTATTTGCTATACTATACTTCCTTGTTATTTTAGAGTATACTCCTTCTACTTATATATAAAAGTTAACTGTAAGACAGCCTCAGGAGGTATTCCAAAAGGCATTGTTAATATAGGAGATGACAGTTCCATGCATGTTTTTGCGCCTGAAGACCTTCTAGGGGGACAGGCTGTGGAGATGGAAGACAGATACTAGTGATCCTGACCCCTGACCCTGTGCAGGCCTAAGGTAATGTGTGGTTGGTGTTTGTGTCTTAGTTTTTAACAAAACATTTAAGAAGTTAAAAACAAACATTTAATAGAAAAAGCATACAGAATAAGATATAAAAAAGAAAATGTATAGCAGTACAAAAATATTAGTGTTTTAAGCTGTTGTTACAAAAGAGTCAGAAGTTTAAAAATTAAAAAGTTTATGAAGTAAAAAAGTTGAAGTAAAAAAGTGTATGAAGTAAACAAGTTACAGTAAAGGCCAAGTACAGTGGCTCATGCTTGTAATCCCAGCACTTTGAGGCTGAGGTAGGAGGATTGTTTGAGTTCAGGAGCACGAGACCAGGCTGGGAAACATAGTGAGATCTTGTCACTACAAAAAAAAAAAAAAAAAAATTAGCTGGGCATGGTTGCTTGCACCTGTGGTCCCACCTACTCAGAAAGCTAAGATGGGAGGATCACTTGACTCTCAGAGGTAAAGGCTGCAGTGAGCCATGACTGCACTACTGCACTCCAGTCTGGGCAACAGAGCAAGACTCTGTCTCAAAAAAAAATAAAAAAAAGTTACAGTAAGCTAAGGTTAACTTCTTATTGAAGAAATAAAACTGTTACGTAAATTTAGTGTAGCCTAAGTGTTTATAAAGTCTACAGTAATGTACAGTGATGACTAGGTCTTCACATTCACTCACCACTCACTTATTCGCTCACCCAGAACAACTTCCAGTCCAGCAAGCTGCACTCACAGTAAGTGCTCCATACAGGTGTACCATTTATTTTTATATTGTATTTTTATTGTACCTTTTCTATGTTTAAGTATGTTTAGATACATAAATACTTATGACTTAACAGTTGCCTACAGTATGAGTACAGTTGCGTGCTGTACCCATTTGTAGCCTAGGATCAATAGGCTATAACATATAGCCTGGGTGTATAGTGGGCTCTACCATATAGGTTTGTATAAGTACATTCTATGATGTTCACAGGATGACAAAATCGCCAAAAGATACATTCCTCAGAATATATCTGTCTTATTAAATTACACATGACTGTATATCATTATCTCTTCTTGAGAGAAGAAAAGTATAGGAGACCTGGATTTTAGCACTAGATCCACCGCTCACTCACTATGGGACATGAGGCAAGTCAAAACATTTCCCTGGGTATCTTCTTTATCTCTGAGGTTCTTTACTTCTTTGAAATTCTAGGATTTTTAATGTCTTATTAAACTCCTATTGGAAACAAATCCCATTTATTGCAGAGTTTCCCAAGTACATTTGTGAGGAGTCTTTCTTTTGCAGTTTGCCAAAACACAACTCAAATTGACATAAGCAGGAAAGATAATTTATCTCATATAAATGGAAAGTATAGAAATAGAGCCATACTCAACCATGTTTGGATCATCAGCTTCTGTCTTGCTGCCTCTCAGTCTCCTTCCCCCTTGGCTTCTGCTCTTTTCTTTTCTTTCTTTCTTTCCTTTTCTTTCTCTCTCTCTCTTGCTCTCTCTCTCTCCCTTCCTTCCTTCCTGTCTTCCTTTTCTTCCTTTCCTTTCCTCTTTTCTCTTCCTTCCCTCCTTCCCTCCCTCCCTCCCTTCCTTCCTTCCTTCCTCTTTCTTTCTTTGTACATAAGTTCTTTAGTGGTGATTTCTGAGATGTTGGTGCACCCATCACCCAGGCAATGTACATTGTACTCAATGTGTAGTCTTTTATCCCTCAACCCCCTTCCACTCTTTCCCCCTAGTACTCAAAGTCCATTGTATCATTCTTATGCCTTTGCATCCTCGTAGCTTAGCTGTTTCTTCTGTGTTGGTTCTTCCCTTGTATTAGCAAGGTAGCCACTAGCAGGTTCAGATTAATATTCCATCAACTCCAGTAAAATAGTTCCATCAAAAGTTCTAGAATTGGGTTGCACTAGACAAAATTGTGTTTGCTGTAAGCAGTTGCTCTGGATCATGTTTCGACTTTTGTGTCAGGCAATTAGGAAAGAGGCAGAAGGGAAAATGCAGCTGACTCTACTAAAATCATATGGACTCAGAATGAGAAGGGTTGTTTCCCCAAAGGCAGTTCTGTTATCAGAAGAATGGAGAGATAATGTGCAAGTAAAATGAGTAGTCAGTAGTGTCTTAGTCCATTCTGGCTGCTATAACAAAATACCTTACACTGGGTAATTTATAAATGACGGAATTTATTGCTCACAGTTCTGAGGCTGATAAGTCCAGGATCAAGGCACCAACACATTTGGTGTCTTGTGAGGGCTCATTCCTCATAAATGGCACCTACTTGCTGCATCCTTACATGGCAGAAGGGGCAAACAAGCCTCCTTGGGCCTCTTTCATAATGGCACTAGTTGCATTGCCTATTCAAACTTGGTGCTGAGTGAAGGAGAAAATTATTTTCTGGCATGGAGCCACAAGTCATCCTTCATGGTGGTGTGTGACCTAAATGTATGCTATCTATGTTAGTTGAAAACGTATTAGCTGAAAGGCCAGTGCTCCCAATGATCAAAAATTGATGAGGGTCAAGCCTTTGTGACCTACTCACCTCCCAAAGGACCCTCCTCTTAATACTGTCACTGTAGGGGTTAGATTTCAACATATGAATTTTAGGAGGATAAAAGCATTCAGATCATAGCAAGTAACTTTTGCTCACAAGAAGATTCCTTCCTTCCTTTCCAAGTAGAGGCTGCTTTTCATCTTACTTGCTCTAACTATAAGGGTAAGGAAAAGGAACCAGCACTCTTTTTATCTTTAAAATATTCTGTCTCCACTAATCAACCACAAACCAGTATCTGATCACAAAGTAATTTAACTTCTTTCACTGCCTCTGGATCCATCCTTCTTGAGTCTAATCCCAGGATACCCTCTTGCCTTTCCAGAATCATATTCCTTTTATTTATCTTGTTTCTCTCCTTTGAGACTTTTTCCTTTATGGCATTGGTCTTCAGCATATTTTGACCTTATAGCTTTTTTACAAAACAAATTCGTACCATAGCCTACAGGACTCTACCTAATCTCACTCCCAGCTACCATACTTTTCTTTTATTATACCTTCCTCCAACCACATAAATATGCCAACCAAATGAATATGCTCAAATATCAAAGACACCACCCTTAGTTTCCACTTTCTGCTAGAATGAAGTAGCCCATGACAGCTCCATGCTTCCACTGAAAACAATTTAAAAAGCCAGATATGTTACAAAAATTATATATTAAAGTCATCTGAGAGCTGCAAAAGAAAGCAAGATTAGGGGGACTAAAATTCCAGAAAGGCAAGAAACTTCCAGAGGTGATCTGAAGATCAGCAGTTGCTTTTTCCCTCAGAGATTTGCTAATTCCTGGCTATGGCTAGGGGCTGAGAATCTGGACTTGGTTTTGATCAAAGCTTTTAGTAGTGACAAAATGGGGAAACAAAGACACAGCTGAATTTCCCCCATGAGACACTTAAAGACAGCTAAATTCTAAAGCTGCTGTTATATCTCCTCAAATATTAATATACTTGTCCTAAGTTTGCCTTTTTTCTCCTCCTAGAAATTGCATGAGATATATATTAGCCTTTGTCACTCTGATTTCCATTTGTCTTAACCATGTATATATATTTTAAATATCTGTCTTTTTGTTCCTACTATTGAATAATTTCTTTAGATCTACTTGCTAGTTCACTAAGTGTCTCTTTATCTGTATCTAACCTAATGTTTACCATCCATTTAATTTTCAATTGTAATTACTTTTTCTCCTTCCTAAAGGTTTGGTTTATTTTTATAGTCACTAGTTCTTTGTTTATGTCCCTTATTTTACTTTTAATATTTTTTATATTTTTAACTATTTTTAGTATCATTTGTACTCTATGACTAATAATTTCAATATTTGAATCTCTAATGGTCTGATTTTATTTCTGTTTCCCTCCACTCCATGAACTTTTCTACTTGAGAACTTTATCTGGGGAAATGTTTTGAGGTCTGTGTTAAAAGGGTATTTCTCCAAAGAGGTTTTGAATTTGCTTCTCTTTGATCATTGGGAGCACTGGCCTTTCAGCCAATATGTTTTCAGCCAACATAGATAGCGTACATTTAGGTCACACACCATCATGAAGGATGACCTGTGGCTCCATGCCAGAGAATAATTTTCTGCTTCACACAGCACCAAGTTTGAATAGACAATTTTCCTTGGTGTTCTTCAGGAAGGGCAGGTTGATTTTAGTTCTCTTTGGAAACCCAATTTTATGCAAGCTCCTTGATACAAAGAAAGTCCTACTCTTGAAACACTAGCATTTGTTGCCTATCCCCAGTGTACAATAGGCATCACATTTTAGCTGATGCTGTAAGGATAGAGCCATCTGTGGTGTTTGTATTTCTAGAATTCTATTTTTGTTCTGTGACTGGCTTTTGCTATTGTTGTTAATCCAGAAATTTTAGGTTTTTTTTTTTTTTTATGAGTAAGATGTTCAAGAAAACTAGTTCATTTATGGCTGGGGTAAAAAATGTTTCTTAATTCCTCTCTATTCCTCAAGCCACTCAGCCCTCATCCCACCTCACTTGCCTCTCTGCCTACCCTCTTTTCTTGTGGTCTTGCTGTTATTTAAAGAGTCCCTCTCTAATTGTTTTTTTTTTTTTTTTTTTTTTTTACCAATGTAAACAACTTCCCTAGATCTTTCAATTACTTTCTCTTACCCTGGAATTCTCTCTACATCTGTTCTTCACCATTTCCACCCAGGATAGAGCCTGATTCTGTCTTATCTAACAATTGTACAAGTTTTCTTAGCATAACCCATCTTGACTTACTTGAACACAACTCTGCTCATATCAACACCTACTCAAGCCAGCAGCAATTCTTTCAGCCTACCAAATCAGAACTTTAACTGCCATTATTTTCTTTAAATTTTCTTTACCCTACAGTTCAAATGTGATATGCTTTAGTGTTTTTCCTACCATATGTAATAACAGATGGGTGTATATTTTCTCTTTTATTGATTAGGTTCATAGCATGAGCAAAGGCCTGGGGGATAGAAGAACATAGACCAATTACAGGAAAAGGTAGGCAGTGAATAGATCTTATATAGCCAAATCTTAGATAACTTAGATTGTGATAAATGAGGTTCAAGCCAGACTGTGAAGAGCTTTCAGAGCTGAGGAGGTGGCATTATTCTATGGCCCACATAGTACTAGTGAAATTCCAGATTATTTTTGTACAACCACTTTCCACTTTAAGCAACTCTAGGAAGCCATATTAGTCCATTCTCATGCTACAATGAAGAAATACCTGAGACTGGGTAATTTATGAAGGAAAGAGGTTTAATTGACTCATGGTTCCACATGGTTGGGAGGCCTCAGGAAACATGTGATCGTGGCAGATGGGAAAGCAAACACATCCTTCCTCACAAGGCAGCAGGAGAGAGAAGTGTTGAGTGAAGGGAGAAGCCCTAATAAGACCATCAGATCTTGTGAGAACTCACTCACTATCATGAGAACAGCATGAGGTAAACCACCTTCATCATCCAATCACTTCCCACTGGGTCCGTCCCACAACACTTGGGCATTATGGGAACTACAATTCAAGATGAGATTTTGGTGGGGACATAGCCAAACCATATCATTCTACCCCCATCCCCCCAAATCTTGTGTCCTCACATTTCAAAACATAATCATGCCTTTCCAACAGTACCCCAAAGTCTTAACTAATTCCAGCATTAACCCAAAAGTCCAAGTCCAAAGTCTCATCTGAGACAAGGCAAGTCTCTTCTGCCTATGATCCTATAAAATCAAAAGTAAGTTAGTTCCTAGATACAATGAGGTGCAGGCATTGGGTAAATACACCTGTACCCAATGGGACAAATTGGCCAGAACAAAGAGGCTATGGGCTCATGCAAGTCCAAAATCCAGTAGAGCAGTCATTAAGCCCTAAAGTTTCCAAATGATCTCTTTGGACTCCATATCTCACATTCAGGTCACACTAATGCAAGAGGTGGGCTCATGGCCTTGGGAAGCTCCGCTCCTGTGACTTTGCAGGATACAGCCCCCCTCCCAGCTGCTTTCACAGCTGCCATTGAGTGTCTGTGGCTTTTCCAAGCACACAGTGCAAGCTGTTGGTGGCTCTACCATTCTGGGGTCTGGAGGACAGTGGTCCTCTTCTCACAGCTCCACTAGGCAGTGCCCCAGTGGCGACTCTATGTCAGGTCTCCAACCCCACATTTCCCTTCTGCACTGCCCTAGCAAAGGTTCTCCATAAGGACTCCGCCCCTGCAGCAAATTTCTGCCTGGACATCCAGGCATTTTCATACATCCTCTGAAATCTAGGCAGAGGTTCCCAAACCTCAATTACTGACTTTTGTGCACCAGCAGGCTCAACACTATGTGGAAGCTGCCAAGGTTTAGGATTTGCATCCTCAGAAGCCATGGCCTGAGCTGTACCTTGGCCTCTTTTAGACACAGCTGGAGCAGCTTGGATGCAGGGCACAAAGTCCCCAGGCTGCACATGGCAGGGTGGCACTAGACCCGACCTATGTAACCATTTTTTCCTTCTAGGCCTCTGGGCCTGTGACGGGAGATGCTGCTATGAAGGTCTCTGTCATGCCCTGGAGACATATTCTCCATTGTCTTGGTGATTAACATTTGGCTTTTGTATGATTTGGCTGTGTCCCCATTCAAATCTCAACTTCAATTGTATCTCCCAGAATTCCCACGTGTTGTGGGAGGGACCCATGGGGAGATAACTGAATCATGGGGGCTAGTCTTTCCCATGCTGTTCTCATGATAGTGAATAAGTCTCATGAGATCTGCTGAGTTTATCAGGGGTTTCCACTTTTGCTTCTTCCTCATTTTTCTCTTGCTGCTACCATGTAAGAAGTGCCTTTCACCTCCTGCCATGATTCTGAAGCCTCTTCAGTCATGTGAAACTGTAAGTCCAATTAAGCCTCTTTTTCTTCCCAGTCTCAGGTATGTTTTTATTAGCAGTGTGAAAACGAGCTAATATGGGCTCCTTGTTACTTATGCAAATTTCTACAGCAGGCTTGGATTTCTCCCCCAGAAAATGGGTTTTTCTTTTCTGTTGCATCATCAGCCTTCAAATTTTCCAAAGTTTTATGCTCTGCTTCCTCTTGAACACTTTGCTGCTTAGAAATTTCTTCTGCCAGATACCCTAAATCATCTCTCCCAAGTTCAAAGTTCCTCACATCTCTAGGGCTGGGGCAAAATGTTGCCAGTCTCTTTGCTAAAGCATAGCAAGAATCACCTTTATTCCAGTTCCCTACAAGTTCCTCATCTCCATCTGAGACCACCTTAGCCTGGACTTCATTGTCCACATCACTATCAGCATTTTGGTCAAAGCCATTCAGCAAGTCTCTAGGAAGGTCCAAACTTTCCCATATTTTCCTGTCTTGTCTGAGCCCTCCAAACTGTTCCAACTTCTGTCTGTTACCCAGTTACAAAGTTGCTTCCACATTTTCAGGTATCCTTATACCAGCACGGCACTCTCTGTAGTACCAATTTACTGTATTAGTCTGTTCTCATGCTGCTATAAAGAAATACCCAAGACTGGGTAATTTATAAAGGAAAGAGATTTAATTGACTCACAGTTCTGCATGGCTGAGGAGGCCTCAGGAATCTTACAACTATGACAGAAGGGAAAGCAAACACATCCTTCTTTGCATGGTGGCACAGAGAGAAATGCCGAGCAAACGGGGAAGCCCCTTATAAAACCATCAGATCTTGTGAGAACTCACACACTATCATGAGAACAGCATGAGGGAAACCGTCCCCATGATCCAATCACTTCTCACTGGGACCCTCCCATGACACATGGGGATTATGGGAACTACAATTCAAGATGAGTTTTGGGTGGGGACACAGCCAAACCATATCAGAAGTATACATGAATGGCATCTCCTGAAGTTTGCAACATGTCGGTCTCAGTAAACCTTATATAGAGCAATATCTTAAATATGGTTGGCGCTCAGTATATGTTTACTAAATTTTGTCCAACCTCCATAAGGGATATGACTTCCTAACCTTTATTGAGATAAGGAAAGTTAAGGCTGGTAGAAGCCTGTAATTGGAAAGATGTCCATAAAATATTGTTGTATTTTTGTCTCTCCTTTAAAATGAAAGCAAATATTATAATATTATGTTCAGACTTTAAACACTTCATCTTTTTGGGCTTTAAAATATATAATATAATAGAACTATGTGTTATTCTATATAATTTTGCCAGAAAAAAAGTTTCTATTATATATAACTTAGGTCTCAGTCTAAGTCAAGCAGTTACATCAAGAGTTAAATCTCAATTTCTATCAATCAGTATATAAAAATTAGTATAAATGAGGGGGAAACTTTCTGAATTTGCTCACTTGTTCTCTCTGTCTCTGTCTCTGTCTCTCTCTCTCACACACACACACACACACACACACACACCTTTCACTTCCGTAACAATAGAGGAAGAAATGAGAAATGCAAACTTTACTTGCTGGTCAGAAGCTATGGAAGAAGATATAATAAATATCTGGGCCTGATGCCCATGCTAGGGATGCTACTATTGGAGAAGTGCCATTGCCATTCAATAATGCCCTAAGGAGGAATCCTATTCATCTGGCTCTCTTGAGACAGGATATGTGGGAACTGATACAGCCAAGCTGCAAACTAACAGAAGCCATTAATCCAGTGTCCATCATAAACCTCATCTATCTGGAGTCTATGAAAAGGAAATCTGGATCCTTGAGAGTCTTCTACCTTAGAGGTAGATGTGGAAGGAAACTGGGCAATTGATGCCATTTTGCTTTTCTTTTTTAGCCTCTCAACTACTAAATAGGCTTTTCTTTATTTAAGCATGTATTCAGCAGCACTTAATTTAGTTGGATCATTGGCAACTGTCTATAAACTGCCAAACTTAGTACAAAAAAAAAGTCATTCCATAAGAGTCCTGGGTGTTGATATTTAATGCATTGTTAGTTTGTTTTGAGTCTAGCTTGATCATAAATACTCATGCCTAGCAGAAATTTGAGAATGAAGGGAGAAAATCCTTCTGATCCTGCATCCGAAATGGTTACGTATAAAACAAATTGGCTCGCTTGCATATGCTTTTATTATCCTGTGCCTCCAAGTTACTCAGCCTCCAGTGTAGAACCTTAAACAAACACAAAATTTGTCAGAATTTGATAAGCTCTGAGCCCATATGTGCATACTTTCATCAAAAGTGCAACAGACTTAAACTTTAATTTCTATGCCTGACAAAACAGTTTAGTTCTCTGTGTTTTCTTTTCTTCATTTGAGAGTTGTTTTTATTTTCACAGTAAATTTTTCAAAGATGAATTCTGGCTATTCAACAGCAAAGAAGAGTGAATCTGAACAATACCAAGAGATAAGTTTGAGAAAGATGCAGTCTCAAAAGTAGAAGTGACACGAAGGCACATTCAGGGAGACATGAGAGGCCAAATTACACATCAAATTGTAAAAGCTGCAGATGGAAATTGCCAGTCACCAGGAGGGAGGGAGAGACAGGAAGGAAGAATGCCAAACAGCAGCTTTGACAAGCATAGCCTATCAACTTCACTAGACAATTATAGGATCTGTAGGAATCTTGTTGGCTTGTTCATTTTCCTGTATACCCTCTTTATTTCTCAGGAAGTCCTGACCCAGGGTAATGACTGCTTGTGGTGTAGAAGCCAATCAAGGAGTCCTGTTCCTATTTTAGTTGCCCATAATATGACTGTGACTCCACAATTAACCACAAAGACAAGATGAGAGACACCCAAAAAGAGCACAAGCTGCTGGCATCTCCCTGGAAAATCAACTTTATCCTCTCTAGCCAAAATGGATCATTAAAGGAGTTTTTTAAAAAAAATCTTGGTATTTTCCCAGTATAGGCAGTAGTGATTTCCAGCAGACAGGTCAACATTAAAGCTGAGGTTGAATGAGAGTGATCATATTTGACACCAGGAGAAGAGCTAGGTTCTAGCCTGGCTATTCTAATACCAATTTAAAAATATTAATTGGCTCTCTTGGGAGAGGAGATGTGGGAATTGGTGTAGCCGAGCTGCAGATGAAGAGAAGCTATTAATCCAGTGTCCATCGTAAACTTCACCTATCTGGAACTTCAACAACCAAGTTCTTGAAAATGTTGTTAGTAGAAAGGATTTATTTGAGAAGGGGCCACCACAGCAGATATGCTTAATTACTTTGATTTTGTGAAATTCTATTTATTTGATCAGAAGTATAACCCCCAAATTGATTGTAATTCTAAGGATTTAAACCATTCAGTTAACCTAAGATTTTAACAGTCGTTTGAAATTTTGACTTGACAAGACTGAAACGAAAGTGCAAAAACTTGCACTTAAAAATCCACCATAAAATAAATTAATGCTTTCAAAAGAATGAAAGCAGGGAGTTTTAATTCCAATTTGTTTTTTTTTTTATTTTGCCACAAATTAAAACATTATGTTTTCAGCCCCTTTTTTTATTAAAAAATGTGTTTGTGATATCTTTTGCCACCCTTAATCATACACATCACTCACCTATATTGTTCATTGCTTTCTAATTCTTAAAGATGAAAAGGGAAAATGATTTGTAATGTGTAGTTCTGATGTAAGTAGGTGAGAAGAGCTGAATAACTACTCACCATGATCTCATCAAATGTCACATGTCTGATAATATTAATGGTGAAAATGTTGCCACAAATTAAAACATTATGTTTTCAGCCCCTTTTTTTTATTAAAAAATGTGTTTGTGATATCTTTTGCCACCTTAATCATACACATCACTCACCTATATTGTTCATTGCTTTCTAATTCTTAAAGATGAAAAGGGAAAATGATTTGTAATGTGTAGTTCTGATGTAAGTAGGTGAGAAGAGCTGAATAACTACTCACCATGATCTCATCAAATGTCACATGTCTGATAATATTAATGGTGAAAATGTATGGAGGTTTACAACGTGCCGATTACTTTGGTATGTATTTACACGAACAGTATTAGTTTATTAGATACATCCAAACAACTACTCTATGAGGCAGAAATTAAAAGCTGGGCAGAGAGACGTTAAGTAACATGCCCAAGGTCACACAGTTCATAAGAGATAAGAGCTGGCCTTTAAGCCTAGGGTCTGACTCCAGAGTTCTTGTCCTTAAGCGTAAAGCAACATCATTCTTCCAATAATTTTTATGATATGTGAACATCATATTATATTTATAAATAGCTAACTTTAAAGATAGGAAAAATGTATAATTTTACTGTTTCCCTCAAATAAAAGTTGTTTACAATTTTAGATCATATACAAAACTGGTGGCACACATAATTATGATTGTGCTGTTTGATAATAAGATATAAGATAAAAAGCATTCATTTTCTGTAACAGAAATGATTTGTTTTCATTTTTCACAGTTTTGCAGTAATTATCATCAGTGTTAGTGTTGACAGTTTTCCCTGATATTATGAACTGTTTTGTCAGTCTTACCCATATTACCCATAGACTTTTAAAAAGACCATTGTTCAAATCTAGATGGAGAGAGGGTGAGCTTTATTATGCTTTCAAATGGACTATTTCCGCATGTCCCCAGGCCAAAATTACAAGTGCTGTACTCTCTTCTTGTCATTCATCAATCCATTCATTCATTTACTCTTCTTTCATTTAAAAAATCTTTATCATACTGTTTTTATATTAGTCATATGAGCAAACACTCTCCCTACTTTCACAAGTCTTTCATTTTAGTGGGAGAGATAAATATTGATTTAAAAAATCAAATATATAACCACAAGCTCTGATACATGTTATTTAGAAAAACAGCTGATATTGTGAAAACATGCACTAGAAGAACCTGGCCTGATCTGAAAATCTCAGGAAGATCTGTATTTATTTTTCTAGAGCTGCTGTAACAAATTACCACAAACTGGTGGCTTAAAACAACAGAAATGTGTCCTTTCACAGTTCTGGAGGCCAGAAGTCTGAAACTGGGTGTCAGCAAGCTTGGTTCTTTCCGGAGCTCTGAGAAGACTATTCTATCCTCTCTTCTAGCTTCTGGTAGTCACTGGCATTCCTTAATGTTTTTAGATTTGTAGACACAATGCCCCAATCTCTGCCTTCATTTTTACATGACATTCTCCCCTGGATATATCTGTATGTTTCTGTCTAAATTTTCCTTTTTAAAAGGACATCAGTTATCTTGATTACATTTGCAGGGACTCTATTTCCAAGTAAGGTGACATTCCTTGGTACTGGGAGTTAGGACTTAAACATATCTTTTGAGGGGACATGACTCAACCAACAACAGTTTCATTGAGTCAATGACACTGGAGCTGAGATGATTAGAATCTATGGAAGACAGGACTTTGCAAAGGGAATGGGACATGTAAAGGCCCCAAAACAGGAAGGAGCATCCTGTTTAAAGACTTGAGAGAAGGACACAGAGACAAACACATGCACAGGGAAATACAGGAGCAAAAAGTCTCAAGGAGTCAACCACGGTGCTGCTTATCCACTCCCATGCACAGACTCGCCTCCCATGAGGCGAGGACATCACAAACCTAATCGCCTTTGCTCCAGGTCTACCTCCACTGACCAGCCAGCACCCTCATGTGCCCTTGAGTCAAAAGAGAAGCAAACACTCCTCTCTCTACGCTAGACTTTAAGAGAGAAAGTCTATGTGGTAAAGAATCCTTCAGGGCCAAAGCTTGGGTTGTGCTACATGAACACAAGATTCAGGAGAAGGCTTGGGTTAAATCCCAGCTTTGTGCAGCCTTGGGTAAGTGCATGATTCTGAGCCCCAGTTATTTCGTATAAAAGATGAGGTGACTATAGCGTCTGCATCACATTCAAGTACTTTGTAAATTTCAACAATAAGGAGAAAGAATGCTACTTGGAATAGGGAAGATGAAAAATCCTTGGCCTTTTAAGCCTAGCATAGTTCATCCAAATTACTTCACAGTAACAGAAGGAGCTGGGTGGCGGATGGAGGGAAACTATTAATAGCATTCCCCAATCTGTGTACCATGGAGGAGGTGAGAAGGTTAATAGTAACAATAACATTTCATCTGTGCACAATGGAGAGGGTGGGAGAGCAAATATTAATCATTTTAATAATGGAATATGTTTACAGTGATTTATGGGTAACAGTGTTTTCTCATATACAATCTTATGCAATGCTTGTGTCTCCTATCCCACTTTTAAAATAAAACTCATGTATCTGGGGGATGAGAGAGTTTTAAAATACCAACCTCCCTATCTGCTAGCACTTTGACTGGAGTAGTTCACCACATTAACCAATCTTGAGAAGGCTGAATGAGTGGGTGAGATGATAACCCATGAGGAAAAGGATACCAGAATAGAGCTTCAGGCACCTACCCCCAGGAAGATGTTGGAAACAGGGGAGAGAGGAGAAATCCCATTTTCTCCCAGGACCCATCCTGTGTACTCAAAGGGTCTCAGCATTTCCAGCAACAGATCCAGGTATATAATTTGTCAGAGTTGTGGTCAAGGTTAGCTTTATCTTGCAGAGGGCCACACAGTGTGCATCATGCACTGGCCACGAAGCACTGGAGAAGGAGCTACACACTCACCTGAGACGCATTCCCCAGAGGGTTTGCAATGAACCATGTGAGGCATCCAGGAAGACTTTTTGATCCCTCAATGAGATGGACCCTGTTACCTCATATATCTTTCCAAAATGTTTTTATGCACGTATGTACATATAGGTCCACATAGATGTGTGTGCATATGTGTGCATATATATATATAAATATAATCTCTTTAGTTTTTTTACATGAATGACATTATACTTTGGACTTCATTCGTCATCTTGCTCTTTAAATATTTTGAGCTGCAACTAGCCTCATTGGTTCATGTAGATCTTCCTATGTGTTTTTAAACTATTGCATAGTAATTTATAGACTGGACATACCACTTTAATATGCTGGTCCCTTTTTTATTTTTGTTTTTTAAGTTTCTTTTTTAGGGACAAGATCTCACTCTGTCACCAGGCTGGAATGCAGTGGTGCCATAATAGCTCACTGCACCCTCAACCTTCTGGGCTCAAGTGATCCTCCCACCTCAGCCTCCCAAATACCATGCCTAACAATTTTTGTTTGTTTGTTTGTTTGTGGAAACAGGGTTTCATAATGTTGCCTAGGCTGGTCTCAACCTTCTGGTCTCAAGCGATCCCCTCGCCTCAGCCGCCAAAAGTGCTGAGATTACAGGTGTGAGCCACTGCATCTGGCCCAAGCTGTTCCCCTTTACATGGACAGTGCATTGTTTCTAATTTTTCACTATGACAGTGTTGCACAGGTGTGGGCTAGATCGTCATGAAGTCTCTCATTGTTACCTTTTGACATACTATATGACTTACATAGTTATCTTGTGGATTTTTGTTTCACTCTGCTAGAGTATAAACTCCAGGAAAGCAAGAATGTTTGTTTATTCTATCCTCAGCTCTATCTCCAGTCCCTAAAACTGTGTATGCAGTGAATATTCATTGAACAAATGTGCTATAGCCGTATTCTGCAGCCACATATAGTTATGGTGTAACTATTATTCTTTTAATAGGAGGACAGCTCTCTGAGGGCATGGACATCCTCAGAGTGTTTTAGCTGCAGTGCCTGGCACAGTGCCCTGCTTAGAGTGGGAGCTTTATACATTTTAGGAAGAACCGGTAACGTGTACAGTTTAATACATCATCAGATCAATGTGGCTCTGCATCTCAGCTCAACTTACTGATCCCATGATTCTGATGAAACATCCACCCAAAAAGGATTACCATCAACTTGCATCTAGTCCTATCACCACCTCCCTTGCTTCCACTCTGGTCTAAGCCGCTACTGTCTCCAAGCTGGATTTTTGCAGTGACCTCCAAACCAGTCTGCTTAATTCCACCCATATGCTCAGTCTTCTCCTTTTACTAGAGCAGTCAGAGTAAAATGTTAAAAGCTAAGTCAGATCAGGGTACTGCCCCTCTCAACTCCTCCTGTGGCTTCCTACCCACTCTGAGTAAAAGCTTAAATCAATGCAAAATGGCCTAAAAAGCACAGCATGGTCTGCACACACCGCCCTCCCATTAATGTCTGCCCTCTAGTTGGCTGCTGTCCTAGCTCACTCATTCCTCCAGCCTCCCCAGCTCCCTGAAGTTCCTGGAACTTGGACGTCTGTGCTCACTGTGGAGCTCTTGTACTATTTCCTCACTACCCTGGCACGCTTTCCCCCCCCAGGCATCAGCCTTTAATCAAATAGCAACTACTTAGGCTTTCTCGGATCTAAAATCACAATCCCACCTGGATCCTTCCTGTCGACCTCTGTTCTGTATTATTTTTTCCCATAACACATTATTATTATAATCTAGCACAGTATATTTACTTAACATGCTTATTGTGTGGGTCTCCAACTAACATAGTAGCTCCATGAGCCAACAATGTATGTCTGTTTTATTTATTCACTGCTGTATCTTCCATACCAAGTACAGTGCTTGGCAGCTATGCAGCGTTCAATACATATTTGTTGAAGAAGCTGATTTTAGAACAGAGCACTTATTTGGCACATACCATGCGAAACGCTTTACCAGCCTTATTCCATGTATCCTTCGCCACCAACCTTTAAGGGTGGGACTATAGTGATACAGTTAAGAGAATGGGCCCTAGAGTCTAACAGCTGAGATTAAATCCTATCTCCATTGCTTACCAACACTGAGCAGAAGGTCAATCATTTATCTTCACTAAGTCTTTGTTATGTGAATGATTAAAAGTGAAATATTAATGATTATTATTTATTATTATTAGTTGCATTTAATCAGACTCTGAAGCAACCAGTGCAACATCATAAGAAGTTTTTCAACCACAACCCTAGATTTAGGCACTAAATCCCCTCTTATTTAATTATCTATCTCATGTGATCATTTTACGATGTAATAGCTATGTTGTGCATACGGTTTTGCAGGATTAAAGCACTCCCTTGCCTGAACCCTATTTCACATAGGAAAAATATTAACTGCTAGTTTATAACCACCCTAAGAAATGGGATTTCTAAGTGAAAAGCCCTAAGCGATTAATTCAATCAGTGTTCAGAACATTATGACAATGAATGATACATAGCCTTGTGTTAAATCTTCATAATGCTCTGGACAGCAAATGTGTTTACTGGCCTTAGACTTTGACTTCTATAAAACAGGACTTATTTGTAAGTCATCTGAGAGTTCTAAAGGCAATAATAGGTGTGAAAAAAGTGTTGTGTTTCTGGTCCTAAGGGAAAGACAAGGACCATGCAGCAGTTAAAACAAATGTTTTGGAATCAGGCTGAACTGATTTTAAATTTTGTCAGACACATCACAGGCGCTCAAAGAACATTAATTGAGTCAACGAATGGCTCCTACGCATACAAGTTCCATGACATTGGGCAAATTTAAAAGTTTTCATTTTCTCTGTTATGTAACTGAAAAATGATACCTACCTCATGAATTTGCTTTAATGAGTTAATACATGTACAGTGTTAAATACTGTGCTTAGCATGTAGAAAGATTGTAATAGAGTTATTATTAAATAGCTTCTTTCCATTCTACAGTTCAGAAAATAGAATTTTCTTCTCCTAAATTAAATGTTTTATCTGTCGTGTGAGGTGTAAGAATAGACCAGTTTTAATATCAGATATAAAAACGAGCCCTTTCTAAATTCTCTCCTCCTTCTGCATGTTACCTGCAACTCCAAGCTAATCAATAGTCTTGATACATCCATAATTCTTACCAAATTTTCTTACATAATATTTACTCAATTCTTCTTTATTGCCAGGACCACAGGGCAAATCCTCTCTCATCTTTCAAGACTCAGTTTAGCCATCCCTTCTGTTAGACACACTCTCTGTCCTCCCCAGGGAGTTGGAGCTCCTCCTCTGAGCACCAGTAGTGCCTGGTTTGCTTCTCTGTTGCAGCACTCATTACATCTTCAGGCCTGCAGTTCATTATTTACATGTTGGTCTCTCTCAGTGGGGAAGAGTTGTAGAGAGGATTCATAAATCATACGTTCAGGGCTGGAAGATGACTTTTAACACTCACTTCAGAGCATTAAAAAGATAATGCATGTAAATAGATTTGCACAGTGACCAGCAGTAGTAAATGGTCAATAATGATAATTATGATGATGATTAGCAGTAGTAGTAGTAGTATTCATCTGTCACAGTAGGAGATGAGTAAGTGGATGAAGAACAGTAATTATCTTTACAAGTGCTATGATGATCTAGAATATTATAAGCCAGGACTCCAGGGCTTTGGAATATCAAAGATTGCTTACTATACAAAAAGAAAACAATGGTTCCCAGAATCTTCTGAGATTTTAAGATATGTAAGAAAAAATTATGAGCCCTGGAGATTTGTTTTTCCTAACAAGTTGTCTATAGAAATAGCTTAAAACTTAAAATGAGAAATTGTAATTCCTAGTTTCATGTGCCAGGTAATAAAGAAAATGCTAGGAGGAAAATGTGTTTCTCAAATATAAATTTCTTACATTTGGAAATATATTGCTCAATTTTTAAGTATATAAATACAATTAATATACTACAGAGTTTAATGTGGATAAAACAACATTTGGTTTACTCAATGGTAAGTGACACTTCACGCTGTAGTCATCTGTGCTTTGGAAGAACAACATTCAAATTTTGTGGGTTTGAGGAATTCTTTACTTTTGCCAATGATAATTTCGTTTTGGCTCCATTCAGGTACCCCTTCAGCAAACATTTTAGAGTTCCTGCTATGAGGCACTGTGCTAACTACTGCGGATACAGTTGTGAACAGGCCCAGGGAAATCCCTGCTTCTATAGAGCAGATATGTGATAGAGACATTGAAGGGAAAAAAGTGAATATTATAGGGTATCCAATTTATTTCCTTGAGTGATTTGTACCCGTGAGTTTGGTAAGATATGCGTGAGAGAGGCTGGCTTCCCCGAGAAAGGTAGATTTGATGGAAAACAGTGCACCCCCCAACACTGATTTCCAAAAAAACAATTTATTCAAGTTCCAATCTAACTGACTGCACAGTCCCTCCGTGAAAAGAGGCTGGCATACATTCAGAAGTTTGTTCTGGCCTTGTTGATTCCAATTAAGTCAGGTTTTGCAGAGTGGACAATTGTGCTGTGACTCGCTATGACTAATGGCTGGTTCTCTGTTCAATGAAGAGGAGAGGCACTTTAGAGCCCAAAGCATTTCAGATTAGGAACAAGGTCCCTATGTTTGCATTAATTCCAGCTTTTCATGATGTTATGTCAAAAGCATGGCCATTGTGTTCCAGCCTCACTCCTAGCTTCGGCTGGTTGTCTACCTTATTTTCCCTTTGCTCCACTTTCCTCACTGGATTCTTCTGTGTTTTGCTTCCCACCGTACCCGCCACCCTGCACTATGCCAGAAACATTATTTTATTCTGATTATAGAAGCTATACAACAATCATAGAAATCCTAAGGAAAAAAAAAGCCTCAATTATTTTAAATTAAGATCTCTGATCATCTGCCATTCAAAAAAAACTACTGCTATTTGAACACCTATCTTTATATATATAAACACATACGCTATCTACTTCTTTTTAAATGCCTTACGTCACAATATGTTGAAGTTTATTTCTATAAAGTGCTTAGAAATTGTTTTCAAATAAGTTGTGGAATAAATTTTTTAAAGTAGGTAAATCAATGAATAGTAAGAAGATGGTACTGCTTTCCCTCAAATATGATTTCTGTAAAAACAAACTGAAGTATTTCTATCTAGTACAGTGTTTCTAGTACAGTTGGGCTTACAGGCTCCGGAGTAAGGCTAGCCATGTTATTATGTACTGCCTTTGCTATTTACCACCTACAATTTTGCACAATCTATATTTCTTCTTTGAGCTTCTTTTTCCTTAATATAGTAGTTAATATAGATCATTTACTGTAGTGCCTAGCTTATATTAAGCCCCCGAAAATATTAGCTTTTCTTATTTTGAAACACGTGGGTGACTCCTTTGATCTTACTGAGTTCATTGATGTTACCTACATTCTTCCAATGTCCCTTACTGAGAGTTGGGTATCATCTTCAACCTTTCCTTCTCTCTTTGACTATTGCCCAGTAATAAGCACATTATATAGACTTTTTCTACATTACATACTAGCTTGAGAGAAGCACTAAGAAGCTTCAGGCTCAAACACATCCTAGTTATGTCATTTTGCTAGCACTGTGACTTTGCGTAAGGGATTGACCTCCTATTAACTCAAGTATCCCATCTATAAATGGGAAATAATAACTCCATGTATCTCATAATCTTGTTTTAAGTATGAAATGGAAGGATGCACATAAATTGCTACATTGTACAGTGGTCAGCACACACTAAGTGCTCTCTAAAGAGAAGATGTGGAAAGATGAAGAAAATGATAATGGTGAGATGAGTAAGTTCCTTTAGCTTAGGAAAGAGAAAAGCTCTTCTACTCCTCCATCATAATCCATGCTTCACTTTTTATCTCTGAACATTTGCAATAGATTTCTATCAGGACCTACAGCCTCTAATTTCTTTCTTTTCCCTTCTGCTCTGCATATAACTTCAAGATTAGCCCTTCTTAGAGAAAAAAGAGCGTGCCTCTTCTCTTAAAAACATTTATCACATTCCCAGTAATTATTAAACCAAGTACAAATTCACTACCTAGGCAGGCAAGACATACATAGTTTGCCTTCAGTTTATTTTTCTAACTGCACATCTATTGGTTTCTCAGATTAAACTTTCCATACCAAACATAGTGATCTGCAATTTATTCCTCACACTTACCTCCACTTGTCCTACCTTTTTGACTTTTCTCAATCCCTCCTATTCACCCTTCATTTCCCAGCCTTAACCATAAAATCTTCGGTTTTGGTGAAGTCAACTATTTATTCAGAAGTATTTTTTCAGAACTTACCTGTGCCCAATACTATATTAGACACTGGGATTTAACAGGGAGCCAGATATAGTCGTGGCCTCATGATACAATTCCTCTTGTTCTCAATGTGTGTGTGTGTGTGTGTTCTTTGGCACTTAGAATATGCAGGCCTTTTTGGTAGATACATATTGTATTATCTTTAACTCTACCACAATGCCTTGCACATAATTATGGTCTAAAAGATAGCTGATGATCTGATTCCTGAAGTGATTTTCCTGTGGAATTTGGCCTATGTGGATACGTTGACTACCTTCCATTAGTCAACCTGACAGTCTTGCTTTTAAGATCCCATAAAATGGACAGAAAATGTAGGTGAGCACTGACCCCTGGGACAAAACTCAAAAAAGAATCCTCAATGTTAAAAACAGATCTGTGTTGCTCTGTAATTTATTCCTATATTATAGATACCATAGTATAACATAGAGAAAATACTAATAGTTTGTCTTATGTAAAGTATGGAAAATTAAATGCAGTTCTTTATAATAGAACTATATAGTATATCCAAAAGCTATTTTATCCAGCCTTCATGTACTTTTACTTAAGTAATATTAATCTGTATACATCTTTATATTGAAATTGTTCTGCCTTTTTTAAGTAGCAGGCACATATTATTCTCCTATATATAGACATTTCTGCTCATGTCTGACACCTTGAAAAGGTGGCTTTATGATAGCTTTTTAAAAAAATTCAAGGCCTTTGAAAACAGTCACCAAGGAAACAACAGAATAGGTTATATATGTTTCACTTATGCCTAAAATAGAAAATCTTGCTGTCAGTTATAAATATGTTCTATGAAAGCCACTCCCTCCAAAAATTTGGGCATTTTCTTTAACTTTACATGCTAGGGATTTTTGTTGTTGTTGTTGTTTGGTTTTGCTTTTTTTTTAAGACAGAGTCTTGCTCTGTTTCCTAGGCTGGAGTGCAGTGGCATGATCTCGGCTCACTGCAGCCTCTGCCTCCCGGGTTCAAGTGATTCTCGTGCCTCAACCTTCCGAGTAGCTGAGATTACAGGCATATGCCACCAAGCCCTGCTAATTTTTGTATTTTTAGTAGAGATGGGGTTTCACTATGTTGGCCAGGCTGGTCTCAAAGTGATCTGACCCCAAGTGATCTGCCTGCCTTGGCCTCCCAAAGTGCTGGGATTACAGGCATGAGCCATCACACCTGGTCACCAGATTGTTTTTAGTAACTGTGCACATATACAGCAATTACCTGCTTTAGGTGGGGGCTCTGATGCATATTTCTTGCTCTGCGTGACCTTGAATACATAATTGCTTCCCGCTCTGTTTGAGATTTCTCCTTCATGTCCAATGAAGTTGACACTGCTTACTCTGCAACAGCTGTAAAACACTTTGAATCCAGAGAAAAAATACAATAAAATAAGACTATATGACACTTAAAGACTTACTTTGTTAAATTCATCCTAGCAAAAGCCTTCTAAATCCAGACAAAAGAGTACAATACAAGATGACTTATCCAGTGCTGAGGAGTGAAATTAAGCTTGATACTATGATGTTTGGAGGCAAGGATTAAGAAATGTCAGCAAGTGGCTTAAAGAAAAAGACATTTAATTTTATTGTTTATTCCAGTATTACATCAAGCTTTAACTTTTGTCTGAAATAGCCATTCAAGGGCTCCTGCAAAATAAAAGAAATTTCCCATAATAAAACTTATTATAAATGGTCTCTGTAGAAATTACGAAATATATCATTCAATCTCAGTGTTTTCCTTGGATCTGGATCAATGTTAATTAGATTGAACTTCATGGTAGTCATTGTTGACAGGTACAATGAGCACAAAGATGAATAACACACAGTTTTACTCTTAACTGGGACTCAGTCACCTGAATAATAACTATTGAATAGTTATCATTCTGTATATATACTGGATTATGGCCACATTCTCCTAACTGTTCTTTGTATAGCTCTGTTCACCTTCTTAGTTCGTTCTACCTTCTACTGCCAGAGGAATATTACTAAAACCAACATTTCATCAAGTCACTCCCCTACATGAAATCCTCCAGTGACTACACATTGATTTGTGGATGAAGTCCATATCTTTGACATAGTTTAGACTACCCTCTACCATCTGCCACTGCTTACCACTCCAAGCTCACCTCTTGCCATTTTTCTATTCACTCACAAAACTCTTGCCAGTATTTCTCTACAGAGCATCATTCTTATTATCTTTTACCTCTAGACCTTCATGTTCAGCATTCCTTCTGCCTAGAATATTCTTCTTTCCCACCATAACCCTTTGCTTGCTGGTTCCTTCCTTCTTATTTTACAGATCTTAGTTATATATATCACTTTTCTTTTTCTTTCTTTTTTGAAACAGAGGTTCGTTCTGTCACCCAGGCTGGAGTGTAGTGGCACGACCTCAGCTCACTTCAACCTTGACCTCCCAGGTTCAAGTGATCTCACCTCAGCCTCCCAAGTAGCTGAGACTACAGGCATTTGCCACCACACCCGGCTAATTTTTTTGCATTTTTTGTAGAGATGAGATTTCTCCATGTTGCCCAGGCTGGTCTGGAACTCCTGGACTCAAGCAATCCACCTGCCTCGGCCTCCCAAAGTGCTGGGATTACAGGTGTGAGCCACCACACCTGGCCAGTATGTCACTTTTCCTAAGGAATCTTTCCTGACTCACCGAGACTCCTATGATGCCCATCTCCTGTCCTCTGTGTGATTATCACGCTGTATTAAATTGCCGATTCCTCCTCTAGGGTGGGCAAGTATGCTGTCTCTCACGCTTAGCACACACATGTCCTCTACCAGGCACTTCATGAATTTTTAGTATTTTATTTGTATTATAAAATTTGTATTTTAGTGAGTTAATAAATTGAAGAATCAGTGATGAATGTCATAGAAATATCTTCAAAGTGAAAATGAAAACCCGGATGAAGGAATAATTTATTCCACCCGGGGTATGATGAAGAGGTATGAAGAAGCGTGATACAACATGACATTTGATCTGGCCCTAAAAGATGAGTAAGATGGAGTTCACCAGTGAGTTGAGGGAGGAAAAGGGAAATCAAACGAAGAATTACATGAGCAAAGTCAAGAGTTTGCTTAGTGGATCAGTTCTGGATGACTGCTACTTGCTTTGGATCTCAACTTAGACATTACTTCTACCAAGCCTTCCTGACAGTCCCCCTTAAAGAGGCTGGATGTCTCTTGTATGTGTGCTGAGTGCTTTCTCTCCATACTTTATGAAGCATATTTCAAATATGAAGTTTTAAACCTGAGACCCAAATTATTTATCATGAGTAATAACTTTTTGGTTATAGTTATATAGCATTCTTTTCATGTGAAACAGTGTATTGACTTTAAATAATTTGTAACAATAACTACTATTATGATGATGTGATAAAGAGAGCGATTTCATACACTAGGAGAGAGAAAACAAACAAAAAGTCATATAAACCTGGAAATGTACAATCCAAAAGATGCAAAATTGCTACTATGCTGAATGTGAATATTTCACATTCATTTTCCTCTAACTGACATGTAATGGATTAAAACTTTTTGACCCTATAGCCATGCCAGCACATTTCCTTTATTAAGAGAAGGTAGAACTTCAAGGTTGGACTGGCTTAAATAGCAGCCCTCTCTCCTCTATATTAAATTTTTGGGTCAAATTTATGAATACACAGTGTGACATTTTTCCTGAATGGAGAAGAGTTTAACAAGTAACAAGATGTCACTGCAGGTGACCAGGAAAAAAGTATGCAAGTTTACTTCATTCATTTTAAACACTAATAGCATCTCATTGAAAAGCATCATCTTTGGAAAAGAAGGGAGGCTTAGAGGAACTAAGAAGGCTTTGTTAGAATTGACATATCCAAATATTAATTATAGAGAAGGGTTGAAGCATTTAGCTTCACACATGTGAACGCTAGCTATTTTATATAACAGTTGCTTTCACATCACAATGCAGTGGCAACAGCCATATTGGAAACGTTGAGATTAATAATGACTTTATTCAGCTTATAGCTTGGGGCAGAACCAGCTACAAAGCCAAGACCCCTGGGAATTCTGACCCTGTCAATGTAGGTCTCATTTCCCCAGAAGCAGAAGCATGAATTTCTTTAGTCTCTTCAGGGATCTCTGTGCTTTCTTGGCCCTGTCCTTTTAACACAAAGAGGTGATAAATCAGTTTCCTATTCCCTCTAAATTTAAGATGATGTTTAGTGGATAGTTAGGTCATAAAAAAGGAAATATAACAATGATAATAATAATTTGCTAGTCATTTTACATACTTGAACTCATTTATTCCTTGAAACGGCTCAGTGAGGTAAATACAGCACTTTTCCCATTTTACATTGAGGAAACAGAAGCTTTGAGAGTTTAAGCAACTTCTCAAGAATATACAGCTAGGAAATTTTATTCAAAACCAGTTGCTGATTTCAAATTCCAAACTCTTAACTGTTACTAATCACCATTCTATTTTGTAACCCCTGCTGACACCTTTGCCACCTCTGTAGCCTATTGGCAACCAGAGCTGAATCCTGCCCTCTCTTTAGGAAAGTGTTATTATAGCTAAGCTGCTTTGGAGACTGACATGTGTATTTGAGTTGCAGCTCTGCCATTTCTTAACTGTGTAATTTTTTGCAAGTTAACTAACCTCTTTGAGCCTCAATTTCCCTATCTAAAAAATAATAAAAGTAAATGTCTGCAAAGTTTAATTGGAATAGTTCAATAAGTTAATGCCATTGCCTGGCACAGAGTAGGAGCTCCATTAAGGTAGGTAATATCATTCAGGCTCAGCTCAATGCCATCCTTTTTATGAAGTCTTCATGCTTTGTCACTCCACTCTTAGCTACATTCATAGCATTTACTATTCCCTGCTTTCTAGAATTATTTTCTTTTTGCAGATGTTTGTCTCCTCTTTAGGTTGGAAGCCACCTAAGGGTAGGAATGATACACTTTTTAACATCTACTGAAAGCCAAGAAGAGTACTCAGTAAATAGTGGCCATATTTTCTTGACCACATGTGGCTACATTTCTGACAAAGATTTGTGTGGTATTTTATGATGTGAGAGTCAGTAGAAAATGTAGTTCGAGGCTGGGCGTGGTGGCTCACGCCTGTAATTCCAGCACTTTGGGAGGCCAAGGTGGGCAGATCTCTTGAGAACAGGAGTTCAAAACCAGCCTGGACAACATAGAGAAACCCCATCTCTACTAAAAATACAAAAATTAGCCGGGCATGGCCGGGCACGGAGGCTCACGCTTGTAATCCCAGCACTTTGGGAGGCCGAGGCGGGCGGATCACGAGGTCAGGAGATCGAGACCACGGTGAAACCCTGTCTCTACTAAAAATACAAAAAATTAGCCGGGCGTGGTGGCGGGCACCTGTAGTCCCAGCTACTTGGAGAGGCTGAGGCAGGAGAATGGCGTGAACCCGGGAGGTGGAGCTTGCAGTGAGCCGAGATCGTGCCACTGCACTCCAGCCTGGGCGACAGAGCGAGACTCCATCTCAAAAAAAAAAAAAAAAAAAAAGAAAAAAAACATTAGCCGGGCATGGTGGTGCATGCCTGTGATGCCAACTACTTGGGAGGCTGAGGCGCGAGAATTACTTGAACCTGGGAGGCAGAGGTTGCAGTGATCCAAGATGGTGCCACTGCACTCCAGCCTGGGCAACAGAGCAAGACTCCGTCTCAAACAAACGAACAAAAAAAAGGTGAGGAGCAGGTGGGGAGGGAAGAATAGAGAGATGTTGGTCAAAAGATACAAAATTTCAGTGAGTTAGGAGGAGTAAGTCTGGATGGAGATCTGTTGTATAACGTGAGTATAGTTAATAACAATGTGTTGCATACTTAAAAGCTGCTAGGAAAGTAGATTTTAAGTGTTCTCACCACAAAAAAATAAGTATGTGAGTTAACGCATATGATAATTTGCTTGATTTAGACATTCCACAATTATACATATTTCAAAACATCATATTGTACACCATAAATACATGCTTTTTGTCAATTAAAAAAGAAGAATGCTGAATGGGAATTTTTAGACCTGAAAATTTGTTTATCAAGAATGGATTTGGAAGCTGCCTAAACACTGAAAGATGTAAAAGGACTATATTGGGAGTAGATGATTCAAGATAATTTCAGATGGGGCATCCCACTCCTGGTCTCCAGAAGTACCCTGTCAGGAGGAACCTTGGTGAGGAGGGACAGAGGCTGCATTTGCCTCTGCTGATGTCACTCCTCTTCTCTCAGTGGCTTCTCTCCCTCAAGAGTTTTGTGCCAGTTCCTAAATAAAGGGCTCTTTTAATATATAAAGTCTTCTGTAAGTGTAGAACTTGAGTTATCAATAATTTTACACATCCCCTCTCATTCTTACTCAATTTAAGCATCTTGAAGACAGCGCTTATAGGCTATTTTATTTCCTCCACTGTGGCTAACAGTAGAGATAGAAAGCACTCAATAAATGGTCAGTTCTTGCATCGTGAGCTGTGCAAGAGCATCACTTACATCCGTTTGTTTAATTGCCAAGCAATCCAGTGTCATAGGTACTACATATCCCCGTCCCTCCAAACCCCATTTGAAAGATGAGGAATATTGAGGCCTAGAGAATTACGTGATTTAAGATCACACAGCTACTAAAGGCAGAGGTGGGATTTAAACAGGTTTGTCTGACTCCATAGCCCATACTTTTAATCAAAAGTTCTCAAAGATGCCTATGTATCAGAATCATGTGCCAATTACTACATCAGAATCTTCAGAAGTGGAGCTTCTTATCACTAGAGCTCTCAAGTAGATTTTGATGTAACCAGACCAAAGATTCAGGAAGCCCTCCTCTAAAATACTACACTATATTTCCTTCTCAATAAATGTCTGTTAAATGAATGAATGATGCCTGTAATTCTTTCACTAATAATCCATTCCTCCATAAAGGTGTGGTCTTAATCAATCATCTTCAAAATGCAAAACTTTCTAAGAGGCTGTCTCTAACTTCTCTAATATCTTTATCAGAGATAGAAATCATTACAGAGAAACTCCACCTCAGTGGCTGTAGAAGGTACCTGATTAGGGATAGTGGAAGGCCTGAAGAGTAAGCTAAAATTCACATATTTGATGCCTCACAATGTTGCCTGGGGCTACTGCTGCCTGACCATGCAGCTAGGAGCTAGAAATCCAGGGCTCATTTAAAGTTCCTTCAAGTTTTTTATGTTGTAAAGCTCCTGCAGAGATTGGCCCTTAGTGGAACAAGGCTCGTACCCTTCCTCCGGATAATCTGCTGGGTCAGACATCATCAGTGGCAAGGACTCTTGGGGTGTCCGGAAACATTCCACCTGTGTGCAGTGATACCTTCAGGCACTCTTTTTTTTTTTGAGACGGAGTCTCGCTCTGTCGCCCAGGCTGGAGTGCAGTGGCGTGATCTCGGCTCACTGCAAGCTCCGCCTCCCGGGTTCACGCCATTCTCCTGCCTCAGCCTCCCCAGCAGCTGGGACTACAGGCGCCCGTTGCCAGGTCCGGCTAATTTTTTTGTATTTTTATAGTAGAGACGGGGTTTCACCGCGTTAGCCAGCATGGTCTTGATCTCCTGACCTAGTGATCCGCCCGCCTCAACCTCCCAAAGTGCTGGGATTACAGGCTTGAGCCACTGCGCCCGGCCCAGGCACTCTCTTTTTTGCACTCCTTCAAGAGTGATGTCCCTTGTCATGGCTGGCAGCTTCTGTAGAAGCTTGACCTTAAGCCACTTACACAAAGGCAGCAAGAGGATCCATTAGGCAATGAATGAATAAATAAGATGTAGTTTATCCCTACAATAGAATATTATTCAGCAATAGAAATGAAGTATCAATCCATGCTACAACATGGATGAACCTGGAAAACATTATGCTAAAGTGGAAGAAGCCAGTCACACACACACACAAAAAAACCATGTCATAGGATTCCACTTATACAAAATGTCCAGAACAGACAAATCCATAGAGACAAAACTAAGTAGAGACAAAACACTAAATAGACTTAGTGGTTGCCTAGGGCTGAGAGAGCTGGGTGGGGAATAGTGAATGACGGCTAACAAGTGTAGAGTTTCTTTTGGGGGTGATGAAAATGCTCTAAAATTGATTGTGATGCTGTTTATGCAACCTTGTGAATATACTAAAAACCACTGAATTGTACATTTTAAAAGTGTGAATGTTACGGTATGTGACTTATATCTCAAAGAAGCTATGAAAAGAAAAAAAAAAGCAGCACAAGGAGACAAAAGAGATGCAGTAAAATTAGAGTATGAGAATCATGAGATTGCCAGGCACCCATTACAACTGCAGAAGAGTTTGGAAAGCTCTCCTCCACCAGAGGGGTGTATAGGACCATGGTTATGAAGTTGCTCACCTTAAGGCACCCATAGGCTGATGCTATCAATAACTTCCTGTGATGATTTTTCTCTTCTGAATGTGCATCTATTTTTTTTCACCTTTTCCTTTTCCTCACCCTTTGCGGGACTAAGTTCACAATACTTCCCAGGCTAAAAATATATAAAGTCCAGCACGTAATATTATATTTTTAAGTAGAATTATAAATTAAGATGTAAAATGCATCTATTATATCTGTCCCTTTGCACATTTTTGCTACAAGCAATTCTGTAGAACTCGTAGTCATTATTTACAATGGGAGAGAAGAATGTTCAAAACAATAGTAATGTTTAAAAATTGGGCATGATTCCATCAATGACTCCATGTGTCAAAGTTGCCACTTTCTTTTTATCTGTTGAGGGCTGTATTACCCCTCACATAGACCATTAAAGCAGCCTAACTGACTTTCTTCCACCATCTTCCATAATACTGATGGTTACCTTCCTAAAATGCAAATACAAGGCAGTGCAGTCCAGAGAATAAGAGCTTGGTTCTCAGTCTCAGATTGCTTAGATTTGAATCTGAGCATCACCACCAATCAACTTGGTCAATTTAGGCAAGTTACATAATCTTTCAGTTCATCGTATCTCCCTTAACTCTGTGAGAATTAAGTAAGAACAGTATGTTAAGCCCTTAGTCCAATGATGGGCTCATTGTGAGCAGTCAGTCACTAGCAGCTCTTATTATTATTACACTTATGTTCAAATGCTGCCATGTTTCCTCATGCCTGTAAAATCCACTCCAAACTCCCTAGCCTATCATGCAACAACCTTCGAAATCTCACCTCGTCTCTGTTCTTCCATTTCACAACCTTTTCTAAATACACCAGGCAAATTTGTGGCTTCAGGTTTTTGCTCAAGCTCTTTCCTCTACCATTTCATATCTGCATTTAGAAAAGCCTATTCTTCATTCAAGAAGACAACAATGAAGGGGGACTATGAAGCTATTCCCAAGCTCCTTTTTTTCTCTGTATTCCAGCAGCACTTTAGGGGTTTGAGGGAAATTGGCCAAAGAGGGTCAGATTTTACAGACAAAGCAAGCAGAACTTTTTAGTGAACTGAATAAGAGAAACAAGGAATAAAATAGAAGAAAATATAATTTTTAAGTTTATATCTGGGACAACTAGACATGTGGTTTTGCCATTTAATGATCTAGGAAAACCTGGGAAGAATAAGGTTTGGGGGGACTAATGTAACAAAGACATCCGTATTAGTTATGCTAGTTTTGAGATGCCAATCAGATATTCAAGTGGATTTGATAAGTAAAGTGTTGTATGTATATACAAGTCTAGTGTTTGCATAATGGAGTGTTGTATGTATATACAAGCCTAGTGTTTGCATAATGGTCGGGGCTGTGGATATAGAACTGTGGGTCATAACTATATAGGAGGCTAGTGGAGGTCATCTGGAAAAGCCCAGAACAACAACAACATTTAGAAATCAAATACATAGAGAGAAACCTGTTAGATAGATATATATATGTGAATTGACTCACTCACTACCTACTTGAGTTTAAGTACTATCGTATTTATCCTTTTGCCTATTGGTGCTGGTCACACAAATGTTCAATATGTGCTTGCTGAATTCATTCCAAGACTAAAAGCAAAAGAAGATGGCCTCTCAGAGACCTCGCAGCCCTGCACTTTAATAATTTGGCCAGATTTGCAAAGGAAGCATGAAGGACAACTCCAGCATCTAGCACAGGATGGAATGTGGTGGACAGTTCCATGACTGCTGCCCACAGTCTCATCCTTCCTATCTCCTAACCTCTCCCTGCCCCCTTCCCCCAGGGACACACTCCAAAGAGCATAGCTTCAGGGCTCATGAGCAGATGGCACAAAGCCCAGGATCCCAGCATGCTTGTCAGTGCTAGATACAAGGGTCTTAAGAGAGCAGCAGCTGCCAGAACATATGGGTGGTCAGCAGGAGTTCCCCTTCACTCTGGACTGAAGCTCCTCAACATACACAATGCCCAGTTTTCTGAAAGGTTGCAAGAGAAGCTTTCTCTAGGATCTTGTCATGTTTTTCCCATTGACTTTAATGATTTAGTATTCCTATTTTTCTGGGCCCCTTCTTCCTATGAAGTATTCAAGAATTTGTAAATCAAGACACATCTGCCTTCCCCCACCCCTTTTCTCTCCTCTTGCCACAATTCTGATTAGGCTTTCATCATTCTTTACCTGGACAAATTCAGTTGCATTCTATGTGGTCTTCTTGCATTCATTCTCTCTCCATTCTGCCACCAGAATAACCACACCAAAGTACTGCTCTGTTAGGCACACACGTGCCAAGAACTTCAATAGCTTCCCCATTGCTTACTGAAAAAAGGTTCCAACATTCTAAGCTTGGAATTCTAGGCCTCCCCGCCATCTATCCTTTCCAGGAAACCTTTCCAATATTAGTGCCCATCAACCACATTTAGAGGTATAATTAATCAGGCCCTATTTCTTCCCACAAATAGTCACTGTGATTTCTCTCTGTTGTGTCTCAGCACCTGCTTTTTTCTTTGCCCAGGATGCTTCACCTGTTTCTCCATCTGTTATCATCTTACCCACTCCTCAAGTTCCAAGCCAATGGTGTCTTCTTCAGTGAGCCTTTCTTATTCAACCCACGTGGAAAGAGAGGTCGCTGTTTATACTTCTGAAACAATTCATGCCTATTTTTTAAAAAATACTTTTCAGATTATGGATGGTGATATAGATAGATAGATGATTGATAGATAGATAGATAGTTAGATAGATAGATAGATAGATAAATTTTTTCCCATTGGAATGCTGACTTATTTTTCTATTTCAAAATTCTATACCTAGCACAGCATATGGAAAGAGCTCTAACAATATTGACTGATTGAATGAATGAATGAATATGTGAGTGACTCAGTTAATCCAGTGATTCATTTATAGTTATTCCCCACTTCTCACAGTTTAGCTATTACATGTAATCCTGTCTCTATACATTGGCTTTTCTTAAAGTTGGGTCTCTCTGCCTTTTGAGGTCATCACATAGGTGACTTCCTTTAATGACCAATGTTTGGAGTATCAGTGAGTGACATGGAGGAGATAAGGATAGAAGAGTGAGCAGTTTCCGGTAAAAAGAACACTCCAAGACATGAAAGAGATATGCTTACAGGTGAAGGATTTTAAGCAAGATATTGAGAGGATTAAATGAGTTATTTGAAAAAAAAATCACTCTAAACTCACGTACAAGTGGACAGGAGATACTGAGGATAGGAGAGCCTCAGGAGGAGGCTCTTACAGGTAACTCAGGCTGAGAGTAGACTGACTGGCACTTAGACCAGGCCTTTGCCAAAACAATAACTACTATCTCTGCCTCTTCTCAGGGCTTCCAGGGCAGCGATTGAGGAGACCTTACCAAGGAGCACCACACAGTAGATGCTGAGACATCGTACTCCAGGATAAGAAACAGTAACATGGCAGCACCTGCTTGAAAGAAATTAAAAACCAACAGACTCCATTTAGAAAGGAACAATGTCCAAGAAAGGGCGAAATAAGGGCGAGAAGCCCGAGGCACTCATTGTTGCCCTTCAAGCTGCCAATGAAGACCTCAGGACCAAGCTCACAGACATTCAGATAGAGCTGCATCAAGAGAAGTCCAAGGTGAGAGAGGGCTACCTGAGGTCGTGGCCTTAAGAGCAGCTCTGGCTGTGTCCACATGCAGCGAGCACAGCTCTGCCTGCTGGCCCACCCCAGTGGACTCCTGCCCTTTGCCAGAGAGGGAAACATCCCCTGTACACATGGAGAGCTTATTGCATGTGGCAGGAGGGAACTGAGCACAAGACACACAGAAAGTGAGAATAGCATGCTCACTAGACAGATCTTAGCCTCCTCTGGAAGCCCGGTTCAGGAAGCCAGATATGAAAATTCAGACAGTGTCCCCCTACCACCGCCAAACACTTAATAGTTGCATGACCCTGGGCAAGTTCCACTCTTGCCCTCTATAGGTTATTAACTCCCAGAGCATTCAGAGCAGTCCTTCTGAAATGTACCACATCATGTTACTCCACTGCCCAATACCTTCCAAGGGCTTCCTATCTCTCTTAGACTCAAAGGACTTTCTCTACCACTGCAGGATATTAGCTCCATCCCCCTCTTTGACTAGTCT